>NC_080543.1:53094588-53402921 GCF_028640845.1 Ahaetulla prasina
TGGTCCCTGGTGCCCAAAAGGTTGGGAGCCACTGCTCTATAGCAGCATGTTTCAGAAGTTCCACTGATAAGGTTCACTTTTCAGCAAATTTATTTTTAAAAAGAGAACAGTGAGTAAGATTATGTTCTCCACTGTGTGGTTATAAAATTAGTGGATATAATCTGATAGAGAATAGATATTTATAATATAACATTATAATTTAAAATACAATCTGCACATTAATAGAAATACTAACAAAATATTAACAGTTCCTCAAGAAGCTTGAGTGGCATGCTCTAAAAGGACGATAAAATTGGTTAACTACTCATCTCAACATCATAGCTCTGATATGCTCAACCATAGCCTTTAGCTCTGTCCACAAATGGAAAGAAACCTGATGGCAACGTTGAAATCTCCACAAAACCAGAAAAAATCACTGAATTTTCAGATTACCTTAAAATCACTGGATTGATTTATCTATTCCCATTCTTCTGACATGTGACTACTGTAGCTACTTATTCCAACCAATATTCACCAAATATCATATCTACTTTGAAGCTAAGATTTTGTGAGTTTCACCACATTTTACTCAATCCATGACCTTTCCTGGCTCTAAGAGTCATGTGCAAGCTAGAGAAGAACATCTGAAGGTGTATTTAATATTCTAAATGTACAGAAGTTACAGTTAAATGTGTGGCAGAAAGTGGACTCTGAGTGTGTTTTTCCAAATTTAGTAAGTGAGGTTGAATGTGTATAGTTTTAGAAGAGCAATTCAAAAATTGGGTGGGAGTAGAAACAATACAAAATCTTATTTTACAAAATTTCCTTGTGAGCCAATATGCCAGGAATCTTAAAATTATGATGTGATTATCAATGACACCATTATTGCATAACTACATTGAGTACAATCAATTTTGAACAGAGGTCCTCTAGAGGTCCTTTAGATGTGATTCCTAAAATGTGTGTGAGAGAGAGAAAGGAAGGAAGAATTGTATGTGGCCCCAAATAACTTTTAGGAAGGAAGGAAGAATTGTATGTGGCCCCAAATAACTTTTAGGAAGGAAGGAGGGAGAAAGGGACAAAGGAAATATTCTAATACATTATTGCTAGTATGTTTATTAAGAAGGTACATTCAAATATTAAGAACTGAACACCTTTCTTTCTTTCTCTACTATATTGTTTTGCTCATTTCCACATTTTTTTTTTAAAAAAACTAAATTCTCTAAATGGGATCATTTATAGTCAAGTTAACGAATCTGAGCTAAAGCTTTTGTCATGGAGTACAATCAATTTTGAACAGAGGTCCTCTAGAGGTCCTTTAGATGTGATTCCTAAAATGTGTGTGTGAGAGAGAGAGAGAGAGAGAGAGAGAGAAGAAGAAGAAGAAAAAGAAGAAGAAGAAGAAGAAGAAGAAGAAGAAGAAGAAGAAGAAGAAGAAGAAGAAGAAGAAGAAGAAGAGGAGGAGGAGGAGGAGGAGGAGGAGGAGGAGGAGGAGGAGGAGGAGGAGGAGGAGGAGGAGGAGGAGGAGGAGGAGGAGGAGGAGGGGGGGAGGAGGGGGAGGAGGAGGAGGAGGAAGAGAGAAGAGGAAGGAAGGACCACAAACCCTGGCATTAGTCATGGCTTCAGAACAGCTTTGAAACAGGACAGCAATCTAGGGCTGGAAGGCCATCTAGTCCAACCCCCTGCTCCAGCAGGAAATCTTATATTGTCTGGATTATTTTGGTGCCTCTAACAGAGAGGACAATTTCCAGAAACGAGAAAGAGTTTACTAGGACAAGGCTGCCATGCAGAGGAAGGCAGAGATAGTCCTTGACTTATGACCACAATTGAGCCCAAAGTTTTGGTTGCTAAGCAAGAGCATTTTTGTGAGTTTCACCACATTTTACTCAATCCATGACCTTTCCTGGCTCTAAGAGTCATGTGCAAGCTAGAGAAGAACATCTGAAGGTGTATTTAATATTCTAAATGTACAGAAGTTACAGTTAAATGTGTGGCAGAAAGTGGACTCTGAGTGTGTTTTTCCAAATTTAGTAAGTGAGGTTGAATGTGTATAGTTTTAGAAGAGCTGTGTGTGTGTGTGTGTACATACACATACAGTATGTAGATTATGTATCTTTTTGTGTACTTTTACACACTATGCCATGTAATATGTATGTACACATATGGCAAATATACATATGATTAAATAGTATATTTTGGATGTTCAGTAGTAGTAAGTAAACAGACAGGGAAATTATATCTCGTTGAGACCTTTGAGACAAGGAGAGGCCAGGCACCCTAACCCAAACCTTTGACATGAGTAACGTCAAGTTGGCCATGCCCATCCAGTCACATGATCACCCAGCTACACCCACCCAGTCACATGATCACCAAGCCATACCCACCCTCACATGACCACCAAGCCAGTCCCACCAAACAAGCTACACCCACAGAACCGGTAGTAAAAAAAAATTGGAACCCACCCCTGATAGGAATGCTTAGTTTCCACCCTTATTATTATAGTCATATATGACATATGAGAAGGCTAATATTGTTGTGAAGATTTAATACCAACTGTTACGTGCAAATTAGTTAACACTTGAATTTATGCATTGTGTTTGTATGTGTTCATATTTTAAATTTAAATAGGCAAGCAATGCTTTAACTATACAAAACATGAACAATCTTGCTGAAGAACGAGAAGAAAAACATCTACTAACCATATATACTACACACACACAATTATATATATATAATTCCTTGTGTGCTATACTATAGTATAAATATGTGACGCACTATAGAATACAATATAAATATATCTATATACTTTGTCTAGAAATTGTTCTAGATAGTTTGTTCAAGCAAGGATCAAATGTGGTTGGGTTAAGAATGTGTATTATTTTGCACTACACTCTTTTAAAATTGTACAAAGGCTCACTTGGTTGAAAAATCAGTTTAATTCTCATTTATGACATAGGTATTATATATAAAGCCCAAGAAACTTCCTAACAGCCAATTATTTTAAATGAAGCAATTCCCCAGTACAATAACCCAGTCCAAGTGTCATCCATTAAAAAAAAAAGTAGGCACAGGTCACCTTCCACAACATTTTTTTTAAATAAGCAAGGCAATGGTTCTAAACAAAATTTAATTATAATAGAGTGATGCACTAAGAAATTGAAAGTAAAAATCTGCCACTTTAAATCTGCCAGTAAGGTTTAATAATCTTTTCAGAGGTATTTGTAATCTTTTTTAGAAGAGCAATTCAAAAATTGGGTGGGAGTAGAAACAATACAAAAATCTTATTTTACAAAATTTCCTTGTGAGCCAATATGCCAGGAATCTTAAAATTATGATGTGATTATCAATGACACCATTATTGCATAACTACATTGAGTACAATCAATTTTGAACAGAGGTCCTCTAGAGGTCCTTTAGATGTGATTCCTAAAATGTGTGTGAGAGAGAGAAAGGAAGGAAGAATTGTATGTGGCCCCAAATAACTTTTAGGAAGGAAGGAAGAATTGTATGTGGCCCCAAATAACTTTTAGGAAGAAAGAAAGAATTGTTTCAGCATACTGAAGAGATGGTGTTGTGACTTGTTTTTCATTGAGGAGAAATAGTGTTTAATGGGTTGTCATTAGTTACACGGTTGGACTCAAAATAACTCAGCATCAGACAATTATGGCTGATAATTCTATTACAGCAGAGCTTATTACATACTCATACTCATATATATATATGCTTATATATTGTATAATTATTTCATGCTTATGCTTATATATACTGTGTGACAAAATAAATAAATAAATTGTTAAACTTTATCATGATAGTTCAAAGAACATTGATTCACTGCCAACTGTTATAGAAAGGCTACCATTTTACCCAAATAAATAAATAAATAAATAAATAAATAAATTGTTAAACTTTATCATGATAGTTCAAAGAACATTGATTCACTGCCAACTGTTATAGAAAGGCTACCATTTTACCCAAATAAATAAATAAATAAATAAATAAATTGTTAAACTTTATCATGATAGTTCAAAGAACATTGATTCACTGCCAACTGTTATAGAAAGGCTACCATTTTACCCAAATAAATAAATTGTTAAACTTTATCATGATAGTTCAAAGAACATTGATTCACTGCCAACTGTTATAGAAAGGCTACCATTTTACCCAAATAAATAAATTGTTAAACTTTATCATGATAGTTCAAAGAACATTGATTCACTGCCAACTGTTATAGAAAGGCTACCATTTTACCCAAATAAATAAATAAATAAATTGTTAAACTTTATCATGATAGTTCAAAGAACATTGATTCACTGCCAACTGTTATAGAAAGGCTACCATTTTACCCAAATAAATAAATTGTTAAACTTTATCATGATAGTTCAAAGAACATTGATTCACTGCCAACTGTTATAGAAAGGCTACCATTTTACCCAAATAAATAAATTGTTAAACTTTATCATGATAGTTCAAAGAACATTGATTCACTGCCAACTGTTATAGAAAGGCTACCATTTTACCCAAATAAATAAATTGTTAAACTTTATCATGATAGTTCAAAGAACATTGATTCACTGCCAACTGTTATAGAAAGGCTACCATTTTACCCAAATAAATAAATTGTTAAACTTTATCATGATAGTTCAAAGAACATTGATTCACTGCCAACTGTTATAGAAAGGCTACCATTTTACCCAAATAAATAAATAAATTGTTAAACTTTATCATGATAGTTCAAAGAACATTGATTCACTGCCAACTGTTATAGAAAGGCTACCATTTTACCCAAATAAATAAATTGTTAAACTTTATCATGATAGTTCAAAGAACATTGATTCACTGCCAACTGTTATAGAAAGGCTACCATTTTACCCAAATAAATAAATAAATAAATAAATAAATTGTTAAACTTTATCATGATAGTTCAAAGAACATTGATTCACTGCCAACTGTTATAGAAAGGCTACCATTTTACCCAAATAAATAAATTGTTAAACTTTATCATGATAGTTCAAAGAACATTGATTCACTGCCAACTGTTATAGAAAGGCTACCATTTTACCCAAATAAATAAATTGTTAAACTTTATCATGATAGTTCAAAGAACATTGATTCACTGCCAACTGTTATAGAAAGGCTACCATTTTACCCAAATAAATAAATAAATAAATTGTTAAACTTTATCATGATAGTTCAAAGAACATTGATTCACTGCCAACTGTTATAGAAAGGCTACCATTTTACCCAAATAAATAAATTGTTAAACTTTATCATGATAGTTCAAAGAACATTGATTCACTGCCAACTGTTATAGAAAGGCTACCATTTTACCCAAATAAATAAATTGTTAAACTTTATCATGATAGTTCAAAGAACATTGATTCACTGCCAACTGTTATAGAAAGGCTACCATTTTACCCAAATAAATAAATTGTTAAACTTTATCATGATAGTTCAAAGAACATTGATTCACTGCCAACTGTTATAGAAAGGCTACCATTTTACCCAAATAAATAAATAAATAAATAAATTGTTAAACTTTATCATGATAGTTCAAAGAACATTGATTCACTGCCAACTGTTATAGAAAGGCTACCATTTTACCCAAATAAATAAATTGTTAAACTTTATCATGATAGTTCAAAGAACATTGATTCACTGCCAACTGTTATAGAAAGGCTACCATTTTACCCAAATAAATAAATTGTTAAACTTTATCATGATAGTTCAAAGAACATTGATTCACTGCCAACTGTTATAGAAAGGCTACCATTTTACCCAAATAAATAAATTGTTAAACTTTATCATGATAGTTCAAAGAACATTGATTCACTGCCAACTGTTATAGAAAGGCTACCATTTTACCCAAATAAATAAATTGTTAAACTTTATCATGATAGTTCAAAGAACATTGATTCACTGCCAACTGTTATAGAAAGGCTACCATTTTACCCAAATAAATAAATTGTATTCTATTCTGTAAGTCATAATGACACAAAAGCTATGACCACATGCAATGATATCCACTATTACCTCCTCTGATACCTTCCTATAGATGCTCATTTAGTCTAGCAGAAATAAAGAAAACATATCTGCAGGAAGAAGTTCTACAAATCAGTTCTTTAAGCAAAATAACTTCAAAACAAGCAAACATGCATTAAGCCTGGGATGAAAGTTTCATTGTAAGATAGCACTTAGCTTTTAAATAGCATGTTGAAATAGAACCGAAAATGTTATTTTCAGGCAGAATTTAAATAAAGGCTATTGAGATTCTTTGTAAAGGTTATTACAATACTTATATTTGGCATTTCTTTCCTGGTGCTATTTTATTTCCTAAATTTCCATCCTATATTTTACAGTATCAAAAGCTGGTGACACATCTGGTCTCATCCTCCTCTTCCTTCTGTTCTTTTATATGTTTACAGCTAGAAGGAAGGTATTTTAATTAGGCACAAAGCTTCTCAATATCGGTGGGACAATGAGTCTTATTTTAACCCATTGACGAAAAAATTAAACTTGAAACAATTGTATCAATTTTAATTCCATTAGGATAACTCTCCAGCCAGATCCTTGATTTATTTTTCAGGCAGAATTTAAATAAAGGCTATTGAGATTCTTTGTAAAGGTTATTACAATACTTATATTTGGCATTTCTTTCCTGGTGCTATTTTATTTCCTAAATTTCCATCCTATATTTTACAGTATCAAAAGCTGGTGACACATCTGGTCTCATCCTCCTCCTCCTTCTGCTCTTTTATATGTTTACAGCTAGAAGGAAGGTATTTTAATTAGGCACAAAGCTTCTCAATATCGGTGGGACAATGAGTCTTATTTTAACCCATAGACGAAAAAATTAAACTTGAAACAATTGTATCAATTTTAATTCCATTAGGATAACTCTCCAGCCAGATCCTTGATTTATTTTTTAGGACTGCCAACAAACTAATGATTATTTTTATCTTTGATGTGCCCCTGTCATAGTCATTCTAGCAGCAGTGGTGAAGCCATCACTCTGCTAAACAAATAATTCCCTTAACACTGTCAAGCTATTTACTAAATCTGCACTACTATTAATCTTCTCATCGTTACCATCACCTATCTTCTTCCACTTATGACTGTATGACTGTAACTTTGTTGCTTGTATCCTTACGATTTATTGATATTGATTGTTTCCTGATTGCTTATTTGTACCCTATGACTATCATTAAGTGTTGTACCTTAGAATTCTTGATGAACATATCTTTTCTTTATGTACACTGAAAGCATATGCACCAAGACAAATTCTTCGTGTGTCCAGTCACACTTGGCCAATAAAAAAAAATTCTATTCTATTCTGTAAGTCATAATGACACAAAAGCTATGACCACATGCAATGATATCCACTATTACCTCCTCTGATACCTTCCTATAGATGCTCATTTAGTCTAGCAGAAATAAAGAAAACATATCTGCAGGAAGAAGTTCTACAAATCAGTTCTTTAAGCAAAATAACTTCAAAAACAAGCAAACATGCATTAAGCCTGGGATGAAAGTTTCATTGTAAGATAGCACTTAGCTTTTAAATAGCATGTTGAAATAGAACCGGAAAATGTTATTTTCCAGGCAGAATTTAAATAAAGGCTATTGAGATTCTTTGTAAAGGTTATTACAATACTTATATTTGGCATTTCTTTCCCTGGTGCTATTTTATTTCCTAAGGGTGTGAATGAACAATAGAAAACAAAATTGAAATAATATTCCGGTCTGAGTTTGAAAGAATAGAGTAGAAAGAATGGAATGAGGGATTGGACCTTGCTATAGGGAATCCTAAGAGGGTGATTAAACAGATATTTTTGTTTTTGTTTGATTGTTTTACTGTTTGATTGTTTTATGGTTATGTTTTATAGTTACTGGTTTTATTGCTATTGTGAGTTGCCCAGATTTGTTTAAGATGGGTGGCCATACAAATCTTTGAAAGAAAGAATAGTTCCCTCTTGTTAATCATGAGAGGTGCCTCTGGTAACACTGAATTAGTGTATGAGTCCTGAGTTCATAAACTCAGAAATAGCACTAAGGAATACCATATAAATTCAGTTTGGAACTTGGATGGATGAAGCTCAATTCATAAGGAAGGACGAATGAAGCTGATAGGTTGAAATAATGCAAGAATATTCTTAGTCTGAAGAAGGCAGCTAAAATGAGGAAAGAGACTATCAACAACAGAACCAATAGTTAGATCGGGAATTAGGTATGGTCTCATTTATGATTTCATTCTGGATGAGGAAGTTGTATTGGCTTATATAAGAAACTAAAGAGATTAATTAAGTGTGAGATATATTTTTATATGGTATCTTAAAATCTATGTTAGTTCATATTTGTTCATATTTGTTCAATAGTAAAACCATGCCAGAAAACCATATTTGTTCAATAGTAAAACCATGCCAGAATTCCACACAGAGATTTTCCTTATATTAAATATTTTTACTTTGTATAGAAATAAAAGAGAGCCTATGGATTTTGTCTGGGTGCTGAATATCTAACTAATCTTCCTGGCTAAAATGACCAAACATAACTAGACTTAGAATTGCTAGACTATTTATTCCTAGGTCTAATTTTCTGGGGCAGTTTGGAGGCTTATAGTACCCATGAAAACAAATTCATCTCAGGAACAGCACGAGTGGTTTGTTTCCCTGGTTTGGGTGGAGTTCAATGAAGAATATTTCTGTTGCAATCCCATTGTCATAAACAGACCACTATCTGGTAAAGACTGAATTTATAGCACTAAGCATAGCCACAGGGATGGAGGCTGATCCATCCAAAAAGGCAGTTGAATGCAATTTACAACTTCTCCACTGTAAAAACCTATGGACTACAAATCTTGATTTAGGTAAAACAACAGATGCAATGTACATAGACTTCTGTAAAGCTTTTGACTCAGTGGTACATGATAAACTTCTCCTAAAATTAAAATCCTATGGCATTTCAGGACCCTTACACAACTGGATATCTGCTTTTCTGTCGAACAGACAACAAGTGGTTAAGGTTGGTAGTGCTCTATCAAATCCTGTTCCTGTCAAGAGTGGTGTTCCTCAAGGTAGCGTTCTTGGACCAACTCTCTTTATAGTATACATAAATGATCTTTGTGATCATATCTCAAGTGACTGTGTTCTCTTTGCTGATGATGTCAAACTTTTCAACACCACTGACAATACATCTAAAATTCAAAAAGACCTTGATCATCTAACCGCTTGGTCTAAAATTTGGCAACTACGAATCTCAATCAGCAAATGCTCAGTCCTACATATTGGAAGAAAGAACCCTATCACTAAGTACATGCTTGATGGACATTATCTCACAGATGACCCCCACCCTGTCAAAGACCTTGGAGTTTTTATATCTAACGATCTAAGTGCCAAAGCCCACTGCAGCTATATAGCAAAAAAGGCTCTAAAAGTTGTTAACTTAATTCTACATAGCTTCTTTTCCAAAAACACCACACTACTGACCAGAGCATATAAAACTTTTGCTCGACCAATTCTTGATTACTGCTCGCCTGTCTGGAACCCATACCATATATCTGATATCAATACAGTTGAGCGTGTCCAGAGGTATTTTACGAGAAGAGTTCTCCACTCCTCCATAACCAATAAAATACCTTATTCCACCAGACTTGATATCCTGGGTCTAGAAAACTTGGAACTTCGTCGCCTTCGTCAGGACCTGTGTTTAGCTCATAGAATCATCCATTGTAATGTCCTTCCTGTCAATGACTACTTCAGTTTCAACTACAATAACACAAGAGCTACCAACAGATTTAAACTTAATGTCAACCTCACCAGTTTAGATTGCAGAAAACACGATTTCTGTAACAGAATTGTCTATGCTTGGAATGCATTACCTGACTTTGTGGTCTATTCTCATAACCCCAAAAGCTTTATTAAAAATCTATCCACTGTTAACCTCACCACATTTCTAGGAGGACTCTAAGGGGCGTGCATAAGAGCACAAATGTGCCTACCGTTCCTGTCCTATTGTTTCTTCCCCTATATATAGATATGCTTATACTACCTTGTTTCTCCTCATATATATGTTTATATATTATATAATCTTTTGTGTTATGCTTGTTATGCTTGTGTATATTGTTATGACAAAATTAAATAAATAAATAAATAAATAAATAAATAAATAAATAAATAAATAAATAAATAAATAAATCCAGTGGCTTTCAGTCAAAAATCCAGTGCTCCAACCAAAAAGACAGTAGAATCCAGTGGCTTTCATAGAAGAAATAAAATTTGTAGATTCTACAGGCAATCCTATCAATGCTTTGGTTAAGTCCAAGAATAAGGAACTTACTAACGTAATTTCCAGTAACCATCCTCTCTGAACTATTTCAAAGTCAGGTCAGGCCCATAATCTACAGACAAATTCTGTAAGGTGCCAATGGGAATAGCTCGAATATAGATGGCAGAAGACTTCCCAGATTCTGATATGACACAATAAGCTGGTTTGTGAGCCTATACTGTGACTAATCAACAAAAAAAAGATGGCACATCTCTGCTTATGACCACGTTTGTAAACTCTCATGGAGCTGATTTATACAAAGAGTTAAAATCCATTCCGCAATCTCAATGAATGTGTAATTAAAATTTTCTGTAGTCTTGTGTGATAGTTTCGATTTTTAAAAAATTAATTTAATGAATGCATATATTTATCTGTTTTGCCAATAAAAAATGATGTGACAGTGCTTTAAATTTATAGCCTTAAACAGAGGTGTCCATTTGTGGTAAAAATGGATCAGTTTCACTGTTAACTCCTGACAAAGCGGATAAGCTGCTTAGGGTTGTGAGACCCCCTTATTAAACAGGTTTTAAGGAACTTATTTCCTTGGACTTTCAGAAATGGATTACTACAGGACAGTATTTAACTCATGGCTGAGGAAGTTAATAAAACAGCTGTTCGCTTTTCAGTTTTAATCAGTCCTAAATGAAATGGATTATCTAGACCTATTTATAGGAATGTGACCAGTGGTGGGATTCAGCCGGTTTGCACCACTTCAGGAGAACAGTTTGTTAACTTTCTGAGCAGGTTGGCAAACTGGTTGTTGGAAGAAATCATTAGGGCAGAGAACCGGTTGTTAAATTACTTGAATCCCACCACTGAATGTGACTCAGTTGGTAGTCCTTGATCATTCAGTGTCTTTTATTACCATTAACATGTCAGTGGTTGTTTGGACAATGTAGATTTGTTTCAATGGTTCCTCTTCTACATGGTAGGAAGATTACAGATGGCATAGCTCAAAGTCTATCACCCTCCCATTATCTATGAATGTTATCTTCATATTGTCTTTGAAGTTTTTTATACATTAATGTTTGTCTATCCACAGTAATAAGTCAAATGACAGTAATAAGTCAACTGTAATCAGGTTGCCCACCATAGTATTGGGATCATGACACAGGAATTTTTGCTGTTTTACCTGAGCTATGAACTTCTTCCCAGATATAATGGAAGATTATATATTATTTGTAAATACCTAAATCATTTGGTCACAGGACAGCTGAGAAAATGTCTCTTTCCTCAAAAAGTTTTACTTCACATCAAAATCAGCTAGGGAGTTGTGCTTCTGGAAGTCAGGTTTTTTATGTGTTTGTCTTAATACAATGCAAATAATGCTGCCCACAGTGCTTTTTAAAATGACTGTTAAGCACTGCTTTCAATTGACTTAAAATGATGGACTGTTAATTTTACTTTTTTTTAATATCCTGCCAGTTGGTACTTTAATATTAGCTTAATATAACAGTTTACTTCTCAGGAATCTTTGCAGCAGATACACAAATAAAGAAATGCATTTCTAAATACCAGTGGTGGGATTCAAAATTTTTTACTACTGGTTCTGTGGGCATGGCTTGGTGGGGGTGGCTGGGGAAGGATACTGTAAAATCTCCATTCCCTCCCCACTTCAGGGAAAGGTTACTGCAAAATCTTCCTCCTAATCAGCTGGGACTCGGGAGGCAGTGAATAGATGGAGGTGGGGCCAGTCAGAGGTGGTATTTACCAGTTCTCCCAACTACTCAAAATTTCCGCTGCTGGTTTTCCAGAACTGGTCAAAACCTGCTGAATATCATCTCTGCTACATACCCAAATACATATACATAAAAGATCCAGTGACATTATCCGAAAATAATTCTACTGCATCTATAGCAATATTTTGTGGCACTTTTTAGAATTGTAAGTCTGAAAGAGAACCTGTAAAGTTATGGAATCTATCATCTCCCAATACATTACCCTCCACCTAGAAACAAACAACCTACTCTCTAATAAACAATTTGGTTTCAGAAAAAGATTATCACGTAACTTACAACTTCTTCACTGTAAAAATATATGGACTACTAATCTTGATCAAGGCAAAACAATAGATGCAATTTACATAGACTTCTGTAAAGCTTTTGACTCAGTGGTACACGACAAACTTCTCCTCAAACTAAAATCCTACGGCATCTCCGGACCCCTCCACAATTGGATAACAGTGTTCCTGTCAAACAGACAACAAGTAGTCAAAACAGGCAGTGCCCTATCAAATCCTGTTCCTGTCAATAGTGGCATTCTTGGACCTACACTCTTCATATTATACATTAATGATCTCTGCGACCATATTAAAAGTAATTGTGTTCTCTTTGCTGACAATGTCAAACTATTTAACACCACCAACAATACATCTACCCTTCAAAAAGACCTTGACTTTGTGTCAGAATGGTCTAAAACCTGGCAACTCCAAATCTTAACCAGCAAATGCTATGTCTTACACATTGGAAAAAAGGATCTAAACACTAAATACAAATCAACGGACATTATCTTACAGATGACCCCTATCCTGTCAAAGACCTTGGAGTCTTCATATCCAATGACCTAAGTGCCAAAGCCCACTGCAACTACATCGCAAAAAAGGCATTAAGAGTTGTAAACCTAATCTTATGTAGCTTCTTCTCCAGAAACACTACACTACTAACCAGAGCTTACAAAACCTTTGCTAGACCAATTCTTGAATATAGCTCGCCTGTCTGGAACCCATACCACATTTCAGACATCAATACAATTGAACGTGTCCAGAAATATTTTACAAGAAGAGTTCTCCACTCCTCTGAATACAACAAAATACCTTATGCCACCAGACTTGAAATCCTGGGTTTAGAAAACTTAGAACTCCGCCGCCTCCAACAGGACCTGTGTTTAACTCATAGAATCATCTATTGCAATGTCCTTCCTGTTGAAGACTACTTCAGCTTCAGTCACAACAATACAAGAGCAAACAATAGATTTAAACTTAATGATAACCGCTCCGATCTTGATTTCAGAAAATATGACTTCAGTAACAGAGTTGTTAATGCTTGGAATACACTACCTGACTGTGGTCTCTTCTCAAAGTCCCCAAAGCTATAACCAAAAACTGCCTACTATTGACTTCACCCCTTTCCTAAGAGGTCTATAAGGGGCGTGCATAAGAGCATAAACGTGCCTACCATTCCTGTCCTACTATTTCCTTTCATTATATCCAATTTATATAGTTATTACATGCTTATACTCATATATACACTTATATGTTGTATAGTTACCTCATGCTTATGCTTATGTATGCTGTTATGACAAATAAAATAAAATAAAATAAATAAATAAAACTAATTATGGCCATGAAGGCCTCTCCAGATTCATAACTTTAAATAAGTAAATATCCTTACTTCTTATTTTAACATGTTGAAAAATATAGAGCCCTATGGAAATCTTCAGTTTGCCTCAATCAAGCCAAAATGTCTTTGGTGAACAATTTGGTGAATAAAGTGAATAATTACAGCGTATTGATGTGGACAATCAGAATCAGGAAACTGAACTGTAGGTATTTCTCAATATAGTTAGATTAGTTAAGAAACAAACTGTTATTTCTCAGCATATCAATGAAGATAAGTACCAGTATGAAAGACAAACATGCAAGTTCAAAATAGAACCATTGTATTATTTATTTTGAAGAAAAAAATAAGAATGATTTGAAATGAGTTATGTATGGATTTTCTATACCAATTTTCTCCCAAAACGTGCTTTGCCCTTCGCTGCTATTTGTTACTGTAACTTGCAAGTAGAAGTGCAGAAACAATTTTCAGCAGAAAGGTTTGCGTAGCCTAATTCAAATTCATAGCATGTTCTTGATCAGGAATTGAAGATTTAGTCCTACAGGTCTTTTTTTCTTCTTCTTCAAAATAAAGGTCATACATTTTTAAAAGCATGAAGACAGAGACATTTTGATCTCAAGGCACCCTACCCTTGAAAGGTGGGATAAAGTTTCTCTTTGGTTTCCCTTTTTCATTTTCTAGTTTTCACATCCACTTGTTTTATCTCTAGGATATACACATTATTCTGGGATTCAGCATTGTGTTTCTTTATATTGATGAGATATACCCAGCGCTCTAGTAAATCTGCTTTATATTTTTATGAGATTTAAGGATGGGAAGTTTAATACAGATCTGTTCAGTATTTTCCTATCCATAAGGTAAAGGTAAAGGTTCCCCTCGCACATACATGCTAGTCGTTCCTGACTCTAGGGGGCTGTGCTCATCTCCATTTCAAAGCTGAAGAGCCAGCACTGTCCAAAGATGTCTCCATGGCCACGTGGCCGGCATGACTAAATGCCAAAGGTGCACGGAACACTGTTACCTTCCCACCAAAGGTGGTCTCTATTTTTCTACTTGCATTTTTTACGTGCTTTCAAAGTGCTAGGTTGGCAGAAACTGGGACAAGTAACAGGAGCTCACCCCCTTACACAGCACTAGGGATTCGAACCGCTGAACTTCCGACCTTTCGATCAACAAGCTCAGTGTCTTATCCACTGAGCTACCACATCCCTTTCCTATCCATAGGAGCAGTTAAACTTTAAAGTGGAATGCAAGGGGCATTTTTTCTCATCCTTATCCCCTGAATACCTAGCTGTCATTTGTTTGTTTGTTTGTTTCTTGCATTTATAATCCACCCAACCTTGTACCAAATTCTGGATGGCTCCCAATCAAGAATTAAAACAAAATAAAAATATTAAAAATTATTAAATTCATACACATGAAAAACAAAAATCTGGTGTGAAGTCAAGATTCTGATATGCAGTCACTTCATTCTACTTTGGCACTTGAGAGAAAAGGGGCGTTGGGACTTACCTGACATGCACCTTCTTGTTGAGTGGAGACAGCAGCCAGGAATGGGTTGTTCTTGTCTGTTCAGATTGGAGGACTGAGATTGCTAAAGCTGATAAAATCCCACCTCCTATTGCCAGGAACCCAGCTTTTGATGAAGGGAAAGAAGCAGACTCGACGTGTCAGAGAAAACAAAAAAACAGATTTATCAGTCAGCAACACCAGACCGGAACATGGTGGGACTGGCTGCTGTTTCCACTCAATGAGAAGGTGTGTATCAGGTAAGTCCCAATGCCCCTTCTCCGTAATGGTGGAGACAGCAGCCAGGAATGGGACATACCAAAGTTCAGTGTCCCTAATCATGGGAGGAACCGGGCTGGTCATCATTTGCCTCTGATGTGATCACCCTGCATCTGAAAGCCGCCTCAGCCGAGGCAAACTTATCAATCTTATAGTGTTTAATGAAAGGAGAAGTTGAAGTCCAGGTTGCACCTCTGCAGACCTCTAACAATGAAGCTTGAGTAGCCCATGCTGCCGAAGTATCTGCTCTATGAGTAGAATGTGCCATCAGAGGAGCAGGCCGTGGAAGGGATCACAGCTCATAAGCCTTGGCAATTGTAAGGCAAATCCACCTGCCAATGGTTGATGATGTAACCTTGCGACCCAAAGACACTGGAGTAAAGGAGATAAACAGGGACTCTGTCCATCGCAAATCAGTTGTCCTGTCAATATAAATCCTCAACGCTCTACGAACGTCCAAGGTATGCCAGCAGTGGTCCAAATCACGAACTGGGTGAGGACAAAAATCCGGGAGAACAAGTTCTTGCATACGATGAAAGGTAGAATTAACTTTAGGAATAAAGGAAGGATCTAGGTGAAGAACCACCCGATCCGGGTGAAAAACACAGAGGTCATTGAGAACTGAGAGAGCAGCCAACTCAGAAATCCTCCTGGCCAAAGTCACAGCAACTAAAAATGCAACCTTGCAAGTCAAAAGGCGAAGGCTGGTGGTCCTCAATGGTTCATATGGAGCAACAGTCAGGGAATTCAAAACAATAGATAAATCCCAAGTGGGATATCTATGTATTAACAGGAGGGCATAAATTAGCAGCACTCTTAAGAAATCTCTTGATAGTAGGGGGGGTGAGCTAAGGAAGGCAAAGACTCCCAGGACAAAACAATAGACAAAGCTGCCACCTCTTCGCAAGGTATTAGGTGATAACTTTCTGTCCAAACCTTCCTGCAAAAAGTCCACAATGTGGCCTATTGAAACTTGAAGAGGAGAAACTCCAACTTTATCACACCAGGAACAAAAAACTCACCAAGTGGCAGAATAAATGTGTTCTGTAGAGGACCTTCGAGACTCTTGTATAGACTTGATGGTCCGATTAGAAATATTGTCCCCCTCCTCAGGGCATGCCTCTCAAGTGCCAGGCGGTCAACTGGAGCCACTGAGGATCTGGATGAAGAACCGCCCCTTGACTGAGTGAACCACTGGTGAGAGGAATCTGCCATGGAGGAGCCACCGACAACAATCTGAGGTCTGTGAACCAAAACCTCCAGGGCCAATGGGATGCGAGAAAAATGACCTCCGCCCGTACCTC
The DNA here is from genome assembly GCF_028640845.1 of Ahaetulla prasina. Classification (NCBI taxonomy): domain Eukaryota; kingdom Metazoa; phylum Chordata; class Lepidosauria; order Squamata; family Colubridae; genus Ahaetulla; species Ahaetulla prasina. Next base: position 53,111,315 of record NC_080543.1, read on the forward strand.
CAGTATGCGCCACACCACTCTGGGAACTAGAGGGAGAGGTGGAAATGTGTAAAGCAGACCTCGTGGCCACTTGCTGTGGAGAGCATCAACCCCTTCTGCATGGGTATTCGGGAACCAGGAGAAGAATTGAGGAAGATGCGTGTTCTGAGTGGTAGCAAACATGTCCACCACTGGAGTGCCAAAATGATGTGAAATGTCCAGGAACAAATCTGGATGTAGACGCCACTCTGCATGGTCGATCGACTGACGGCTGAGCCAATCTGCCTGTACATTGGTGACTCCAGAAATATGTTCCACCATCAAAGAAAGAAGATGTCGCTCCACTCATAGGCACAGCCTCTTCACCGCTGTCATTAAGGATCTGGACCTGGTGCCTCCATGACGATTGACATGTGCCTTGGCTGTCACATTGTCTGTGAACACCAAGACATGAGCGCCTGATAGATGGACCTGAAAGTGATGAAGGGCCAGAAATATAGCTCTCAACTCCAGCCAGTTGTTAGGAAACTGCCTCTTCCTGGAGGTCCACCTGCCCTGCACTACCAACCATTGGAAATGTGCTCCCCAGCCGAGGAGACTGGTGTCTGTAGTAACCACCAGGTGCTGAGGTTCGTGAAACAGGGAGCCCTTGGTGACTGCAGGGGAATGCCACCAGGAAAGGGACCTGAGGATCTCCTTGAACCTGAACTCTGGTGGAAGAATTGCCTCTGCCCGCCTGTTCTGTCTCCGTCCTCACTTTGGAGTAACAAGCTGGCCTACAGCCAGTGGTTACATGGCTCCTATCAGTCCTGGCTGAGAAAACGCAGCTGCCTGCCAAAAAGTTCAAACAGATTAAGACTTCAGCTCACTTTGACACGGTTCAGCTAATTTGCTTCCCGTAGAAGTGAGAGCAGTCCCAAAGCTCCTTATATATCCTGTGGGGTGGGACTCCTCCCCCCCCCTTCCCTTTGATGACGCCGCCTCTCTAATCTTCTGAAGCACGGGTCAGTCCAGGCTTGATTAGTATGGTTATCAGCTGTGTCTGTAGGCATAGCCTGAGAAAGGGAGGAATCAGGGGATGTCGGCCTCATTATGTCCTCCGACTGGCCTGGTTCTGGCTCCTGAAGCCAGGCCAAAGGAATCGGTGCTCCTGAGGTAAGTCTTACCGGCCCTTCCCCCTCACTCTCAGAGTCACTTTCAGGCATGGGGCCAGGTTCGGGGGCTGGAGCCACAACACCGCCTTCTGGAAAGGCAAAAGGAACCATTGTAGGTGTCTAGCATGTAATCTAGCCCAAGGAACAATGGCTATGGATGAGATCATCTTGCCCAGGAGCCAAGATAACACCAATAATGACACTCCATGCTCCACCTGAAACTTGTGAGACAGTGTCTTAAGGCTATTCTGTCTCTCCTGGGATAAATATACTCTACCCTCAATAGAGTCAATCACTGCTTCTAAATGAAGCAGACGGTTTGAAGGAGTCAGATGACTCTTCTCTGTGTTAATAGAGAAACCATGAGCAGTGAGAACCTGAACTGTGACTTGAAGATCGACCTTGGCCTGAAACACAGAAGGTGACAAAATCAAAATATCATCCAGATAACAGTGGAGACGGACCAGTATGATTCTGATATGTGCCGCCAAGGTGGCTAGGATCTTAGTAAAGGTCCTAGGGGCTGATGACAGGCCAAAGGCTAAAGCCCTATACTGATAATGCTTACCCCCACAACAAAATCTAAGAAACTTATGATGATCGGGAAGAATAGGAATATGTAAATACGCCTCAGTGAGGTCAACAGAAACAAGGAAGTCGCCCTTTCAGACGTCATCAAGGATAGATCGCAGTGAGTGCATCTTGAACTTGTGATATAGCAGAAAATGGTTCAATCTTTTGAGCTCTAGAATAGGCCTCCATCCTTCCGACCATTTGGGGACTAAAAACATATGGGAGTAAATTCCCTGTCCCAACTGATTCCCCGGAACCTGTTGAATAGCCTTAATTTCCAGGAGATGGTGAACCGCCAACTCCATGAGGTTCCGTCTGTCCTTATCTTTGGACAAGGGGCATTGGATAAAAAAGATCGGAGGAATGGTGACGAATTCCAGAGCTAAACCATATCGAATTGTTTTTCTGACCCAAGAATCTGAGGTAATAATGTCCCATTGGTCTGCAAAAAGGGCCAATCTGCCACCAATAGGAATGTCAACACTGGACTTAGCGATGGCGTCGCAAGAAACGACCCCCTCCCCCTCGAAAGGGCCACTTTGCTGAAAAGGTTCTACCCTGGGAACTCTTATCCTGGGACCCCCTCTGCCTGTGGCTGAATGAGCCCTGAAACCTATTAGAACCTGCTACCCAATCATAACCTCAAAAGGAAGACTGATGGGAAATTGGGTTAAATCGAGCTTCTCCTCTCCGATGAATGGTAGGTAAAACCTTCCTCTTGTCCTTGGTCTCAACTAGGAAAGGATCTAATACAGCACCAAATAAGGATCCTCCAGCAAAGGGTGCAGAAGCCAAAGCCACTTATGGCGAGCATCCGCTTGCCAATGACGCAACCAGAGTAAACGACAGGCTGCTAAAGTTGAAGCCATAGACCTGGATGCAAAGCGCATAGAATGCAAGGTGGCATCAGCCGAAAACTGGACTGCAGCAATAATTTTGTTCAGATCTTGATGAATTCTGGTATCATCAGCAGGAACCTTTCCTTGCAAATGGCGAAGCCACAGTAGAGTGGCCCTGTTGAAGAAGGAGGCTGAAGATGCAGAACAAATAGCCCAAGCAGACCCTTGATGCGCCCTCTGAAGAGTAAGTTCTGCTTGCCTATCCTCTGGGCGTAGGCCTTCCTCTGGTTGGCCTGGAATCGAAGAAGAAGACACTAAGGCAGCAACAGGTGAATCTACTGAAGGGGTCTGCAGAACGGAAGACAAATCAGCACCAACGTTGAAAAAATGTTTGTCAGCTGAAGAATGGAGAGTGGAAGATCCAGGAGAAGACCATTGATGTTTGACAACATCCACAAAGAGACGTGGAACAGGAATTGCCTCTAAAGATCTTTCTGGTTCCAAGAAAAGAGGATTGGAAGTACCCTTGGAAGACGAGGCCTCAGATTGGTCGGCTGGAGGGCCTAATTGTGTCACATTGGTGGCCTTGAAAAGTAACGACTTAAAGAGATTAGGAGGAAAAAGTCCTGTAAATGCAGGTTGATCCAGGGATAAGCCCTCATCCTCAGATAGATCTGGATCTCCACGTGCAATGTCTTCCATAAAGGAAGGATGACTCACCATAGAATGAGGTGGTGAATCCGTGCCTGCGTGGGATTGAAACTCCTCAATCTCAGGATTGTCCTCAACAACAGACATAATTGATTGAATAGAAGAAGCCCTACCCAACAGATGAAAGCCAGATAATAAAGTCTGTTGAATAGTTTGGGCTATAATAGCTTGAATATTTTCAGGCATGGGCAATGGTGACCTGCCACATGGCAGACACCAGGCGATTCAGAAGTAGAGGCAGATTGCAAGTCAGGCCCAGATGGAGCTGCCAATGTTCCAGTTTCAGAGTGAACAACTGGAGCAAGAGATCTCCCCCACAAGGCAGTGGTGGGAATAACAATGGGGCCACTTTGTAATGAAATCTGTCTAGGGGACTCCTTCACCGCATCTTCCTGGATAATCACCCCAGTCGGGGAAGTAGGAACAGGCTCACCTACTGTGGAAATAGGTACTGAAGAAACAGCTTTACCACAGAGCTTTTTGATCAGTTGGTCTCGCCTCTGATCATTCCGCAGGGATGTTTTGGAGGATGGCTTAGGGCAGCTGGCAGAAGAAGGAGGCTTGGTGCCATGGCGAGAGGAACGACCGCCTTAGTTGAGGGGGCTCTGGACAGGCCGCTACCAGAAGGTCCTGGATCCTCTCTTGCAGGAGACTCCTCCCTCCGGGGCTTGTTGGATTTAGCCACAGCCTTCGGCATAGTAACGGAATTAGGTATAGAAAGACAAAGGTTCAGCCACCTGCTACAATAGGGGTTGCCTATATTAAATAGGCAATAACCCTGGATCCAAAGCTAAGATCCCAGACGGAGGAAGGAATGTCGGAACAGCACCAGAAATGAGGTCAAAATGGCACCCGTCAGTTGTAGGGCAGCTAGAGCAGGCTTCTGCCAAGGCCGAGAGGCGTGGCAATCAATTCGGTCGCAGCGAGGCAAATCCAAACTGGAGAAAGTTGCTGCTTATGACTTTGAGCCCGAAAGCTCTTCAAAACACCCCCAATCGCTGTTCCAGACTATAATACAAGGATCTCAATCAAAGTGCACCTCTCCAATAATTCACAAGTAACCAAAATGGCGACCATCACGTAGTGAGGAGAGGGAGGGGAAAAAGGAGCCGAGGTTCCAGCTCCCAAAGAGGCGTGAAATTCAAACACTAAGCGGCTGCAAACATCAAGAAGGAGATCGCATAGGGAGATAGAGGGCTGGGCATGAAGCAGGCTGCCCTAATGGGAGTGTAAAAACTCCACAGTGATTGTCAAGCTGGGTATGTAAACGAAAGGGGGAAAAAATACACAAACAGCCGGCAAGCCCTCAGCAAGTATAAAACGCTGCCCAAAAGTGGTCTAGGAAGTAAATAACTCCATCAACCAAATCTCTGCTGTCTTCGGGGGTGCTCACACTCCACTAAAAAAATCTCAGAATGCCTGCTGCTCAACAGGATTGAAGCAGAACTTAAAATCTGTTCTGCAGACAGTGGAGATAACCTAGCTCCAATTAGAATAAATTCAGTAAGAGAAGAAAAGTAACTCACGATGAAGATCAGAAGATTACTGTAATCCAAGAATAGGGAGAAAACTCACGTCACGTCTGTCCAGGCTAAAGAACTGAGACAAAAGCTAGGTTCCTGGCAACAGGAGGCGGGGTTTTATCAGCTTTAGCAGTCTCAGTCCTCCAATCTGAACAGACGAGAACAACCCATTCCTGGGTGCTCTCTCTACCACTACGGAGAACCTGGATCTGTGCTTTTCAGAGGGGCAGGAGGATAGAGGCCTGCCAAACCTAAGAGGGAAGAGCATTCCATAGGGCAGGAGTTTCCATAGAAAGTTGTTTTCCAAACTTTTAGAACTTTAGCTATTCAGTATAAGAATATGAAAAGGATTCTCTTATTTGAATAAAAGATAGCTGGTGCCATGAGAATCTAGTACAATGAAGCTTATCTATGTGCCAACCCTTACCTTTTCTCATTTTATCTACGATGATATGCAGACCAATGAAATTCCCATATAACTTTTAAGCAAATTGGTTCATCAGTTCTCAGAATGATTTATTTAAGCAGAATGGTTATCACTTATTAGTATGTCCCAGATGTAGATTCAGATGACAAGATAGTAATTAATACAAAAGTGTGTCTACTAAAGTATATGCAAACTACATCTGTTTCTCAATTTATGTAAAAATATCAAGAAATACGCAAAGTATCATTTTCCGTACAAAGTCATTTCATTTTAAAGTTATTTAAGGCTTTTCATTTCCTTCTTTGATTCATCATCTGATTAAAAGTTAACTGCTATTTTATGGCTATTGTTTCTAGCTTCTCTACGCTTTTATTAGCCATGGTTTTTAATTAAATTTCTTATTACTGCAATATACAAACAGAAAATCTATTAATATGTCTCCATCCAGGGCTGATAAAATGTCTATCCAAAGAGAAAAATTTCAAAAAAAAAGTATTTTCTGAATATGTATTCAAAGTTAATACATTAATTTTCAGCAGGGTTTCATTTATCTCTCCAGTACCAGCAGCAATAAATGAATAATGCCAGTTATATTTATGTTTTGTTGAGGTTAAAAAAAGAGAAAATCTATTGAGCCCAACCTGATAATATGATTGTCAACTGTGCTATTAATTTCAACAATAACAAGTAATTTAGAATTAGGAGTTGTTGTATTCTGAAGTTCAGAGGCACATCTAACTTGAGAAAATATTAAATGTATTTTTGGAAACAGTAAAGCTATTGTTTTAATATCGTCCAGATTAAATATATATTATTTTAGCATAGATAACACAGCACTTTTGCTTTATAATATTGATAATATCCAGAATATTACATTATTTTTAATATCTGCTTGTTCTGTAATGTTATAATGGTTTATAAAAGGAAGGGTCATTTTACTTCGTATCATGTATCACAAATTTTAGTTATTAGTAAAATAGAATTTGTCCCAAATATAAGATTTTGTCTCAAATGCATGAGAAGCAGTGAAAATAAGAAATGTTTTCCAAGCTATATAATAGAAAGGAGAATGCATTCAGTCAAATGTTGAATTTTGAACTTTAATTTTGAGAAATGGAAAACCAAACATGAGGTACTATTTTGATATCGACATTTCCAGATTCCTATAAGAATGATTAGTAAAGGTAAAGGTTCCCCTCACACATACGTGCTAGTCATTGCCGACTCTAGGGGGTGATGCTCATCTCTGTTTCAAAGCCGAAGAGCCAGCGCTGTCCCAAGACGTCTCCGTGGTTATGTGGCAGGTATGACTCAACGCCAAAGGCGCACGGAATGCTGTTACCTTCCCACTAAAGGTGGTCCCTATTTTTTCTACTTGCATTTTTATGTACTTTTGAAACTGCTAGGTTGGCAGAAGCTGGGACAAGTAACGGGAGGTCACCCTGTTACACGGCAGCACTAGGGATTTGAACCGCTGAGCTGCTGACAAGCTCAACGTCCTAGCCCCTGAGCCACAGCGTCCCTTTAAGAATGATTGGTTTTACCCAATTTTTGGACTGATGTTGACATGTTATAACTCAGGGATGAGCAATTTCGGGATTCAGATGTGTGATTTTGCTAGTTCAAAAAGATAAAAACATATTTTTGATGAGGTTGCTTCACAAACAGAGCAAGATTGCCTTTCTGCCTTTGCATTCTATTGCCTCCACATCAATAATCCAATTCTGGCTACAGTGCTTGCTGTGACCTTACTGCCCACAGAGCAGAAAACCAAAATTATTTTTAATTCACTGGAAGTCTGTGCTTTCCTCCCTCCCTAAGAAAAATCATAATTTCTGAAACAGTAAATTGGTTTTCCGAGTATCTCTTATCTTTATGATATGCCTCTTAATATTTAGTCAAGAATACTTTCCATAGAGGTTTTATTTCTCTTATTTCTGATCTGAAATCAGAAAATAAGCAGGAGTTGCAGTTCATGGAAATAGCTTTGTGGTGATACAGTATATATTTGGATCACTCATTCAGTTTTTTCTTTCTAGGACTGAATATGAATCAGGATATAGTGATGTACCTGAAATCCTCATCTTTTTTTAACCCCCCCCCATATATTCTAAATTAGTTTCAAAATTTAAAGAAATACAAAAGTGGAAAGTGCATTTAAAATATATGTAACACAAGTTTACTTCAATGTGAGAGGGATGAAATAGGTGCTATGAGAGGGTATCAATTATTATTATTATTACGGTTCATCACACAGTCAGTCACATGTTTAGATTGGATTTATCCTAAAGTCTTTCTGAGGACTGGGATATTTGATTATGTTAAAGTATTGTCACAGGATGTAAGCTGTTCCAAGGAAAGCTGCCTTTTGCAATTGACTGATGGTGATTTTCGTCAATGCTGAAGGTTTTCAACTGCTGCTCCGATTGTTTGGCGATGGCACCCAAGGCACCTATTACTATTGGTGCTATCTATTCTTTCTTTTGCCATCATTATTCTACTTCTATTTACGGGTCTTTGTCTTTTGTGAATTTCTTCAGTTCTTTCTATTCTATTATACTGTTTCCAGATGCTGCCACATCTCCTATACAGGCTTTTTGTCTTCCTTGCTGACAATTGTTAAATCTGGACTGTTACAGGCAGGTGCTTATCTGTTTGAATTCTGAAATCATGGAGCATTTTTACTTCTTCATTTTCTATTACTTTGTGTATTTTATAGTCCCACCATTCTTGCTTGCGGGCAAGTGGTATTTTATGAAGATCTTCCAATGCACTATTGTTGCTCCTTGTCATGCCATTATTTACAGTCAGTCTGTGTGATCTTCTTGCAGGAGCTAACTAAGTGGCCCACTGTTGCTTCAGTTTCTTTAGATAGCAATAGCACTTAGACTATTCACAGTGCTTTATAGCCCTCTCTAAGTGGCTTACAGAGTCAGTATATTGCCCCCCAACAATCATTTTACCGATGGAAGGCTGAGTTGACCTTGAGCCAGTGAGATTTGAACTGCCAAATTGCAGCTAGCAGTCAGCTGAAGTAGCCTTTAGTGCTGCACTCTAACCACTGCACCATCTTGGCTCTTGATGCAGTATTTGCTGTTTGTTATTGTCTTCTCAATTCTGAATTTTTATGCATTTGTTCTACAAGCTTGGTCTTCTGCAGCCAGAATTAGTCCCTCTTTTCTTTCTTCAGTTTTCCTACTCTTAGTCATTGCCAGGTCTTGTTGTTATCTGCTTTGCCTATTACTTTTTTATGTACTGGCTATGTAATTCTTTGTCTTGTCATACCTGTTTCCTATTCTTCATTTGGCCTCTCACTTCAGTGCTGTTATCTTCTTCACTGTCTTTCAGATATTTCTCCAATGAACTTTTGTCTTCTTCAATTGTCTTTTGTACTTGCAACATTTCATCCCTACCTATTTTCCTTGGTAAGTACAGTCTGTCAACACTGCTCCCTGGATTATGATAATGATAATAATTAACTACATTAGTCTTTCAATTTTATTTTTTTTAAAGAACTTGTTTGTGCTTCTATCTATATATTTATTTCCAGGTGAATGAAATGAATAATTATTTCCTCAGTGTCCGGAATTTAATTCAGATTCCTTCTCCTCTAACACTGCTAATATCCAATTCTTCCCTCAAATAAAATTGGAAAGAAAGACATAGTTTCAGGAGGAGGCATTTCTTTTGAGTCTTTTCTATGAAAATCATGATCCAGGAAGACACTTAGATTCAAAGCTGGCATGAAAAATGGTGACTATTTGAAGGATATAAATCATTGAAAATGCTTTTCATATGCTAGCAAATATGCCTATGAATATATAAATAAATAAAGAGGAATCCAACCATATTTAAATAAATCAATTAATCAAATTGAATATATAGCCAACATTACTTCCTGAAGCTTCCTTATCAGACTTACTACTCTCTGATCCAGTGAAAACTTCAATTTTTGTATTTTAAAAATGAGGAGAGTGCAACTTTTTATAGCTTTACATATTTTCATGACCCACTTTGTGACTGCTGTTTTATGCATGAGAAACCTCCCATTTCTTGCTTCAAAGACTCACATTGCAAGGTGAAAAGTGACAATACGATATCTGTTAATGAAATCTAGTTCAAACTAGTCATAAATTCTACCAGTATTTATTCTCTATAGACACAGTGAGGAGGATTTAAACATATCCTTATTCTGTTTAAACATGTAACATCAGGATCTATAACTGCCTCTCTGGCGCAGTATTGTGAGTCTAATTATATAACTACTGAATGACAGAGAAAAATGTGAATAAATATATATAGGTCGTTGGTTACCTCAGAAAACATTTATATATATATATATATATATATATATATATTTTCATAGGTTTTTGCGGGTATAGGTACGTAGATCTTGGCGTATTTGGGTCTTTTCCCATGTAAAGTTGAGGGTACCTCATCAAAACGTCGCCAAGCTACCCTCAACCTTACATGGGAAAAGACCCAAATATGCCAAGACCTACATTTATATATATGTGTGTGTGTGTGTGTGTGTGTGTGTGTGTGTGTGTGTCTGGTTATTCGGGTTTTCTCCCGTGTAAAATTGGAAGTGTCTTGGTGACATTTCAATGAAGTCTCATTCGTCATCTTCAGGCTGGTGTTTACAGATTCGTGCTTCTAGGAGCAATGTGTGGTTGCAGCTGTTTCTTCCTTTTAACTGCTAGTGGGGGTTTGAACTGATTGGTTGGGAGCTTGACTGCGTTCTGATTGGTTGGGGGTTTGGTTGTTCTCTGGATGGTGGGGTTGGCTGTGCTCTGTCTGGGTGTGTGTTCTGTTTGGGTGGGGGGGGCTTGGTCGTGCTCAGGTTAGTCTGAGTAGCAGGGGGATTTGAGTTGGTGAGCTGCATTGCTGTTGTTTGGCTTCGCATTCGTGGTCATGCTACATCTTCATGGTGGGTGTCAGTCTGCTGTATGTATGGATTGGAGGGGTTTGAAATGGCTAATGATGCAGCTGCAGTCTGGCTTCTGGTCCGTGGTCGTGCTTCATTATCGGTGTGGGTCTGCTTTCAACGTGGATGTGTGGTGGTGACGCTGTGTGGCACTCGTGAGTGTGGGTCTTGCGTCATCCTTCATGTTAGGGACTCGTTTGTCGATAAGGGTGGGTTTCCAAATGGCTGGTAGGCGGGAGGTATCATCTCGTGTATTCATGCTGTGTGGGCGTTTTTCTATCTCGATGGCTTCTCTGATTATTCTGTTGTTAAAGTGTTCAGTTTTGGCGATAGTTCTGGTATTTTTAAAGTCAATTTTATGTCCTATGGCTTTAAGGTGTTGGACCAGGGAAGAAGTTGGTTCCTCTTTTCTGACTGAGTTCTTATGTTCTTCAATGCGTGCACTTATTCTTCTGTTGGTTTGTCCGATGTATGTGGTGGGGCAGGCGGTGCATGGGATTTCATATACTCCTTGATTTTCTAACTCAATTTTGTCTTTGGGGTTTCTTAGGATGGTGGATATTTTTCGGTTTGTGCAGAATGCTGTCTTGATGTTGTGTTTGTGGAGGATCTTGCTGATTCTGTCTGTGGTGCCTTCTATATATGGGAGGAAGGCTTTGCCGTTTTCTGTTCTCTGTCTTGGATTTTAGTGGGGGTTTCTTTCTGGATTAGTTTGGTAATCTTATTTCTTTGGAATCCATTGGATGTTAGTACGTTAGTGAGAGTGTACAGTTTGGTTTTTAGGTGTTGTTCGTCAGCTAAGTGTTTTGTTCTGGAGATGAGTGTCTTGGCTACGGAAGTGTCTTCATCTCCAGAACAAAACACTTAGCTGACGGGAAGACATAAAAGACCAGATTAAGGACAAATAATTATGGACTTCATGGTACAATATGCTTTCAAATGCAATATTTACGAACTGATGCAAAAATGGGCCCAAAACTCAACAACTCAGAAAATGAATATACCAGTAAAATCAAAATATTGATAGATTTGCCCATGTCTAATTTAAAGATATAATTGTAGTTTTATTACAAACTATCTATATCCTCACAGTTACCTAGGAACCAACATGACTCTTCAATAAAACTGAAAAAATAATCAGCCTTTATTAAACTGACCTTTAGGGAGAATGAATCATAGAATCATATGGCTGGAAGGTCCAACCCTCTACTCAATCTTTCCTTTGTCTATTTCTGTCTGCGTGTGCAATTGCATTGCTACTGATGTATAGAATAGCAAAGAGCTAGCTCTCTTGCAATCCTTTCCTCTCTAGTCTCTACTCTGCAATGGAGGGTTTGGAAGAAAAAACTATAAGTCATGCACAGGATAATGCATACTGACTGTAATGGTGATCATGTGATATGAAGGTCATAAAGAGTCATAAACACCTTTAGCAAATAAGTATGTCAAAAATTGGTTCACCATTTTAAAAATTACACTCTCTACCTTCTTTAATGTTCTTAATGAAAAAAATAGAGTGACAGATACATAAGTTTCAACAATCTAAAATATAAATAAAACATGAAAAACTTAATTTCATTTAACGGTAGTTTTATATTTTTCCAAATCTACACTGGTTTCCTGTTTAACATGTGCTTAATTTTTAAACTAATCCAGGGGTGATATTCAACAGGTTCTGACAGGTTCTGGAGAACCGGTAGCAGAAATTTTGAGTAGTTCAGAGAACAAGTAGTGGAAAGTTTGAGTAGTTTTGAAGAACCGGCAAATACCATCTCTGGCTGGTCCTAGAGTGGGGTTGGAATGGAATTTTTCCAATAACCTTCCCCCAGAAGTGGGGAGGGAATGGGGATTTTGCAGTATCCTTCCCCTGGAGTGGGGTGGGAATGGAGTTTTTGCAGTATCCTTCCCCTGGAGTGGGGTGAGAATGGGGATTTTGCAGTATCCTTCCCCTGGAGTGGGGTGGGAATGGAGATTTTGCAGTATCCTTCCCCTGCCACACCCAAAAAACCATACCCACAGAACCGCTAGTAAAAAAAATTGAATTTCACCACTGAACTAATCTCTTAACAAAATTCATATCCATTTTTCAATTGATTCATTTTTCATTTTTTTTTCTGGTATTCATTTTGGTGTGCAAAATACTTAACATATTTTTTTTCATAAGATTTTCCTGCAAGTAAAATTAGCACATTTTTTTAAAAGTGTGAATTGTATTAGAATATCTGGAGAAGTGTGAATATTGTTATATAAATGCTTTGAAGTTCCTTTGTGGTCCTGAGAGCCAAGAGTTCAATAGTAAGCATTCAATTGGCTATTTTGAGGAATATGTATGGTTTTGAAACAGTATATAATTATTAATAAATTCTTATTTCATATCTATGTAGTATCTACCTTATACCATCATCTATCTATCTAGATGGTAGGTAGATAGGTAGGTAGGTAGGTAGCTAACTAGCTAGCTAGCTAGCTAGCTAGCTAGAATAGAATAGAATTTTTATTGGCCAAGTGTGATTGCACACACAAGAAATTTGTCTTGGTGCATATGCTCTCAGAGTACATAAAAGAAAAGATACATTCATCAAGAATCATAAGGTACAACACTGAATGATTATCATGGGGTACAAATTTAACACTTAATGATAGTCATAGGCTACAAATAAGCAATCAGGAAACAATATCAGTATAAATCAAAAGGATACAAGTAACAAAGTTACAGTCATAAGTGAAAGGAGATGGATGATGGGAACTATGAGAAGATTAATAATAGTGCAGCTTTAGTAACTAGTTTGACAGTGTTGAGGGAATTATTTGTTTAGCAGAGTGATGGCGTTCAGGAAAAACTGTTCTTGTGTCTAGTTGTTCTGGCGTGCAGTGCTCTATAGCATCGTTTTGAGAGTAGGAGTTGAAACAGTTTATGTCCAGGATATGAGGGATCTGTAAATATTTTCATGGCCCTCTTTTTGATTTGTGCAGTATACAGGTCCTCAATGGATGGCAGGTTGGTAGCAACTGTTTTTTCTGCAGTTCTAATTATCCTCGGAAGTCTGTGTCTGTCTTGCTGGGTTTCAGAACCAAACCAGACAGTTATAGAGGTGCAGATGACAGACTCAATAATTCCTCTGTAGAACTGGGTCAGTTTGAGCTTTCTGAGGTGGCACAGAAAGAACAGTCTTTGTTGTCCTTTTTTGATGCCATTTTTGATGTTAGCTGTCCATTTTAGATCTTGTGATATGGTAGAACCTAGAAATTTGAAGGTTTCTACTGTTGATACTGTGTTGTCTAGTATTGTGAGAAGTGGAAGTATGGAAGGATTTCTCCTAAAGTCTACCACCATTTCTACGGTTTTGAGTGTGTTCCATTACAGATAGGTAAGTAGGTAGGTAGGTAGGTAGGTAGGTAGGTAGGTAGGTAGATAGATAGATAGATAGATAGATAGATAGATAGATAGATAGATAGATAGATAGATAGACAGACAGACAGACAGACAGACAGACAGACAGACAGACAGACAGACAGACAGACAGACAGACAGACAGACAGACAGACAGACGTACACATAATGATAATTTTGATACAAAGAGCAGAAAACTATTCTATATATCCTATTTTTCCCCCTCAAATTACATTACAATTGGTAGATATAGATGCATAATATTTATACATTTAATTAAATAATCAATTCAAAAGAGAAGATAATTTATTGGTAAGTTGTTTTGAGAACTGTGGTTGATATGTGGGTTAAAATATCATACATACATATTTTAGAACATATATGTTTTATTTTGACTTTTTTCATCATTTTTCATACTATTTTCTTGATTCTGATAATAATCTAGTATATATGAAATACCATAGTAAGAATGAACTTTTTGCCTAAATATGGTGATATGTTTTTGTTTTCACTCCATTAGCATGGATTATCATGTACATTGTAATATAATATTTTTTTAATTTTTGCAAATGCAAATAAATAGACACTGCTTCGGCTACAATCCTCAGACATATAAACATTTCTTCATCTATTATTCCATCTATTTTCTGTCTCAGGGTATTATAGAAAAGTGTTCTGTGACACTTCTAACTAGCATTTTTCTTCTCCTGGATTATGCCCTCTTGTATTGGTGACTTCTCTTGGTACCTAGCATCCCATATATTCTTCAATACAATCCATCTTCAGTATTCATGGAGTTCACCATAATAGCACATTAGCTAGTACCAATATATATAATGTTACTGCATGTATGATATGTCATATGCTAAGTAAATAAATAAGCACATTAGCAGTCATCCAGCAGTCAATCCAGGTAATCCTTGATTACCCAATTTCTTCCTCCTAGAATCCTCTCTCTGATCTTAACATATTGCCCTAGAAATTGTTAAAACTGTTTTACAATTTTGCATTGTATTTATTTATTTTTTTCAGTTTGATACTATATGACTCCTATCTACTCTGGGCAGCTCACAGTATCTCCCCTTCCCTTGCCTATGAGAATCTAAATGAAATCCTGTTCCATATGTTATCAGCAAAGCATAAAGTTAAAACAGAATTTAGCTGATTGCTCTCCTTTTTCCCAATTAACCTTTCCAGGGTCTACACAGATGTAAGTATATATAGCACTAGAGCTATGGGATTACTAGGCTTGTCACAAGTAAGTAAAGCTTCCAGCCCCAATCAATGTATATGAAATTGCTTTTTAAGTAAGTAGGTGTTTGAGCATTACAATTGTTAAATACTATTGTTATTGTTGGACAACTTTAACAAAAGTTGCTTTAAAAAATAGCAGGATAAGCCGAATTAGTCTGGGTTCAAAATTTTCTGCATTGGCCTCACATTTCTCCCTTTAAGTTAATAATCTCAATTAAACAGAAAATACTGTATTATATCATAATAATCTTTTGCTTCTTTGGGGTTGTGGAAAGTCTCTGATCAGATGACCTTTCTTATTTGCTTTTATCCAACATTTATTTACACTATTTCCACTGATTAAATGAGTGAACTGAACAGCAGATATGAAATGGCAAATGAACAGTTCTAAGTATTGATATGGATAGTAGATATAGAGAAATCATTTATTTGTAGTCTTTCCTAAAATTTTAATGTTGTTCAGGGACACTCAATCAAGATTGCTGCTGAGAATTAGAAATATACTCATTTGTCTCCCAAAATCAATTATGTTTTCTTTCAAAAGATTCATCTTTTTTTTTTCAGAAGAGTTCATATAAGAGTAGATTGTATCTAGTCCAGATAACCTAGTTGGAATCAGAAACAGAATCTATAAATTGTTTATTTGGTCCATAAGAAATCATTACATTTGATTTGCTAAATGATGCATCCTAAAACGAATCACTTGAATTATCTATGAATAAAAAATCAATCCAATATAGTATAATTCTTGAACATAGTTCACATTCCAGCAGGGGTAAAATCTAAAAATTGTCCCTACCGGTTCTGTGGGCGTGACTTGATTGGTGGGCATGGCTTGGTGGTCAGATAACTGGGTGGACGTGGCCAATAACAATAAATAATAAAAATAATAAACAATAAACGTATAAAAAACAAGAAGAGGTACTTCACACTTCACACAGCCACAAAAAGCTCAAAAACCAACTTTCACACTTTACACACACACAAAACAACACAACATAAGACAACACAACTGACTCACACACAATGTAAAAGCAGCTGCACTTTACACGTCACACAGCCACAAAAAGCTCAAAAACCAACTTTCACACTTTACACACACACAACTGACACACACAAAATACCACATACAGCTTTCTGAGATTTTGTGTGTTTGTGTAGTCAGAGTGAAACACTACAGAAACACACCAAATCTCAGAAAGCTGCACAAATATTTTATTTTATTATTTTATTTTATTTTATTTTATTGTGGACTTCAATTCCCAAAGTTCCTCAGCCAGGCAGCATTAATCACTCAGTGGTGAAATAGATTAGCTAAGTTTAGATTAGTTCTGTCTTGTGCTAAAAGCGAAACTGGGGCTTTCGGGCTGTGAGCAGAGCCATGAGGTCGATCAGTAATCAGGTAAGTGGCTTAGACTCTTTTAAAAGGAGTTTTTCTACATGTTTTCTATAGAAAACATGTTTTTTAAGGTTCTGCTGATGAGGAACTCAGGTGAGATCCCCAGAGTAGCCTTTAATTTTAATTTTTAAATTTAAAAGCTGCAGATCCTCAAAGGCTTTTTTTTTACTTTTAAAGGCCTGTTTCGGCTGAAGCAAAACCGGCTTTTAAAAGTAAAAAAAAAAAACCTCTGCAGATGGTGCGGCTCAGCAGAGGCAGGGAGGGCAGGGCCAGGGATTTTTGCTACCGGTCCTCCAAACCAGCAGCCGCCATCATACCGCATCGCGTGATCCCGTCCGATCCGGGAGCATTTTACCCCTGCATTCCAGTCTTGGGAAGACAAACTTGTGGCTGTTTTCCTTTTACATTCCTTTCTCTTCAAAAACACCTGGGAGATTGAGAGGCCTAATTTGTAATCCTAATAGCATGTATGCTGGATTTCCTCCTAAACACCAATCCTTTTTTTATTAAATATCCCTTTTAAAAGTATTCATTACCTTTTTAAAACACTTCCAGCTTTTTTTTAACCTCCCTCCTCCTCCTCCTCCTCCTCCTCTTTGTCCTCTAGTTTTACCATGCTTCTCAATTATTCAAACACAAAACTAAGCAAAATTTTATGTTTATGTTTTACATCTATGCTTGGATCCAAATTGAATCCTCTGATTTCAGATAGTGAAATTTGAAGCCTGAACAAAAGTTTGCAAACTTAAAGTCTTACCTGTTCCATCTTTTTTTATATTTATCATTTATTCATTGAGCTAATTTTCATTCCCTCATAGAATTCAGCCACCTTCTCTGTAGTTGTCATCACAACTTTGGCTTAAGAACTTCTACATATAATATTTTTACACTGAGATAATCTAGTTTAATATTTTTACTCTACAAAACATGTTGTCTTTCTTGGCCATATCAAAATCTTACATTTATTACCTTGCTTTTCCAGATGGTATATCATCTGTTCCTCTTTTTTATATTTCTAATTACCAACTATATATCTTCTCTAATGTTCAAATTTTCAATTTTGTAACTGTCCTTTTTAAGCTTCTCTATTTGTTACTTTGCATTATGATACTATATCTTGCTTTCTGTCACATCTCCACGATTAAATTACAAGGAAATCTGGCATTTGCCTCATCCCTAAATTGCTTCTAAAGAAACCTGTAGAGTTAAAATTAAATTTTCTTCATGCTATATTTCATAAAATCCCTAAAATTTGTTGATGAAAATTACTAGGGAATGACTAGATTTTCACTATTGTCATATTTCCTGATGGTTTCCAGTGGTGGGTTGTTCCCGGTTTGGTCTGGTTCTTGCAAATCAGTAGTAATGGCGGTGGGAGGCTCTGCCCACCTGCCTTGACATCATCACTGATGATCTGTGCCTGTGCAGGAAGTGCGTGCAAGCGCTCCTGTTGCAAACCAGTAGTAAAGGTAAGTGGAACCCACCCCTAATGGTTTCATATTTATATCATGCATAAATCACAAGTCTGTATATCTCTAACAAGCAAGATTTGCTTCCCAACAATCTTACTACTGGAGAGCTAAAAAGTAATTTTTATTTTTGACTGAAGGAACTCTAACATTAGCCCTTTGTTTCCTATTACTTTCAATTTCCTAACCAGGATTTATCCTTGACAGAGATTATTTTGAGTCATCTGCGACCAGGTCTCCTTCTTGGACTGGACTAGAGCAGAGAATAGAGAATTGTTGTATCCTCCACTTAACTGGTCTGAATACTAATGATTCTTTCTGACTTTTTTCTTTTCTTCTGTAAAATTACATTCCATTCTTAGGAATCAAAAAATGTGCAATGGAAAGGTGCAGAAATTCTTTCTTTTAACCATCTTCCTCCCCAACTCATGCCTCTGATCTACTCAATGTCTTTACATACAAGCAAATTCTTCCTATCTTTTACTTATTATATCTGGGCTGGATTTTCCATTCTCCTTTTATTTTTCCCTACTTTTCCTGCTGAAAAGTGAGTTCAAAATCCCCTTGCCAGAGATCATTCATTATATGTTCAATCTACATTCATTTACCCCTCTCTCCCTCCCTCCCTCCCTTTCTCTCTCTCCATCTCTCTCCATTTCTCTGTCTCTCTCTCATTTTTGAACTCAAACTAGAGTTTATACAGAGCTGATATTAGACTTCTGCTCTTCTCTAAATACCCAGGCTTTGTAATAAACTATTCCCTAAATGCTTTTCACCTTCTGAATTCTTTTTTTCCAATACTTACTAATTTTCCTTCACTGCCACTTCCCATTGACTGTCAGCTTTGTGAATTACTTTTTGTATTTTCGTTACTTTTTGCTATGCCTTGAACACTATTTTAAATGCAATTTGCCCTTGAATATTGAAGTCTTCTTTATTGACATTCCCCAATGACATGCTTTCATTGTATTGTTCCTCAACAATTACTTTCTCTGTGGTATGAGTGGTTACCATTGAATGGAATAGTTTTTAAATGCTTGCCAGTTAAAAGATCTTGTTTGCCAATAAGTCCTTGTGCAATACCAACAAATCCAATATGAACAATCCTGTCCCCAATATAGCAAAACATATTCCTAAATATTCTAAATCTAATTTTAATTTCAGCTGACTGACTGGTTTTTTAATTGTGCAAAATAACTTTATATGGATCATTAGCTCTCTAAGTGGTCAAATATTTGAGGTCCTTCTAGTTTACATTAGAAATATACATGTCCAGATAAAAAGAAACAATTGTGTAGTTATATTTAACTTTCATACCAATATAACCGAGTTACAATTTAGATTTAACTAGAAATATAGAAGCAGACCATATTGCTGAATATTTGCAAATTCATTGGTCAAGTTCTGCTGAACTTAATTATTTATGCTAGCTCTATTATAAATAGATAGAAGTGCTGGAGTTAAAATCATACATCTTAGGGTCTTATGAGCAGTTGCATTAGATACTCCATTATTTTTCATTATGTACTCAGCATGCTATTCTTTTCAATGTAAACAAATATGCAAAGTGTGGAAAAGAAATAAAAAAACAGAAAACAGAAGAAAAAGAAATGATAGTTTACATTAACACCATTCATTATATCACCTTATCCTTGCAAACTATCTTTGCTTCCATCACAAAAGCCCACTTCTTCATAGAGTACCTTTTGTTCTTTAACCTTCTCACCGCTCTTTCTGAAAATCACTTTTCCTTCAAACTGATTTATTGCTAAACAGCCTCTGTGCAAGAATCTTCTCATCTAGCAGTTGGTACCTGCTTATAGTTAGATAAGGGCCCATAGAATTCAAAGAGTTGAACTTAGACCATGTGTGGCTATGTAGGGAATCTAGGTTGATTCATTTTTGAACTCTGCTCCCAGCTTTTGTCATTCCTTCTTCTATACTTTTATTATATAACGATTACTTTTTATCTCACTTTATAGAATAACCTATGAATAAAATTTGCACACACACACATGAAATAATTATGAATATTATAATTGAAATCATTATAGCAGCATCTCTTATCATTATATGCTTATCTCCCATTGGTACTGCTTAGAATAAAATATCAGGAATATACAGGTATTTGTATATTTAGTAACCTAAAACACCAATACAAAACATTTTTCCCCAGGCTGAGGGATTTAATTTCCCTTTCATCAAGGCCCCAGGGCCCAAAAAGTGGATTGGACCAGAAAAAAATATAGGACCAGGACATGAACTAAATTAAAATATGTTACATTTCAAATACACAAAGCAAAACTAAAATGCTTACTTCTTATGCTTAATGTGCTGAATTAAGTACCTCTTCTATCACATTAAAGATTAAAATTCAGCAGCAGCTTCTGCAGGGTGCCCTTGGATGCCACACTTGGGGCTTTGGAACTACAAGAGTCCCTGACATTGCAGACTGACCTAGACTAACCTAAAATAATTGCTTTTTGAAAGTTTAAAATACCATTTTGCTCTACGCTTTGGCACTGAGCTGCATATAATCAAAATTCATCTCAAAGAATAATAAGCGGTCAGCTGGAAAAGGCCACAGATTTTATTCTATCATGAGATGACATACAGAGATCATACTGTCAGGATAAAAAGTACTGTGAGTGAAGCTTGTTTTCAGATTTCTGAACGTGTAAGGAAAGAAAATGACTGTAAATAAAATCATCTACCTTCCTTGATTAGACAGTCAGTGACCCTCAAGAGAATGTCTGCATGGCACTGATATGTGATAATGTACTGAAATGACAAAAACAAAAAATCAGGCTTGGGGCCTACTAGTTTGAACATAAGGTAAGGTATTTTAGATTTCAATGCCCGGATAAACTGAAAGTATGATACTATGCTTATGTATAAATCTACCAAATAGCAGTAGTATTTACTAGACACAGTAAAGTTAATAATTATTCAAGTAATATTAATCTAGTGCCTTTATATGAGTCTAGAAGAAAGAAATTTCACTGTATATATTTAAGCTTATGTTCCATAAATTGTATCCAAGTTCTAGAATGCTTTGAATGGACTCATTTTAATGAATATAATATGTAATCAAGAAACTTTGATTGAAGTTATGACTTAAAGATGAGTTTGCGCTATTACAATATTAAAAAAGATAAGTGTTGCTTTTCCTGCAGCCAAGAAAAATATCATTAATTTAAATGCATAATTAATCACAGATCTAACACTTTGCTAAATAGTTAACAAAATCAATATTAGACTTTTTCAAGAAATAGAAACTCTTATGAGCTATGTAGAAATCAAAAGTTTTGCTTGTATGTCTATTTATTTATTTATTTGTATTTTTTTTATTTTTTCAAGTCAAACAAACATACAATACATTTTTTTCTGAATAGAGTATTGACGGAGTCAAAATTCATATAGCTTATTTTCTCCAAATTTAATTTATATAATTCAATTTCTGCCATTATATTCCTTTTCTACTTTTCCCTTTTTCATCTCTATTTTATATTTAATATATAATCAAGATTACCATCTGCCCTAACCTCCTAATCCTAATCTTTTTTTCATTTCATTCTTTTAAAGTAGCAGGCGCCAATGAGACTGGCAAAAATCCACCCAGATAAACCACTGTCGGGGGGGGGTCTTCAGACTGGAACCATCTTGTAGGGACAGTGAAGAAGGAGAGGCATCTCGGATGACTAAGAGGAACAGGCAAGTTCTTCAGGAAGTTGGATAAAACTCTTCAATCCAGTGGCAGGGGCAGCAGCCATTGCAACCGTCACAAAGCTGGGGCAACCGGACTAAGAATTGTGTAGGAGAGAGGTTTTGGATGGAGTATTGGTACTGGATGAGTGATTAGCCAACTCACAGGTAATAAAGAAACAATTTGAAATTTTTGAAAAGACACCCAGCATGGAAATAGCAGCTAATTAGCGCGGGGGAACACTAATGGAGGGAGAAGAACAAAGCAGAAGTAAAAACACTAAAGCCCAAAATGGAGTTTGATATTTGGATTTGGAAATTAGATTTGAAGAGCTTAAAAGTATTACAATAAAAAGAAACCCTAAAGAAAATAGTAAAGGATTGAATATAAACTTTAAGAAAAACTTTCAACCTTAAAGGAAGAATAAAGAAAGTCTTAAAATAAAAAAGCCTTGTAAAGATATTTTAATTGGATTTGAATTGAAGTTTAAAACTTGGATTTAGAATATATAAAAATTAAGAAGAGAAAGAAGAATTCAGAGAAACATTAGATAAGTGGATTTAATACACAAATTGGATATTTGTTAAATTTTTAATTTGAAACATGTAGATTGAAGAGAGACATCTTCTGGCAGAAAAAAGTATTACACTGAACATTTTGAAATCTGGGAAAAAAATACTGTGACCTTGATCAACGAGCCATGACAAGTTTTAAGGTGGATTTGTTTTCTTTTCAGCTCTTTGACTTTGATAATTAAAAGAGGAAATAAGCAATAAAATTCTAAATTGGAAGTAAAACCAAAGCAGACATCAAAATGTGGCAGGAATTAATTGAACAGGTTAAAAGGGTATGTGTATCATTTGATTTGGACAGAAAGAAATCAAGAATTTTATCAGAACATATTCAACTGAAGAAACAGCTTACCAACGAGAAACAAGAAAACAGCACTGAAGATAAAGATATTGTTGAAAAATTAATTGATTATATTGGGAGTAACAATGAAAAACAAAGAGAGATCAGGAGGGCACAACCAACAAAAAAGAAAATTAAGGGAAGGAAAGGAGAGAAGAAAAGATTAGAGAAAAACATTTCTAATGATTACACTGGATTAACAGTGGTAAAAATAGAGAAGGTATGTCTATTTATTACACAAAATTCTATATTTAAAGTTATAGAAACTCTTTCATCTATCTATCTATCATAGGTTAAGCTACCTTGCAAGTTGACCTAGTATAATTCTGGTGGTGCATTAACAGCAGCTGCAAACAAAGTCTGTTGCTAACTTTTTTTTTTTTTTGCAAAAGAAAGCTGCTAAAAATAATACTTGACTGAAAGCTATATTCAAAACACTGTAGTTTTGAAAATTATGTACAAATTTAGAATATATTTGATAAAATTGAGATGAGATAGAAGATGAGAGAGAGAGAGAGATCACAACTTTAAAAAGTAAAGGTCTGATTCTAAGACCTTCTTAGCCTTCTCCTACAGAGCTCGCATATACAAGAAGCTTGATAAAGAATGTTCCTCATAGTGCTACTAAAATTATTTCAAAGCTGTAGCAAACATTACCTCATTACCTGACTCCATAGTCTCTACTCAAAATCCCAAAATCTTCAACCCAAAACTGTCTACTATTGACCTCACCCCATTTCTAAGAGGGCTATAAGGGGTGTGCATAAGAACACAAAAGTGCCTACCGTTCCTGTCCTATTGTTCCCTTCATCATATCAAATTGATATAGTTGATGCATATTTTATACATATATGTATATTTTCTTCAAAATATGTTGTTTTATCTATAACAATTGTTTGTGTATTCTGTTGTGACAAAATAAAATAAAAAAAACACACACACACAAAAAAACACTGCACCATAGAATCCTTTGTCTTAGTCTCAAGGTCTTCCAAAATGGGGTTACCTACATATTGGTTACAGTCTTAACTACTGCAGCCTGTTTAAAATGAACTGTCCTTGAAAAGTATCCAAAAATGGCACTTTGTAAAATGTGGTATTTAGGTTCTGACTGGTATAAAATCAGAACAGGCACATGGAGCATATGTGTCTTATAATGACAGTTCTGCATTTACTAGCATTTGCCTGCCAAACATAGTTTAAGGTGCTAGTATTTAAAGACCTACCATATTTTTCAGATTATAAGACGCACCAGCTTAGTTTTTGGGGAAGAAAATAGGGGGAGAAATCTGCCTACCAGGTATTCATCTGGCTAGTGTCCTTAATCTGGTTAGCTTCAGCACATTAGTTTGCTGGTTTTTATCCCCTGCTTGGGGATAAAAAACAGCTTCTAAAACACAACTGATCTTTGGAGAGAGAAGGAATGAGAAAAGCAGGCAAACCAGGGAAATTGCTTCACTTGCTAGCACCTCATTAGGGCTGAAGAAAAGCTTCACAGCTGAGAGTTGGAGGGAGCAGGTAAAGCACTTCACTTGCTAGCGCCTTGTTAGGGCTGAAAAAAAGCTTCACAATTGAGAGTCGGAGGAAGCAGGCAAAACGCTTCACTTGCTAACGCCTCATTAGGGCTGAAAAAAAGCTTCACAGCTAAGAGTTGGAGGAAGCAGGCAAAATATGGAAGATCGCTTCACTGAAAAAAACACTTCTAAAACACAGCTGAGAGTCGGAGGGAACAGGCAAAGCACAGAGATCGCTTTACTCGCTAGCACCTCGTTAGGGCTGAAAAAAGCTTTGAAAAAGCTATATTCAGAATATAAGAGGTAGCCAAATTTTCAGCCTCTTTTAGGAGGGGAAAAAAGTGTGTCATGCTCTGAAAAATATGGTAAATAAATTAAGCTATTATTCTCTAACATGTATAGTTTCTTAATTCTCTGAAATGAATTTACTGTAACTTTGGAAACAGTCTGGGAATTCAGAGTGGCAATAGTGTTTGATTGGTCTAAATGGTACACAGTTTTGACTGATCCTGCCTAGTTTCTAAAATCAACTGGACAGGCCCTTTAAAAAGCTTCCGCAACCAGAGATTTGCCAATCTAGTTTACAGGAGGCTTCTCCTGAATGGTGACCAGACTATGAATTTTTGTCTTAACTTTAACTGCCTTGTTTTTATTATGTTTATGGGATATAAACAAACAAACTAACAAATTTTCATCAGCCAATGCTGACAAGAATCTTCTCATACAGCACTGGTCCAAACAAATTGTTCTCTGAGACAAATGGGTGGCCTCTCAATTTTAAAAAAGGAAATATGGTTGAATAGCATCATCAAATGAATTAATATTATTCTCCATAGACCTAAACTATATTACTAGTCATTAGACCAGACTGTTTGATTCAGGTTACTGCTTCTGGAAATGTAACGATATAAAAGGAAAATTTCTTCTAGGCTGATGCAACAGACATTCTTATATTGTCCAAAACAACTTTGGGTGCCAGAAAAGGTCAGATCCATAAAATGGGATAATCTGCTGTTGGTAGTTATTGAATAAGTCAGAGATTTTGTCAGGTCAGAAAATCTGTTCTACAAGTGCTCTTGAATATACAATCTGAAAAATATTTTCTGGAGTCTTGACATTAAACTGACATCGTAGGACAGAGAAGGATAATCAATCTAAAGGTATGAACAACCAACATTTCCGAGCAAGCAAGCACCACTGCGTTCTGCAAAATTCCATTAAAACTCTGTGCTCCTTGGAAATAAAAAAATAGAACATAGCATGCACTCTGCTATTCCTGCAATATTTCAAGATTCCTTGCTTTAAGCATTCTGAGTAAACTAAACTAAAAGATACTAGATATATAAGTAATAAAACTTCCACTCAAGGTTTTTGTTATTTGAAAGTTTAGGGAAATATATATCCATATCCTACAATAAATTATGCAGTTCAGAATGTCAATGTTATATATTCAGATTAGTAAAAAGGCAGCACTGGTGTGTGTCTTTTTTAATGGCTTTATCTTTTCCCATATATCTAGACAACTATACTTTCTTATACTGAATATGTAGTGTTTTCTTTATTTATTGCAAACTTTTGAAACAGCATTTCTGGAATCATGGAATTAATCAGATTTATCCCTAAACAGAACTATAAGAAATATGGTAGCATATTCTTTCCTCTTTCCTCTTTTACTCTTCAAATCAGATTGTTTATAACATAAGGAATATTTATTTTCATTTTTTGTATATAATTTTACTAAGGATTTTGATTATAATAAGAAAAATACAAACTAAATTTAAACAAAGAACAAAACATAATAAGAAAAAATGCAAGAAAAAAGAAAAAAAGAATATGATAAAAAGAATATATAAAGAAATTACTTCCAACCATCATTACAACAAGTGTATAGAAATTTAATGACCCTTCACCCCTATAAGATTATGACAGATATTTTTTCCTCACATGTCACATCCTTTATCTATAAGCAAATCCATAAAACATCAGCTTTTCAATGCTAGATTTGATTTTTCTTCATTTTTTTTTATCCCACTTCACAGACTTCTTCAAGGTTTAACAAGCCTCTTTTGTAGAACCAATAAGAAAACCTTCCAGATTGTTTAATTTTTAAAACTTCAGCCAACTTCTTTTGTATATCCAATAAAGTGTCCTTTTCCAAATCATTCTCTTGGCCCATTGTGCATAGTTCCACTTTATTTTTTATTTATTTATTTATTTTTGTCACACAGTATATAAAAGCATAAGCATGTAATAATTATGCAATATATAAGCATATATATGAGTATGAGTATATAATAACTATATTAATTGGATATAACGAAAGGAAACAATAGCACAGGAATGGTAGGCACGCTTGTGCTCTTATGCACGCCCCTTACAGACCTCTTAGAAATGGGGTGAGGTCAATAGTAGACAGTTTTTGGTTGAAGCTTTTGGGATTTGGGGAAGAGACCACAGTCAGGTAGTTTATTCCAAGCATTAACAACTCTGTTACTGAAGTCATATTTTCTGCAATCAAGATTGGAGTGGTTAACATTAAGCTTAAATCTATTGTGTGCTCGTGTATTGTTGCAATTGAAGCTGAAGTAGTCTTCAACAGAAAGGACATTGTAATAGATGATTTTATGAGTTAAACTCAGATCATGTTGAAGGTGGCGTAATTCTAAATTTTCTAAGCCCAGGATTTAAGCCCTTTATCTATCTTGTCAGGCAAAATTTGACACTGTAGATATTGTAGTTACTAATTTCTGGATCCATTCTACAATGATGTCCTTTAGTATTTCCATTTCATATTTTGTATCATTTTGTAGGTCCCAGTTAGCTGATACTAAAAGCTGTCTTTTTTTTTAACTTAGAATCTTTAGTGCCTTCTACTGACCAGTTTCTAAAGTCATAAATTTGATTATATTTGTTATAGTCAAAATAATTCTGCTGCCCACAAGAATCTATTTATGTTTTAATATCAAAATATTATAGTAAAATACTCCAAATTTAACCAGACCTTAATGCATTTGTAACTTCTTAGCTCAAATTTTTATTTAGCATTTTGCTGCTTATTTCAAATTATTTAAGTTCTTTAACTGGTAATTAATTTTTGAAGCTAAGAGTTGAAGCTAAACATACCTTGCAACTTTTCAAATGTGTTATTCTGAAGATCTCTTCCATCTTTCTCTCTGTAACATCTATCTTACTCTCTCAAATTTCCACTTAAATCATTAATTTATTTTATATTTCCAGATAGAGATTAGACAAACATTTCTTTTTCTATTTCAGAGCTTTCCATCTTTTTAACTTCTTTTTTTATTCTCTCTTTTATCTTTTCAAGTTTTTCATCCATTCTTTTAAAAAAAACCTGTCAATTTGGTATTAAGTGATTCAGCTAACTTACTTCCCAGTTGCTCAAACATTTTCTCAGGCAAATCAGATGTAATTCCACTTGTGCAGGTTGCTCTAATGATCCTCATTGTCCCTTAATACTTGCTGGTGATTGTCATTATAATGTTATAGTCTAAAAGTAAAAGTGTATCAAACAACTGAAAAAGAAAAGGCTAGATTTCCCTTTTTTCTCCTTTGTCTTCCTGTGCCCCTCATACTTTCATCTCAAGTGGTACCCTACCAGTACAATAGCATCACAATCCACATTACCATAGTTACACACAGCATCATAGTATGGCTAATATTATTTTTATTTTTTGTTTTGTAAAATTCACCAATCATCTGCACTCTTTAATAGTAAAAAAAAAATTGAAACAAATATCTGATTTATCTAATTTCACAAAAGCACTTTCACCAAAAATATATTTTTCAAAATAACTGTGCCCTTAGTTGAAATCAACTTAATTTTCATTTTTTTCCAAAACTTTATTAAAGTGTTAAAAGTGTTCTCCAAAATGTTATTAAAGTCTTTGTCATTCAGAAAAAATAATCTCACCAAATTTAGTTTTCTAATCCTGCCACTCAAAAAAATCTCTCTTTAGCTCAAAATTGGTTACACCCAAAAGTGGTTAAGAATTTAGGCACATGAAAGTCTTTTGTCCATTATAGCTATGAGTTGATTGAAATCCTGACTCGCAGCCTCTCAACACACATGTCAACTGCAAAATAACCAAGTTCCTGCGGTCCACTCATGAGGAGCAGCTGTCTGGAATGCAAGTGGGTAATCTCTTTTTCCACATAGACTTCACCAGCCAGAATTTGCCAGCTGACTGCCAATCTCTTTTGCAATGGTGTCTTTGTTATTTTGGGGACATCTAGTTAGTCACCATTGATCCTGGATGAAACTGATTGAATTGGAAGTTTTCAAACCATATGGAACAGAGAGGATGAAATCAGCCCAAAACTTTCCATTTTGTTGTATGTTCTTGATATTATAGAAAATTCTGGCTGAGTATCAACTTATTATACCAATGTTACAATTAGAAAAGATACCATTAAATTTATATAGAGAGAATTGTTAGCAGAAATTTAATGATATTTATGATGACACCGAAAGCCCAGTGAAAAGATTAACAGGTGGCAGAAATTAGAGTTTTCCCTTCTCACATGAGACATGTGGGGTTATCTATGACATCATACTATATTTAAAATGCATGCAAAAAGCATCTATGGTAAATGCATCTATCTACTTTCTCAAAGTTCAGCCTACGTGCTTTAGAAACAGAACATTCTTTTTTTCATCCAAAAAACACCTTCCAGAAGGTAACAATGGCTCCATATATTGAGGCAGCTCATGTGGAGCTATTGTTTCAACTTTTATTTTATTATTTGTACATTAAAAGCTTGTGTCCTGCCCTCTTAACCAGAACTCTATTGTTCTTTTTAGCCACTACATGAATATTACTACTACTTTTCCTTTTAAAATAATAATGACTATGATTATTTAAGAAGGCTTCATATAGTAAGTCTTCTGTTAAATCATTTTTACCTTTTGTTTGGGATACTTTTGTGTTTTAAATGTTAATGTTCTGGTTTCCTATTCAACTTGGTAAAGTTCAAGAAGTCACACTGAGTAGCTCATGTAGTAAAGTCTTTACTGTCATTTCTCACTTGGTTACTTAGCTCATTCTTACAGTAATGTGATTGTCATTTTAATCTTTATGTATGGATGCATGGTTAATGTGCTTTATAACAAAAAAACCTTCATCACTCATTGAAATAGACTAATGTCCAAAGCATTATTATAAATATTCTGGTATTTATACGAGGAAATAGCTTTCCATTATATTTATTAAAGCTTCTATTGCTAAGTACATTTGCTAGCTCAGTCATTAGCATTCATTTAACCTTTGTGTATAATAATAAAAAAGCCACTTTACTGCAGAATTAGAAAGATGTTTTCCATGTATTAATTTATTCATGTACTTTTTCCAACAAGATGTGTAAAATAAACTTTTCTCTTCAACATTCTTGATATTGTAGTTAAATTTTCCTTCTAAGTGTAACAAGGCATTTGGTACTTACAGTCAATTTCACACTAAGCAAATTCAATTAAGGATATCCCCTAAATCTAGCCAAGGAATACAGAAAATATTAGCATAAAATCATTCTCAATTTAACTTAGTTGTTGAGACCCTAAGGCTTCCTTTGATTATTTGTCCAATGGAATATTTTTTTTAAAAAAATATGTTCTACATAGTCCAATGAGTAATTCTATGCAAATAGGTCTGATTTACATTAGGAGAAAATAAACGTATCAACTTGAGAAGTTGGAAACATATTTCCTCTAGTGGAGAAATGTTCAAATAAATACAACCTAGTCTTTACCAAGCCTTTATCAAATATAATGGCTGTAGGCAGGAAGAGCAAGGGGAGTAGGAATTTCCAAGATTTTAAGAGGAAAAAAATAATGCAGCTATGATACTTGAATGGAGCTATTAGTAAAAATAAAATATGGCGCTGAAAAAGCCCTTGCCAAGTTTATGAATTATAATACAGGCACACAATACCTTTCTAGCAAAAGAGATATTAAATTGTGGTATAATAAATCCTAACCACAAGTTTGCATGTTTCATAAAGCTTATTTATTTATTGACTTATAGAAGGAAAACAGAAATAGGAGTGAATGAACTACATATATTGTAAATTAATAAGAAAGGGTTCTGGAAATACTATTATGTGTGATTTTTTTTTAGCAACCTATCAGGGTCCCAAGTGTTCTTATCAAACAGGAAGAAGAAATAAGAGAAAGGAGGGACAGTTAATTTGACTAGATAAGTGTCATTGAATCTTTTTTCTTTTTCTCTTTTAATCACTTTCCTTTTGGGCTTCCTGAACAAATGAGTGCTATTATCAACTGACTTAAACCAGCTGATGGAAAACAGGGGTGGGTGGGAAATATCAATACATGCACACGCGCCCGCACACACACACACACACACACACAAACTGAGTGCATTATTCCCTCATACTGCAGTAGAAAGTCCTGAACAGGGCTCCCTGTTGTCAGCTGAGTAATTTCAATCATGATTACCATTCTCAATGTCAATATGCTAGCCTCTATAGAACAAATAATCTACAAAAGAAACGTATGATTCGTGATTTAGTTATTGGTTTACCTTGCCTTAAACTCACCAAGATAGAGCAACCTAACCCCCCTCTGAAAGGTTGCTAAGCCTTCAATCTCATGATAAATGATAACAATTCATTCCTGTGTAATAAGTCAAAGTAACTGTTCCTACTCTAAATTTCACATTCCTATTCTCCATCTCTCAGTTCATCCTAGGACAAAGAGCTAAAGTATTCCTCTTCTTCCATGATGAGCTCACCTACAGTAAATGTTTCTTTCCTCTCCAGTGAAAGTAAAAAGCCTGGACAAATAAAACACTAGTGTGAGTAATTTCACTACAAAAAATCTTTTCAAAATATTCCATATAAATCATGTTTCCCTGTAAATAAGACCTTGTCTTTTATTTATCAATCCAGAGCTCTGTAATTGGCTACAGAGGCCTTCAGGAAAGCCTTACTAGCTGCAGCAAAAGAAATGGGCCGAGATGTGTAAGGATCCATCCCCACCCTAGCTTAATTTTTACCTGTGCACTCTGGAGTGGGCAGGGTCTTAATTAGGGATTAGTTTGGGGGTAGGGCTTATATTTGGCGCCCATGTAAAAATCATCTAGGACTTACTTTCTGAGTAGGTCATATTTTCGGGAAAACATGGTAGCACAATAATTATATATTTGCATATGGTTTAGATCTAAATTAAAGTCTTGAAAGTGCTTAAGCAAAATTTGTTCTATGATACAAAGAAAGTTTCCTAACTCACAGTAATATTTTTTGTAGCCTCTTAAAAGATCCAAACTGTCTCCTAAGTCCAGAGCACCCAACCTCTGTGCTGCAGCCCACTACCATGCCATGGCCTATTTGCAACAAGGCTGTGTGAGCACTTGGTGTGTACACATACACAGGCCTCTTGATTCCCATAATTGCGAGTCAGTATGCACACGCATGTGTGCACAGGTCAACTTCCATAGGTTGAGCTGCATGCACTTGCACATGTGCCCCAGCACGCCACTCATGCAAGTTGAGTAGGTGGCCATCTCTCACTTGGCCTGGTTCCTCTCTCCCTCAGCCAGGCTACCAAGCTGCAAAGGTTGGGGACCGCTGAACTAAGGCACATTTCCATCTCTGGAAAATATATGTTAGGAGCAATTTAACAGAGACACTGCTAATCATGCTGAACTCTAGTGGGGATAATAAATCAGATTTAAACAAAGTCCTCAGACTTTGGTTTCTTAATAGTGGATCAAGTGAGTTTGATCAAAGTTATGTGAAATATATTTCAAAAGATAGCAATAAGGGTTAATTAATAATGATTTAATTAATATAAAGGAAAAAGATTACATGGAATACAATGCAAATACTAAGCAAAACTAAGGGTATTATCTATTTATTAAACTTCTATACCACCAGTTTTAAATGATTTAGGCAACCTACAATAGCTAGAAAGTTATAAATAATAACTTATAAATATCCACAATTGTATAAAATATTAAAATATCCACATAAACAATAACAATGGAAATTATTGTATGGTATGATCAGTACCATTTTTTAAATGACTTGGGTCATATATAATGATAAGTTGCTAATTACTTACTTGCTTTCCAGTCAGTTTTGACTGATGGTGACAAGTTACTTGTCCAAATTTCTTGGCAAGATTTTTTAGAAGAGGTTTACCACTGACTACTTCCTAAGGCTAAGATAGAATGACTGGCTCAGGGTTTCCCAGCTTCTTTGTTCTTAAATCTCCTGCTTTCTAGCCTGATGTCTTATCTATTACATCAAACGGGTTCTCAAGTAATTAGTAATAGTTTGTAAAACACAGTGAGTGGATTTATGTATTATGCCAAGACACAGCAAATCGTATTATGCTTTAATACCATGAGTGAATAGAATATATAATTCCATGAAGATCACATTGAATAGCTCTTCGTTTGTTTAGGGAAAAAGGTTCAGATTTGTAAATTGGTTTGTAAGACTATTGGTTTAACAGCTTTAATTCTATACTGACTCAGAGGTTGTTTTATTTAACGACATTTCCCACATAAATTCTCAGTATTAACTTTTGCACATTAAAAACAAAGCAAAACAATTATATTACTTCTAATATTATAGTTTCTCAAACAATGGAGAATAAATGCATGCACACACATGGTTTGTAAATCACTCTTGCTATTTTTATTTTGGTTGACAGTATATTGTTCCACCTGGCACTATCTTCTTTACATGCTTTCTGTTGTGAACTGCTTTATTATAAACATATGTATGTTTCATTTTCATGATTTGTGGGGTGGGGGGAACTCTATTCAAAACCACTTTATATCCTAATAACCATTCAGGCAAAAGAAAACTTTGAATGATGACATTTGAAAGCAGATAAACTTCAAATGATTTGTAAAAAACTCACTTAGTGTAATGCGATGGGAAGCAGTAATGAGGCAATTTTTATTCCC
The DNA here is from genome assembly GCF_028640845.1 of Ahaetulla prasina. Classification (NCBI taxonomy): domain Eukaryota; kingdom Metazoa; phylum Chordata; class Lepidosauria; order Squamata; family Colubridae; genus Ahaetulla; species Ahaetulla prasina. Next base: position 53,144,044 of record NC_080543.1, read on the forward strand.
AATCAAGCCTTCCAAATGATTCTGAAGAGAAGTTAGGACATGAATATAAAGAAAACTTTCAAAACTCAAATTTTGAGATGAGCTTACTGGAAACGTATAGAAACATTGAAAGTTTTCTAACTTTAAATACCAAATAAGGAAACTTTTGTGTCCTCTAGTATCTCTATTAAAATTAACAATATATTGTTATAACATGTAGAGATGATCTACATGTTATATCACTTTTTCAACTATATATCTGTCTATCTCTGCCTCTATCTCTATCTATCATCTATCATCTCTACCTCTCTATCAGCTATATCTATCTATCACCTATATCCATATCTATATTTATCTTATTTAAGATATCAGCTCTATCTTTAGTAACATATGTAATATTTAAAAGAACTGAATAGAACCAGATAAAATTAAATAATTGAAGTAAGATTTACTTTAGTAAAGTAGGATGTAAGACAAACTTACCTAGCACATTGATAAATAGACCTATTGGTGGACGACTTCCGGTATCCAGCGGCAACGGACGTCTGGAAGGCTTCTCCTGCCTCCAGCGCCCGAATCCGGCCGCCGCCGAGGCCCCCAGGGGCCAGGTGTTCGAAAGGACACCTGCCGCACGGACGGCTCGCCAGGGTCTCCCAGCCGACATACAGGACTGTGGGGACCCGATGCTGGCGCGTCCTAGGCTCGGCGGGGTTCGAGGCCACAGGCGCGGCCATTATTTTGGTCGTCGCCTGGGCGCTGTGCCCGTGACACCGGGGCATTGGATTTATAACTGCAGCAGCCTGGTGGTGAACAGGGCGGAGAAGAATTGAGGAGGAGAAGGAAGGGAATATCGGTGGCGTGGTGGACTGCTCCGGTGCGGGGGTTTTCTCCCCTGCGGTTGGAAGGAGCACGAGTTATTCTGGAGAGGAGAACTTAAAATAAGAAGATTACGGTTTTGTGGAGCTCTGGAGAGAAGAGGTGATGGAGAAATTTAGGAGGGAAGGTTTGAGGCCCCATGACTAAAAGTCTGGGGTCTCAACTACCACCCAGCCAGCACCTCCAGGAGCTCGGGCAGGGCAGCTGTCACGCAGCAAGGAGCCAGGTGCGTGATCAGCAAACCCATCTGACACCTCGACCCCATCTCACAAGAGGATTCGCACCCGGCAATCTGAGGTACAGTGGTCTCCCTCGGCTCTAGACTCTCTCTAATCACAACCGCCACCCCCCCACCCCTACCCTGGGCCCTCGGCTGATGGAATGCACGGAAACCCGGCGGGCACATCTCAACAAGGGGCACACCCCCTTCAGTGCCCAACCAGGTCTCCGTAATGCCCATAAGGTCCGCGGAACCCCCCTGTATAAGGTCACAAACAAGGGGGGCTTTGTTCACCACGGACCGGGCATTGCACAGCATCAGCCGAAGGCCCAAGCTCTGAGGATCCTGACCATCCGGGGAACGGGAGAAGTCCAAGGGGTCGGAGAGCGTGATCGCTTTCAGACATCGAGCACGCGCTCCCGGAACTTGATATGACCCCTCGCTTCCGCCATACCTGCCTCCGAACCACCCTCACAGATAGGAACACACTCCTCCCCCATAACCTCCGAATCTGATAAAGAAAAACCGCCGCGAGCATGTGCAGGAACTGGCCCCCTACCCGACGGGTTACCCCCATTACCCGCCCTTACCCTCCCACCCCTTAAAAGTTCCCTCTCTAAAAAACCCCACAAGCTCTTCTTTTTCGCATGCCACCTCTGTGGGTCCCAAGACCCGTCATGGAGGCCAGCCCTCGATAGTGAGGAGGGCCATTCCTGCGAGGCGGGGGCACCTCGCAGGCGCAAGAGTTCATAAGAAGTATAATGCGTAGCAGCTGAGACTAAGAATCGGCAAAATAGAGGCTCCATCTCCGAATGGCAGGATGATAACAGATGGTACTAGTCCAGAATGAGGGCAAACAAAGAATGGAACAGCAATTAGCACCAAATGACAGTCTAGGTGGTATTCTGTCCGGTGCATAGTCCAAACATCCTGGAACCGGGGGTGAGGGGAAATGGCGTTCCAGTCGCTGGCCACGTCTTCCTCCGTCTTCCTCTGTCCCCAAATAAATCCCTTGTCTCCCCCAAAAGGTCCTAATAGGACCAAAGACGGCCATAGAAGTCCCAAAAAGGCCGAGGGGGGCATGGGTGATGTTAACACAGTCACGGTCACAGACTGGTTGCAGGGGAACAACTCCGGGGTGCCTCCATCATCTCCCCGCAGTCCTCCAAAACCACCTCCAGACATGGCTAGGGAGGAATCCTAACCACTCCAGAAGCTGGGTCTCCCCAGACCTCTCCCTCCAAGAGGCGAAGCCCATGCAAAAGGCTAAGCCTCTCCGAGAGGTTGGGGGATATGAAGGCTGCCAAGTCCACAGTCCGGCAGCAGGGAGAAAGCCAGAAAACCATGGCAGCGAGGCAGATGGCAATAAGGGTAGATGTAATACCTCCGCTATCTCCAGGTCGTCCACGTTGCAGAGGCTGGAGCCCAAAGGCTAAAACCCAAAGTCCGGAGTCCATGCTCAGAAGAGGGCGGAAGCAGGCCAGAGGCTAGAGGCCTGCGGACAAGACAAGTCGGCCGCAAAGCGGCCGGAAAAGATCCCGACTCATCGCCCCACCTCCGGGCCTAAACATGGCTGATTCCACCGCTTGCCTACCCGGCCTCGTTCTCGGCAGCCATATGGATGAAAAAGTCCAGAGACCTCTCATATGGCTGCCCGAGGTAAGATCTACCGGGCCGGGGGCAGCAAGCGGCTAAACGGGCGATCGAGGCATCGCCAGCATCGAAGGGGCCTCTCGACGCCGGAGCCGAGTCTTCAGAGCCGCGCCATCTTGCGCATGCGCAGAGCTTTTTCAACTTATTAGTATAATAAATTACAAAAGTGGGCCATTGATAACTGATTTCTTCTTTTGATGCTTAAGGCCTATGCATGACTGAAATCCAGCATCCTCGTTAAAAGATGTTACACATCCTAGTAAAAGCAACATAAGTACATCGGTAGAGAATAGCTTTGGCGAGCAAATACAGCATTATAGGAAGACTTTGAATTATAACCAGTGGTGGGATTTAAATAATTTAACAACCGTTTCACCCAGGGTCAGGTTGGCAAGTGGGAGGCGTGGGCCATCCCCATTCTCCAGCTCTACCACACATGCGGGATGAGCCTCCCGCAATAGCCAATCTGACCCTGGGCGAACAGGTTGTTAAATTACACACACACACACACACACACACACACACACACACGCTATCAAAATGGATCCTGAGTGCTGCATTGCAATGGAGAAATAGAAACAGAATAGGCAGCAAGAGGGAAGGAGGAGGAGCAGAGAAAAGAAAGAGGGAAAGCGGCCTCCTCCTTCCATCATTCTGGCCATTCCGTTGCCCATTTCTCCATTGCAGCGCAGTGCTGCGGAGCTTTTCTCACCCACTACCACCCAGATGCCCTAATTTCCCCACAAGCATTTCTTTACCTACCTGGTTTCCAGCTCCGTCATATTTCTCCATTACATTTCTCACCATCTTGTGCAGGGAAACAACTTTGTGGGACTAAAGAAAAAAAGTTCAATCAGTTAATTCCAACTTTGCGAGATCTTTTTTTTCCCTGAGAAGTTGGAATTGATTGTTTGAACTTTTTTTTAATCCCACAAATTTTTGTTTCCCTGCACACAATGGCAAGAAGCATGACGGAGAAATGCGACGAAGCTGGAAATTATAATAACATATCTATAATATAATATTATATATAATTGTATAAATAATATAAAAATTATAGTAACATCTCTATTTTTAAGCTGAAATTTGTAGCATAAATCCATTTGATTGAATAGATGAGAATATATGGGATTTCTTTGACCATAAGTCAGTGGGGACCACCTATCTGTAAAATAAGAGCATGGGCTACTTTTATCAGTTAGTACATGACGCATACAAAATTCATACAATACTCAATTATATGGTAACATTTTCATTACTTCTCAGTTTCCTCAAAAATAAGACCCAATCTTATTTTCTTTTGGGCCCCAAAATAAGCACTAGGGCTTATTTTGGGGAAAACATGATTTCAGGGTGATTAGCCCAGCTGAGCACCCTGCCCCCCAGCACATGCATAAGAGCCAGCAAGCACATGGGGACCAACAGTATCCAGCAGCAGCTGCAGCCTGCCAGTCCCTTGGTCAGCACACTCTGGGGCTGCACAGAGCAGAAGGCATGCAATGGAAGGCAGGTGATCCCAATGTGCAAAGCAGAAGGCAGGTGATCTCGATGCACTGAAGGCAAGCCAAGATATGTGAAAATGAGGCTTCCACCTGTGCTGGGTGGGCTGCGGCTGCTGCCAGACACTGTCAGCCTGCGTGCATTCGCTGCCTTCTATGCCAGCCATGCCCAACTCCTTGTCTACGCCTTATTTTGGGAGTATGGCTTATATTAGGCACATGCATTAAAAAACAGCCTAGGGGTTATTTTCTGGATAGGTCTTATTTTTGAGGAAACACGATTAAGAAAGGGAATGTTTAACTTCGGGCAGCTCAGGACCATCTGACCAGCAATGGACTGATGACCACTGTACTTATTTCTGATCATGTCCTGACGCAGTTCTATATTGGTTAATTGCAGATGCCCCAGTGTACATGAAGGCTTCACTTCTGTGTTGTCTTTTCTTTTTTTCTTCTTCTTTTTTTCCTTTCCTTTCCTTTTCTTTTTAAGAAAAACAATCTGTATACTTAGAATAGAACAATTTCCAGAGCCAATATTTGACTTCACAGGATAATGATACCATTGCTTATAGATAAGGTCTTGCAAAAAAACTACTTCTCTATTATTTTCAGATGAAATATCGTCTAGTCGTGCTTAAAAGAAAACACTGAATTATAAACATATATTGAAAAGACAGCCAGTCTAAATCATGAATTAGGCTACTAATAAATCAGTGTTTCCTTTGTCCTGTTTGAGTACAGCAAATCAATAGTTGCTTAAAATGCAAAAGAGGCTTGTCAGCCAGAGGCTACTAATTTCACATTGCTACCTTTTTTCCAGTTCAATTTTAAAAATATTTTACCACTACTTGTTTTTTTTAAAATGAAAGAAGTACTTTTGCATTAATTTATATGGAAATCACTTAGCTCTTTGTAAATGGCTTGTGTTAACAAGCAATTAAAGATGGTTTGAACTGGTTTAGAAACCTCTGAAAATGGTTCTAGCTATTTTAAATGTGTCTTTTGGAGACCTGTCAATTATTGCAGGAGAATGAAAGCTCTCTCGACATTTAAGATATCCACAGCAGAACTCACTCACATGAGATTATCTGTTCATTTCTGCAAAGAATTAGGACACTAATATTATTTAAGCGTTATTCTTTATTGTCTAATCAAGTCCAATTATATTGTGTAGTACTCTTAGAGAGTTAGTAGACTTTACAGAAGGAACAATCGATGGAGAAACAAAATGAAAAGAAGGCAAGTGGGAAGGAAGGAAGGATTTTTATTAAATTGAAGTAGGAGAATTTGTTTATAAATTCTTTTAAAAGATGAAATAAGTATAAAATAAATGTTAATTGGGAGAATGCAATAGCTAATATTTACTCAGCTAGTCATGTAAACCAAGGGTTCATTGTGAATATCCAGTGTTTGTATCCTATATTTTAATCTTTCTTGAACAACAGTTAGGCTTCCTGAGTTTTCATACTTCAATTAAATTCCAGAGAGATACATTACAAACTTATTCAACTGAGATACTGCAATATCTGTGAAGAATTCTGAAGAGCCTTTTGTGCAGAGTTTCTCTTTTGAGCTCTACAAATTAGAACTTCTCCTGGCTCCTGCTCCCCTATACATACAAGTCATGGCCGAAAGTGTTGGCACCCCAGAAATTTTTCTAGAAAATCAAATATTTCTCCAGAAAAGTATTGCATTAACACATGTTTTGCTATACACATGTTTATTCCCTTTGTGTGTATTGGAACAAAAAAAAAAGCAGGAAAAAAAGCAAATTGGACATAATGTCACACAAAACTCCAAAAATGAGTTGGACAAAATTATTGGCACACTTAACTTAATATTTGGTTGCACACCCTTTGGAAAAAATAACTGAAATCAGTCGCTTCCTATAACCGTCAATAAGCTTCTTACACCTCTCACCCGGAATTTTGGACCACTCTTCCTTTGCAAACTGCTCCAGGTCTCTCTTATTGGAAGGGCACCTTTTCCCAACAGCAATTTTAAGATCTCTCCACAGGTGTTCAATGGGATTTAGATCTGGACTCATTGCTGGCCACTTCAGAACTCTCCAGCACTTTGTTGTCATCCATTGCTGGCCACTCCAGAACTCTCCAGCACTTTGTTGTCATCCATTTCTGGGTGCTTTTTGACGTATGTTTGGGGTCATTGTCCTGCTGGAAGACCCAAGATCTCGGACGCAAACCCAGCTTTCTGACACTGGGCTCTACAGTGAGACCCAAAATCCTTTGGTAATCCTCAGATTTCATGATGCCTTGCACACAGTCAAGGCACCCAGTGCCAGAGGCACTAAAACAACCCCAAAACATCATTGAACCTCCAACATATTTCACTGTAGGTACTGTGTTCTTTTCTTTGTAGGCCTCATTCCATTTTCGGTAAACAGTAGAATGATGTGCTTTACCAAAAAGCTCTATCTTGGTCTCATCTGTCCACAGGACATTTTCCCAGAAGGATTTTGGCTTACTCAAGTACATTTTGGCAAACTGTAGTCTTGCTTTTTTATGTCTCTGTGTCAGCAGTGGGGTCTTCCTGGGTCTCCTGCCATAGCATTTCATTTCATCTAAATGTCGATGGATAGTTCGCACTGACACTGATGCTCCCTGAGCCTGCAGGACAGCTTGAATTTCTTTGGAACTTGTTTGGGGCTGCTTATCCACCATCCAGACTATCCTGCATTGCAACCTTTCATCAATTTTTCTCTTCCGTCCACACCCAGGGAAATTACCTACAATGCCATGGATCGCAAACTTTTTGATAATATTGCGCACTGTGAACAAAGGCAAATCTAGATCTCTGGAGATGGACTTGTAACCTTGAGATTGTTGATATTTTTCCACAATTTTGGTTCTCAAGTCCTCAGACAGTTCTCTTCTCCTCTTTCTGTTGTCCATGCTTAGTGTGGCACACACAGATACACAATGAAAAGACTAACTGAACTTCTCTCCTTTTTATCTCCTTTATTTCAGGTGTGATCTTTATATTGCCCACACCTGTTACTTGCCCCAGATGAGTTTAAAGGAGCATCACATGCTTGAAACAATCTTATTTATTCACACTTTTGAAATGGTGCCAATAATTTTGTCCAGCCCATTTTTGGAGTTTTGTGTGACATTATGTCCAATTTGCTTTTTTTCCTGCTTTTTTTTGTTTTGTTCCAATACACACAAAGGGAATAAACGTGTATAGCAAAACATGTGTTAATGCAACACTTTTATGTAAGAAATACTTGATTTCCTGGAAAAATTTCTGGGGTGCCAACACTTTCGGCCATGACTGTATATATCCTCCACCAACACCCTCTCTCTCTGAAAATATGTGTTCTTCATCTATTTAGAGATAAAATTAAAAGTTATGGCATCATATAAATATAAGATGAATAAAATAAGATGTATCAAATTGAAGTAGATTGTTGCAAGGAAACAGGAAAGTTTAAATATGCAAGAATCAATTTACAACTGCCATGAAGATTGACTTGGACCAATAGAAAGATAGTAGATCTTCTACCTGTTTAAAGGGTTATTCAATGATTCATCCTAAGAAGACACTGACCACTTAGTTGTTGGCAAGAACCACTTTCCTTCTGACTGCAGTGAGAATCTGCTGATCACCTATTCAACACCAAGGTTCTAAGGATCCTTCCTTCACATAGGGCACTTAAATTAGTCTAAAAGAGCAGTTCTTGGTAATTTGTAGCTTTGCTACTGGCTGCTGATAGCCTAACAAGTGCACTTGCTGATAGCCCAACATTAGATTAGGCAAGTAAACCTATCACACAGTTGTCCCAAAGCTCGCTTTATTGCACAGAAATGAGTATCTTCTGCAATCCATATGAAAATTCAGATAACTCAGTAAAGCTTTTTTGCATTTTATGGCACCCATCTCTAAGGGCAGGTGAAATATTGTAAGGGCATTTATCCCATTCAGCTTCTTCAAAACGTGAAGCAGAGCAACCCAAGAAAACTACAATGTGAAGGAGAGATGAATAAGAGAAGCAAATGCTAACACATTGATTTGAAAACACCATCAAAGCCAACTTTAAAAGAAATTCACAAGTGCTTTGACTATGAAATAGAAAAGCACAAGCTAATTTGCAGTGTACCTATTATATGTCAAACTCAAAGGATACACTGTAAAATTAGTCTCACATCTCCTTAGTTACCACAGAATGTTTGTGTTTAAAAAGTTGTGTGGGTGATAGATTCAATTTGCTCTGACCTGTCTTCATCGTTTTATGGCAATTCAGCATTTTGTATTGCTACATAAACTGTACATCAAAGACTACTAAGCTTTAAGGCATTTAAATTTTGTTTTGTGTTTAGATGTACCAATTTTATTTCAGTGTTCTTTCATTCTCAGTAGAATGGATAAGGAGACAAGGGCTACAATTTGCAGCATAAAAGTTAAACTCAAACTTGAGTATTCTTACTACATGTGGTTGCATGGATAATTATTCTATTTTTTTCTTGCCCTGTCATAATATATATTCCTAACATTAATTCCAATAAAAATGTCTTGCAATTACTTTGTTAACCCTGACTGTTTAAAAACTGAAAAGAAAAGAGATTAACATATTAGCATTTAACATGGCTGCCTCAGGTGATTAAATCTGTTGGGACTATGAAATAAAGATTAATTAAACACAAATGAATTATTTATATTATGACATAGTTTTTTTTAAATATCCCAAAAAATGGTATAGTATAGGTTGTTAAGTGGACTGTTGGCTATGTTTCAGTTTGAAGACAAGTTTTATAGGGAGTACCACAGGATCTGCCCAGGGCTGTGTGCAATAAATTTATCAACAATTTGAATAAGGGATTTGATGGATCACTTATCACATTTGCTGCTGACACAAAACTGGAGTGGGAACTACTATTTTAGATTAAAAATATTCAAGGAGTTTTAAATGAATTTGAGTAGTTGGCATAAATAAATATGGTTGAGTTTTACTGGAAGAAATGTGAAGTTCTGCATCTTGGTAGAAAAGATAAAAGGAATAAATTGTGATAGAATGTCAAGGAAATGTAGAGCTATCACAGAAAAAATATTTGGGTCCTGGGAAAGTAGAAAGCATTAGAATGAAACTGAAAATGGTTCTGTCTTGATTGTATCAGGTAGAGGCATTAGTTGAAATAGAAAAGGGCTTTGGCAGGCTTTCAATATTCTGTTACAATACCTTAACAGTAGTAAAGTACATTCCAAGACTCTCAACAACTCCTGTTTCCTGACCTTGCCTACCTAGAAGGACTGTCATCAATCTTGAAAGCTTGTCAAAGTCCTACTCTATTTCAATTTGTTACCCACACAGTCAAGGCAGAGTCGTTTTGAGTTTATTTCTGATGCTTTCTACTTTTCCAAGATTGAGATATGATTCAGTAATGGCATCACTGTACATGCTTTTGATATTTCATCATGACATACAGAATGGGGGGAATTGGCTTGGCAACAATATAGTTGATAAAGCCTAAAGTGTCCTATTTCATTAGTTAAATATGAGCCAGCAGTATGATGCCCTAACTAAAATAGCAAATGGTTTCTTGAGATACATCAACAAGGTATAGAATTGAAACCAGAAGAAAAAAAATTCTACTCCATTCTGTCCTTATCATAGCCCATTTGGACTACTATATCCTTAGAGTAGATCTTTAGAGTACAGCAGATCTTTTTGGATTACTGTTTCTGATCACCATAGTTCTAAAATGACAGTGACAAATTGAAGGATGTTCAGAGGAGACTAGCAACATGTTAAGCATCCTGGAAACAAGCCCTATGAAGAATGTTTCAAAGATTTGGATTTAGTTACAAAAAAAATTATCAACATGAGAGCAGTGTTCAAATAGCTAAAGGGAGGAGGAAGAGGAGGAGGAGGAGGAGGAGGATTTATTCTTTTTTGCCCCAAAGGCCAAAAAAAAAAAAAAAAGCAGTAGCTACAGGGAAGGAGGATTGTGTGAATATCAGGAGGAAGTGCCTGGCTATACAATATATCAGCCAGTGGATCACACTGGTTTGTTGAAGGTTTTCAAGAATGAGGTTTGTCAAGATGCATACTAAGTTAGAACTGCACTGACCAAGGAGTTGGATTAGATACTCTATGGTTCCTTACAACTCTATCATTCTACAATTAATTACTGGCAATTAATTATTCATATTTATTATGCAATCCACTCATAATTACAGATCAACACCATTAACCGTGTGATTAAACGATACTACATACATAGACTTAAACAGTCCATTTAAAAAGCTATGTAAATATAGAGAAGACTACTGCAAATGTCCAGCTAGGTGATTTTATCCAGTAGCTCTCTTACCACAAACTACTGTTTATTTAAGGTGATTTGACTCTTTTCCTGGCAGAATTGCTGTTGTGGAAATATTGAAAATCAATTATTGCAATTTAAAATATGGGGTCAAAGGTATGAATAAATTGAAGGAAAAGACATCATTTTCTTCACACGTATAAACCAGGAAAGGGAGTGCTAATATTCAGAAAGTGATTCACATGTTCAGATCTTCTATATCACCAAAAGGAAGCATTATAATTTCCCATTTAAGAAGTAGAAACCGGTGGTGGGTTTCAAATTTTTTTACTACCGGTTCTGTGGGTGTGGCTTGGTGGGCGTGGCTTGGTGGGCATGACAGGGGAAGGATATTGAAAAATCCCCATTCCCTCCACATTCCTGGGGAAGGTTACTTCAAAATCCCCATTCCCTCCTCACTAACCTGCTCTGGGAAGGAATCAAACTCCTCCCCTTCTTCATTTCCCCAAATAAAATATTACTCATAAGAAAAGTCTCCCAGAAAAGCAAGGAAAAATCAAGCTGCTAACAAAGGAAGCTGCCTGAGGCTCATTCCACATTTCTACCAGCTGTATAAAGGAAACAACTACCAGTGCTTAGAGATAATAGAAAGTGGAAGCTGGAAGTTCGGCTCCATTTACAAGCAGGCAGAAAACTCATTCAAGACAGGATACTTCACAATGGAAATCGCCCAAATCATTTTAGAAACACATACCCCATGTTGCACAAACCCCAAAACTTCAAAAACATAGAACCAGATAAGAATCCCTTCTCTTATCCAGTTTGTTGTTCAGGTGACCCAGAAACGAACTGCTGAATGTCACTTTGCTTCTGCAAGTAAAAAACTCTTTCTAGCAGCTGCTTCTTGGCTTGTCAATTTAAAGTGATGACATCTTGTTTTTTCTTCTTCTTCTTTGCCAAGTGATCTCCCGGCTGAAAAGCAAGCCCTGATTTTTTTTCTAGCCAATCAGCTGGGAGACTGGAAGGCAACGAATAGATTGGGAGTGGGGCCAGGCAGAGGTGGCCTGTCCCTGTCCCCCAGTTCTCCGAAAAACTCAAAATTTCCACTGCCGGTTCGCAAGAATCGATCAAAACTGGCTGAAACCCACCTCTGGTACAAACAATTCTGTGTTATCTTCTTCCACATAGTTAAAGGATTTTACAGCCAGCATAAGGTTATTGTTTTCATGACTATGCACATGAAATCCCTGGGTCACATATACACATTCCATAAATAGTGCACTCATATTAGGCTAGTAGAAACAGTGAAGCAAAATATGACAAACGGTTAATACATCTGACACAAGCATGAAATTTACTATTTTGTTCATTATATCACATTTGCTGTCAAATGCCCGTGTCTTCTTTTGGGAGAAATTAAAAATGATCCTTAATAAAGAGAAATCAAAAGAGAACATCTGATTATCCCTTATATTAGAAAGAAATGCTAGTTGCCATATACTTATTCTCAAATCAAAAGAGCATATGTGGTTAATATGATACAATGTTTGGCCTAATATCACATTTTGACTGATCTAGCTTATCTCCTTCAAAACATAAAGGAGGGTTTAGAATCTAGTTTCATGAAAACAGAAGGGTATAGGAAAATGTAAGATGAAATAATATTATGTGTTTATGTATGATAACAATCAGCCATAATGAACAGCTGCAGGAGATAGATAAGTCAAAGATTTCCTTTTGCTAAGTCAAGGTGATTAGTTGTCATATAGAAGAAAAGTTGCATGAAGTAAAGAAAATAAGTGTATGGTAACTATCATTTATTTCTAATATAGGAATAATCAGATGTGTAAATGACAAATTATAAATTAGGAACATGAACACATGTCCAACTGCCCTTGATTAACAAATATCATAACTTTTATAGTACTTTCAAATGATAATAGAATTAGTAATAGGTAAAATCATTAGTGCAAATCAAAGAATGGAAGGGGGGGAACTACTCAGCAACAAATTTGCTGTTTAATGAAATAATATTTTAATGAAGTAACTGTTTAAATAATAGTACATCTTGAATTTTAGTAATTTCAGTAGAAGACCTACCTAAAATACTTTCTGATCTTTTGAAAATTCACATTCCCTACAATTCTCTTTGTGAGAATAGAAAACAAACTGATAGCCAAATGTTAACATTCTTGAAGTTAACAAATGGCTATTGACAGGCACTTATTTATGCACATAGGTGATGAAGATAATGATGATGATGATTTATTAAAGTCCTATGCCATCAGATTCCCAGTGACTCTGGATGGCTCACAACAATAAAACAAATTGTAATAAAACCAATAAAAGATGGAAAGCACTGTATATTAAATGGGGAAAAAGTAAGAAGTCTCACTCTCCCTCACCAAAGGTCTGGGCAAAGAATCAAATCTTCACCATTTTCGTGAACAACATTATAATGAGGGCCATGCAGATATCTAGAATAACTTCATTCCAGGGGGCAGGTACTACTACTGATAAGGAGGCTTGATTGAAGATGGATGGGCTGCTACTATGAAACACGGGCAATACCTTAAGTAACAAGGTGCTACCACGACCTTAAATTGAACCTGGAAGCAAACTGGCAACCAATGCAGCTCATGAAACAGAGATGTTAAAACAGGCATGCCAGACCCAATTAGATTTAATGGTTAAGGCACCAGGCTGGATACTAGGACACTATCAGGTGAGTGAACTCAAGGTGGTGAACTTATCCAAAATACCTTTCTCCTCCTATTTTCCCCATAACAACAACAACAGCAACCCTGAGAGGTGAGTTGGACTGAAGAAGAGTGACCTACCCAAGATCACCAAGTTGGATTTCATGGCTAAGATGGGACTATGAGTTCTAGTCCCACCTTAGCCATGAACCAGGGGTGAAATCTAAAAATTTTCCCTACTGGTTCTGTGGGTGTGGCTTAATTGGTGGGCATGGCTTGGTGGTCAGATGACTGGGTGGGTGTAGCCAATAACAATAAATAATAAAAATAATAAACAAAGTCCAAAGAACAATAAGAGGTACCAAAAACCAACTTTCACGCTTTACACACACACAACACAACACAACTGACTCACACACAATGTAAAAGCAGCTGCACTTCACACTTCGCACAGCCACAAAAAGCTCAAAAACCAACTTTCACACTTTACACACATACAACACAACACAACTCACACACACACACACACACACACAAAATACCACATACAGCTTTCTGAGATTTTGTGTGTTTGTGTAGTTAGAGTGAAACACTACCGAAACACACCAAATCTCAGAAAGCTGCACAAATATTTTATTTTATTATTTTATTTTATTTATATTTTTTAGATCAGGGGTCTCCAACCTTAGTAACTTTAAGGTTTGTGGACTTCAATTCCCAGAGTTCCTCAGCCAGCAAAGCCAGCCAGCATTAGCTGCTTAGTGATGAAATAGATTAGCTAAGCAACTGATACTGTCTAGTGCTGAAAGTGAAACTGGGGCTTTTGAGCTGGGAAAAAAGCCATGCGTTCGATCAGTAATCAGGTAAGTGCCTTAGAATATCTTAAAAGGAGGTTTCCTACATGTTTTCTACAGAAAACATGTTTTTTAAGGTTCTGCTGATGAGGAACTCAGGTGAGATCGCCAAAGGAGCCTTTAAAAAAATTTTTTTTTAAAGTTTAAAGGCTCTGCCGATCTCAACTGAGGGGCGGGATCCTCAAAGGCTTTTTTTTACTTTTAAAGGCATATTTTGGCTGAAGAAAAAACTGCTTTTAAAAGTAAAAAAAAACCTCTGCTGATGGTGTGGCTCAGCAGAGATGGGGGGCAGGACCAGGGATTTTTGCTACTGGTCCTCCGAACCAGCAGCCGCCATCGCTACCGGATCGTCCGAGCCGGTCCAAACCGGGAGCATTTCACCTCTGCCATGAACCAACCTGGTGACCTTCAGCCAGTCACTCTTTGTCAGCCCAACCCACCTCACAGATTGCTGTTATGAGGAAAATATGAGGAGGATGTTTAGGATACGTTTGCTACCTTGAGTTTTTTGTAAAAGTAATAAAGGTGGGATACAAATAAAGAAATGAATGAATGAATACCTATGCATGCACGTTGCTGTTCAGGCCACTGCATTCTGGACCAGTTGAAGCTTGGCAGCCCCATACAGACTGTGTGAGAGTAGTCTAGCTGTGAGATGACTATGGGATAAATGATGCCTAAAGGACCTCCAACTTAGAAAAGGACACAACTAACAAATGAAGTTGCGCAAAGAATTTCCTGATCACAATTGCCTTCTGTTTTTCAAGGAGATGCTGCCAGTCCAGGAAGACCACTAGATTGTACACCAACTTTGAAGGAGGAAGTGACTCTATCTAAGGTAAAATAAAAAATATTCCCAGATCTTGGTGTCTCAAAGAGCTACTCAATTTTGATAGCTTTGAATGGGAATTAAAGGACCAGAATCAAATATAAGAGCTGTTTTTAAATGCACACAGACAGAAATACTGTTGTGACCTAGGCTTACTGAGTCATTACAAGACACAATTAGTCCCAAATAAACCTATTTTATTGTAACAGCTGAGAATTATGTTCATTCCCAGCTGAGTGCCAATTATTTGCAAAACAAGTTCTTCGGAAGAAGTCCTTCAGGATAATCACCAACCTTTATCTTCTTTGACACCCTGCCAAAGGCCTTACTTGGCAAAGCCTCACAAAGTTCAGAAACAAAAAAGAGATGCCGACTGAAAACAGTGTTAGCAACATTGCTTTCCTGCAAAAGTCTCCAATTACCTTTGTTTCTCTTTTAAGCCTTATGGGAGGAGCCAATCATCTCCTGACCTTACTCCTGAATCATCCCTTTTGCTTTAGCTGCTCTTGCCTTCTGGCAGTTCTGTGCATGTATGCACTAGGAACAGGCTCCTCCTGTTCCTCTGCCTCTTTGCTGTCTGACTCTGGGGCTTCAGAGTCTGTGCACTCCCAGATGGCCCTGGCCCCATCTCTGCCTGTGACGCAGAGTCCTCGTCTGGGGTCCAGGTCTCGTCCATGTTCCTTCCCACCCTCCTCACTGTCCAACTCCATTACCAGCTCCGCAGGCTGCTGGCAGACCACAACACAGACACACACCACAAATGGAAAACAAAGAGCACAAAAACAAATACAGAAAACAAAAATTATTAAATATAGAGACAATCATTTATCAACGAATAGGTGTTCATTTCCTCCCAGAAAAGAGTTGCCGAATAATATTACCCACATTAAAACCACCCTTTGAGTTTTCTGTGCTATATTTGTGGGTGTGGGTATGTGGGCGAGGAGAACAGATTGAATAAAAATTCATGAGGATGAATAGAGAAATGAAACTTTCATTGTTTTCAGGTTTGCAGTTGTGATGTCTTACATCTCTAGTCACATATATTTACAGTAAACATCTATCATATGCAGTACATTTACCATCTCTTAAGCGGAAAAACTGAGTTAATCCATCTAAAAGTATTTTAAATAGATATAGTGGTAAAACTTTGATTCATTTTCTTTTTTTAATGTACTAATAGCCATGGTTGATTTTTGAACAAATAAAATGTTTGTCATATATATTGAATTGTTTCCGCAAACCTCAAGTTCCTAAGAATTGTTATAGCATTACAGAAGCTAAAGGTGAGAATTCAAAAAAAAACCTTCAACATCACACACAACATCTCAAAAATGAAAGGATCGTGACCAACTAATTCATAAAATAGGAAAATGTTCTTGTAACTACATATATAATTTCAGTATCATTTGCTTGGATATGTATGTTTTGCTTTGCGTATTTGAGCCACTGCTTTTTTCTTGTCTTAGTTAATACATTTGAGCTAGGAATGGGAAATCCAATAAATATCTGATGCATCTTTTTGACAATTTCATTTTTTCACAAAGTGGAAGAAAAAGGTGATTATCAATAGCAATAGCACTTAAATTTATAATAGCAATAGCACTATAAACTTAGCTTCACGGTGCTTACAGCCCTCTCTAAGTGGTTTACAGAGTCAGCATATTTCCCCCAACAATCTGGGTTCTCATTTTATTGACCTTGGAAGGATGGAAGTTTGAATCAACCTTAAGCCGCTTAGGATCGAACTCCTGGAGTGAGCAGTGAGTTAACCTGCAGTATTACATTCTAACCACTGCACCACCACACCTCTTCCGCAACATTAGCTGTAATTTTGACCAGTAAAAACAAAAATTGAACAATGGACTGAAGTTGTAAACACAGAGTAAAATGACCTCTTCTTGGAGTTCAAAATAATTAATGAAGGACAACATGAGAGAAGTCAGTCATGGAGCTTGAGTTTCAGGAGGGCAGATTTTAACCTCAATTGAGCATTAGACAGCATACTATGAGTGAATTCATAAAGGATAAACAAGTTAAAGAAACATGGAAATCCTGGACAATGAGATACAGAAAGCAGAGGCACAAATAATTATCAAATGAAGGAAAAATAGGAAAAGTTTAAGAGGCCTAAGTAGATGAATACCAAGCATCCTCACAAACTTGTTTAGGAAATTGAAGCAGAAGCTGGTAACTGAAGATGCATATACACGTAGTTTGATCTTAGCAGCTGGAGTCAGGAAAGCCAAAGTTAAGAATAAGACAAAGCTGGGCAGGAATACAAAATATATTAGTGTGAGGTTTGGGAGTATGTCTGAAATAAAAAGCAGTTTTTGCTTTGTTCTTCAAGAAATGTCAGGAAGGAATAATGAAAAATAGGATGAAGCAAAACTGCTAACTGGTTTGTCTTCCGTCAGAAAAGAAAGAGGGCCCTTTGCAACATGATTGAAGAAAGAAGATCAAACAGAATACAAAACTTTTTGAGAAATAGTAAGAACCCACCCTGTTCCTTCTAATGAATTCCATTCTCCAGGGTCAGACAGATGATTTCTCTGAAATTTATATGATCTGGAACTTCTTAGTCTTGAGTGCTGGAAAGCTAGAAAAGAGCATACTTTCAAATAGTGAAGAAGGAAAATCAAGCAAAGTGAGTAGTTTCTTAGATCAAAGGAAAGGTGGAAAGAAGAAAAACCAAAAAGGTGAGTGGTTTGTTAGCTCAAGGGAAATATGTGTATGTGGTGTACCTTGATCTCAGTAAACCAATAGAAAAGGTCTTTCTGATATCCTTTTAGAGAAGATGGATATATATGAACTAAAAAGTAGTACTCTGGTCAGTGGATTTGTCAATGTTCTACTAGCCATACCCAAAGAATTCTTATAAATGGGTCTGGACTATCTGAGGAAAAATGTCAATGGGATTTTTCAGAATTTCAACCTTATTCAGTACTATTTATCATGTTTATAAATGACCTAAAGGATGAAAGAGAGGCAATGTTTATGAAATTTGCAGAAAATGCCAAACAATGGAAATGGCTAACATTTTGTTAGAAGAATTTACTTGGTCCAATTTTCTGAACCAGGTCACAAATAAACATTTAATACACAATAAACACCAATGGGCAGCTGCTAGAAGTAGAGTTTATTCATTCAGCCATGTACAATGGTTGAAGGTAGTCTATATTGGTGGGGTCTAGCTGTCGGAGTATATATAATGACAAGCAGGCTTTGATATTTAGATATGCAGATTGAGGTGCTCCTGCTCTGGGCTTTGTATCCGGGGGTGTAAGTTCAGATGTGTATTGGATGTTGCCTAAACAAGTGTAAGGTCCAGGAAGGAAGATTTCTTGGTGCAGATTATTATGATTATAAAACCATGGTAGTGCAATGGTTAGAATATAGTATTGCAGGCTAACTCACTACCCACAGGAGTACAGTTCTGACGGGCTCAAGGTTGACTCAGCATTCCATCATTCTGAGATTGGTAAAATGAAGGCACAGATTGTTGTGGGCAACATGCTGATTATGAGGGCTGTAGAGCACTATGCAGCGGTATATAAGTGCTATTGCTATGAGCGGGTCCCTTAAGAATGTTTGATGGAGCCAGTGACTTCCTAGTCTAAGTGTTAAGTTTTTATGTTTATTCAGGGGAAGGAGATTGCAAAAAGGGAGTTGGGGGGGGGGCAGAGAGGATTTTAACTTCTTTTGGTTTTTTTCTATATATTTTGTTCTGTTCTTTTCTATTTAAATGCTAACAATTTATTAGTTCTTCAATCATTGAATCTGACCTTGGCAGCCTACAAAGGCAGAATACAAAGAGAGGTTATATTGCCAATAATGAAAAAATATATATTTTTATTATGGAAACATTATAAAACAACCAACAAAGAAGTCTTGAATCTATAGGAAAAATCAAATGCATCCATACAAGACTGGTTTTTAGAAATATTAGCAGGCCAACAATTGAATATGTGCAAACACTATGATACAACTGCTAAAAAGGTCAATGCAATGTTGTCCTGAGTTCACAGAAGAATGTATCCAGATTGTGGGAGATTAGAGTTTGATTGTACTGTGCTGCTTAAATTGCACCTAGAGTACTATCCAGTTCAGGCACCACATTTTAAAAGAGACATGGGGAAGCTGGAATTGACTCAGAGAGAGTTGCCAGGATGGTAATAAGTCTGGAAATAAGTGCAGTGAGGAGCAATTAAAGGATATAGGCATGGTTTAGAGAAGAATAAGGGAATTTATGATGGCAATCTGCAAGTACCTTAAAGGCTGTAATGTGCAAGAGGGAACAGACCTATTATTATCTGTTGAAAGTGAGAGCAGGACAAAGACCAAACCATTGAAATTAAAATAAAAGAGATTCTGACTATATGTGAGGAAGATTTTCCTTTTCATCAAAGCTGTTGAACAAAGGAACAGTTTGCAAAGCACGATGTTCTCAAATTGGAACTGGGGAATAGCTTTGGGATTTATTAAGTAGAGTCTACACTCTACTTAAGCTTAGAAGCTTGAATTCGATGACTTATAGGTCCTTCAAGCTCATACATTCTGTGACACATCTTTTATTTTGGTTCATATTGTGTTTATAGTATCATATTAATGATATAATAATATAAACAAGGTAGCAGAAATATATTTTCTATGGGTGCAATGATAGCAGCCAATTCATTAACTTAAGACATATTTAATACTTTGAATAAAACATCTACAAAATTGAATAGATAAAGTGTCATTTTTAAGCAGGCGATTGTTTAGCGTGAGCAGGGGAGCCCACCTTTAACTCCAATTATTTATTTATTATTTATTTATTTATTTTGTCATACAGTATATATAAGCATAAGCATGAAATAACTGTACAATATATAAGCATATATATATAAGCATAAGTATGTAATAACTATATTAACTGGATATAATGAAAGGAAACAATAAAACAGGAATGGTAGGCACGCTTGTGCTCTTATGCATGCCCCTTACAGACCTCTTAGGAATGGGGTGAGGTCAATAATAGACAGTTTTTGGTTAAAGCTTTGGGGATTTTGGGAAGAGACCACAGAGTCAGGTAGTATATTCCAAGCATTAACAACTCTGTTACTGAAGTCATATTTTCTGCAATCAAGATTGGAGCGATTAACATTAAGCTTAAATCTATTGTGTGCTCATATATTGTTGCAATTGAAGCTGAAGTAGTCTTCAACAGGAAGGAGATTGTAATAGATGATTCTATGAGTTAAACTCAGGTCATGTCGAAGGCAGAGAAGTTCTAAATTTTCTAAACCCAGGATTTCAAGTCTGGTGTCATAAGGTATTTTGTTGTATTCAGAGGAGTGGAAAACTCTTCTTGTAAAATATTTCTGGACATGTTCAATTGTATTGATGTCTGAAATGTGGTATGGGTTCCAGACAGGCGAGCTATATTCAAGAATTGGTCTAGCAATGTTTTGTAAGCTCTGGTTAGTAGCATAGTGTTTCTGGAGAAGAAGCTACGTAAGATTAGGTTTACAACTCTTAATGCCTTTTTTGTGATATAGTTGCAGTGGGCTTTGGCACTTAGGTCATTGGATATGAAGACTCCAAGGTCTTTGACAGGGTGGGGGTCATCTGTAAGATAATGTCCGTTGAGCTTGTATTTAGTGTTTAGATTCTTTTTTCCAATGTGTAAGACAGAGCATTTGCTGGTTGAGATTTGGAGTTTCCAAGTTTTAGACCATTCTGACACAAAGTCAAGGTCTTTTTGAAGGGTAGCTGTATTGTTGGTGGTGTTAAATAGTTTGACATCATCAGCAAAGAGAACACAATTACTTATAATATGGCCACAGAGATCATTAATGTATAATATGAAGAGTGTTGGTCCAAGAACACTGCCTTGGGGAACGGCGCTTTTGATAGGAACAGGATTTGATAGAGCACTGCCAATTTTCACCACATTGTCTGTTTGGCAGGAAAGCTGTTATCCAATTGTGGAGGGGTCCTGAAATGCCGTAGGATTTTAGTTTTAGGAGAAGTTTATTATGTATTACTGAGTCAAAAGCTTTACAGAAGTCTATGTAGATTGCATCTATTGCTTTGCCTGATCGAGATTTGTAGTCCTTAGGTTTTTGCAGTGAAGAAGTACATGATGAATTTTTTCTGAAACCAAATTGTTTATTAGAGAGTAGGTTGTTTGTTTCTAGGTGGAGGGTAATGGATTGCTTGATGATAGATTCCATTACTTTGCAGGTGATGCAGCATAGAGAGATTGTTTTGTAATTTTCAACTAGGCTGGGGTCTCCTTTTTTGAAAACAGGGATGACGGTGGCTAGTGACCAAAGTTTGGGAAGGGAACTGGTCATGAAAGCTTTTTCAAAGATTATGCTTAGGGGTTCTGCTACATTAGTGGAAAGCTTTTTTAAGAAATATGCACACAGTCCATCGGGTCCAATAGATAGGGATGGTTTCAGTTTGCGAAGAGCTTTTTCAACATTATCTTCTGTGAAATCTATTTGTGTTAGGTCGTTGTACTCATTGTTGGTACGATGGGGAATGTTGGGTATGAGCCTTTACTGTTAACAAAGACTGAGCCAAAGAATGTGTTAAAGATGTTTGCTTTAGCTGTTTCATCATTATATTATTTGCCATTAGATTCTTTTAGTGGTGGGATGGATCTCGAGTCTTTAAGTTTCATGTTCACAAAATTATAAAAAGCACGATTGGAATTTGTGCACAGAAGGTCTTCTTCTTGCTTGGTGTGGTAATTGGTGCATTCAATTTTTATTTGGTTGTATATATTTCTGTAGTGGTTTTTGAAATTTGCTACATAGCCCTTTTTGTTTCTTCTCCAGAAGGATTTTTTTTTGGATTGGAGCTTTTTTATTGATATGGGTAAATTGTTTTTTCTGATTTTGGTGGTGATTTGTGGTACGTAAAGTTTAATGACTCTATTGACTTCAAGTAGGAAAACTCTATAGTGGTCTTCAATAGTGATATAGGTTGAGAATAGATTTTCCCAGTCAAGAGATGAGAGGACGGTGTTTATAAGGTCATAGTTGGCTTTTTTGAAATTGTAGTTTGGAATACCATTATTATTACGATTTTTTGTAAGGGCGTATATTGAGACAAAAGTCTATCATGCTGTGGTCACTGTTGGAAAAGGGTTCTTTTATTTGTAGTCCATAAACTGAGTTTTTGTTGTTGCAGAAGATGAGGTCAAGGCAGTTGTTGAGTCTTGTATTGTTAGTTACTAGTTGTTCAAGACCTAGATTTGTAACAGCATTGTATAGGGTAGTATGGATGGGTTCAGTTGTACATTCGTTTGTTATCCAGTTAATAAGAGGTATATTGAGGTCACCCAGAAAGATGAGAGGATTACTATGCCACAAATTGTAAAGAAGGCAATAGAGTAGTAATTAAAAAAATGCTGAATTCCAGAGAACGAGCAGAAAGTTGAGCAAATGTTAAAAAGCTGCCACTGAACAAAAAAAGCAGGCAGCAGAATAAGCATGAGAGAGTAGCCCAAAGAGTGTGTTGGTCACAATAAAAAGCCTGACTTTAGGGAAACAACCCTAGCATACCAGAACATCATGCTCACTCAAAAGGAACATGTAGCAAAACTATCGACTGTGGGTCAGTTCATAAAAAATATAGCTAGACTAAACCCTTTTCTCTTTATGCTTCTCTATGCAGAAGTGAATGGCACTGTGAGTAGAATTGTCAAATTTTCCTTGTTAATCACCTATTGTTGGGTTTCATTAAAATATGGCAGTGTTCTCTCTTTTCTAAACATAATGTCCTGTGTTGACAAACCATTTTATATCTTTGTGGGAAAAGAATTACAGGCAGAAGTAATTCCTGAATTTATTCAGTTCTACCATCTCTGATAAAAATATAGTTTCCATGAAAATACCAACAACTAACCCAGAATTACAATATCCCACAACTTGTTAAACGCTTCCACACTAAAGGGATCAAAACTTTATAGCCGTAATAGATATAGCTGAAGTCTTTTCACAGAGCAGAAGCATTTTAGTACATAATAATTGAGTTCCCCTGGAAAAAGAAATCCTCACTTTTGCAGAACTTTAATTTCATAAACCCATAACATACTGATCCCATGAGCACTACATCTTACCAGATTCTCTGTAATTCTTCTAAGCCCCATGGCATGTTAAAATTTCATTGAGCATTAGGGAATTATTAAAATGAATAAAGCATACCAACATAATTATGCTGGGCACGCATATCTCTGATCATCATTCAATTGTGGTGCTTTCAATTTACCGATTCAAGTTTTATACATATTTTAAAAAATCTTCAGTTCTAGCAGGTGTCAGCAATCACAAAATGCAAGTGACTCAGTTGAATCTTTATTTCCAGGGCCAATAAATCAAACATTCTATTCTGTAACCACCTGCTTTTGTACATGAAGCTTAATGCTTTAAAACCATTCTGGCATAGAAAACTGTGATGGAAAGACATTTCCCCCAAACATTAAATAGCCAGGAATGTCACCTTCACAACATACAATGAACATTTTAGGGAAGAAATGGAACAGTTAACTTTAGATGAGGATTAGTCAAATTAAAGCTGCTTTTTCAGGAAGGAAAGGAGGGAGGGAGGGAGGGAGGAAGGGAAGGGGGAGAGAGAGAGGGAGGGAGGGAGGGAGGGAGGAAGGAAGGAAGGAAGGAAGGAAGGAAGGAATTATATATCTAAACTATGTTAAAATATATTACATTGATTATATTATTTAGAATAGTGTAGCAAATATTGTTCTATCTGTTTTTACAAGATTTAAAGTTCCTTTAAAGAATAGGAAAATGACTCCTATCCAGTGGTAGGATTCAAATAATTTAATAACCAGTTCTCTGCACTAATGATTTCTTCCAACAACCAGTTCACCAAACTGCTCAGAAAGTTAACAACCGGTTCTCCCGAAGTGGTGCAAACTGGCTGAATCCCACCACTGCTCCTATCTCTCTAGATCAATGTTTCTTAAACTTCCTGTAATCACAAACCACATAATAAACATTGGGAAAATTTGAAACTCCTGTTAAAAATACTGACTTTCTAAGTTTTTGTCTTTAAGAACATAGCAACTTAAACTTTTTGGAAAATAAAATATTAATGATGGTTTGTGTATTCTTTCCCATTCCCTCTACTTTTTAAATTAAAAAGTAGAAGGAATGGGAAGGAATACTTTTTAAATTAAAAAATAGAACATTTTAAATTAGAAATTAACATATGTAAGCATTTATTTTCCATACCAGATAATAACAATTCTTAGACCAAATTTCCTGATCAAGAATATTTGTCAATAGATCCTTCTGATTATAATGTCAATATTAAGATAGTGCACACAAGAAGGTGGAGATAGAAATGAAAGCAGCAAATAGCCATAGGACTATAGGGTAGGGGAGAAGTCTTCTTTTTTTCCTATAAAGAGGGAGGATATCAAATAGAAATTATCATTTAGTGTCATTCTTTTTTGCACAATGGAATTATACTGAATGCACTGAAGGATGGGAACATATTACATAATTAACACAATTAGCTATGGTGTGTAACACCTAACAATTATTACACATTTTGTTTTAATTATTTCCTTGCTTCTGTGAATTAGTAGAATATGGCACATGTCTTTATATTGGAATTGTAGTTGCATTGTTCTTGAACATTAAGCTAAATGTTTTCATGCTCAAAATGATAAGTTCAGTAAAGAGTACTATCTCTTAAATTACTATGTGTATTATAAGATAATCAGCAGTCACACTATTTAATAATGATAAGTATTTAGGTTATTGTGGGTAGTGATAGTAATAGTGCTCATGCTGGTGGTGGTGTGGATGATAATATATATATCTCCATAAATATCCCTTTATGTACTGTAGCAACCCTGGCTACAATCTGATCTTATCTGGCCCTAAACTCTTTGAACTAAATGACGTTTACTTTTGAATGGACGTGGCAAAACTATGCTTATTATGCATTTGTGCATAATAAGTACAAAATTGACAGAAATGCTTGAATTATGATGTTCTACTATTTATTTATTTATTTATTTATTTTATTTAATTAAACTTTTATACCGCCCTTCTCCCGAAGGACTCAGGGCGGTGTACAGCCTGCATTAAAACAATTTATATACACACTAAAATAACAGTTAAAAAACTTATTCCAAAAAGGCCGAAATTAAAACCGTCCAATTGACCATATAAAATACCCAATAAAATACAATTAAAATTTAAAATTTAAGAATTTAAAAATTTAGCATTTAAAAATCAGGCCAGTCCCGCTTGGATAAATAAATAAGTTTTCAGTTCCCGGCGAAAGGTCCGAAGGTCAGGCAATTGGCGTAAACTGGGGGGAAGTTCGTTCCAGAAAGTAGGTGCTCCCACAGAGAAGGCCCTTCCCCTGGGGGCCGCCAGCCGACACTGCTTGGCGGACGGCACCCTGAGAAGACCCTCTCTGTGAGAGCGCACGGGTCAGTGGGAGGCATGTGGTAACAGCAGGCGGTCCCGTAAGTACCCGGGCCCTAAGCCATGGAGCGCTTTGAAGGTGGTAACCAAAACCTTGAAGCGCACCCGGAAGACCACAGGTAGCCAGTGCAGACTGTGCAGGAGTGGTGTTACCCGGGAGCAACGTGGTGCTCCCTCAATCACCCACGCAGCTGCATTCTGGACTAGCTGAAGTCTCCGAGTGCACTTCAGGGGTAGCCCCATGTAGAGAGCATTGCAATAATCCAGGCGAGAAGTGACGAGAGCATGAGTGACCGTGCATAAGGCATCCCGGTCAAGAAAGGGGCGCAACTGGTGGACCAGGCGAACCTGGTAAAAAGCTCTCCTGGAGATGGCCGCCAAATGGTCTTCGAACGACAGCCGTCCATCCAGGAGAACGCCCAAGTTGCGCACCCTTTCCGTTGGGGCCAGTGACTCGCCCCCAACAGTCAGCTGCGGTTGCAGCTGACTGTACCGAGATGCCGGCATCCACAGCCACTTCGTCTTGGATGGATTGAGTCTGAGTCTGTTTCTCCCCATCCAGACCCATACGGCCTCCAGACAACGGGACAGCACTTCGACAGCTTCGCTGGGGTGGCCTGGGGTGAAAAGTACAGCTGAGTATCATCAGCGTACAGGTGATAACTCACCCCAAAGCCACTGATGACCTCACCCAATGGCTTCATATAGATGTTGAACAGGAGAGGCGAGAGAATCGACCCTTGCGGCACCCCACAAGTGAGGTGCCTCGCGGCCGATCTCTGCCCCCCTGTCAACACCGTCTGCGACCGGTCGGAGAGGTAGGAGGAGAACCACCGATAAACGGTGCCTCCCACTCCCAACCCCTCCAACCGTTGCAGCAGGATACCATGGTCGATGGTATCAAAAGCCGACGAGAGATCTAACAGGACCAAGGCAGAGGAGCAACCCCTATCCCTGGCCCTCCAGAGGTCATCCACCAACGCGACCAAAGCTGTCTCCGTGCTATGCCCGGGTCGGAAGCCGGACTGGAACGGGTCTAGATAGATAGTTACTATAACTTCATAAAAGTATTTATTGACTTTTCTAAGACAAACATGTTTTAAATATTTCTCTTAAGAATTAAATCCATAGTCCTTTGCTATAAAATTCTATTTACATAATGTTAGTAAAGTAGGCATTATTTTCAGTGGAGAGGAAAAAATAGAAACTAGGGATGTTGCAAAATCTAATTTACATTATACATGCAGATATAGAAGTTAGACTATTACCTTCAGGAGAGCGAGAGAGAGGAGAGATTATTTGGAATATTAATATTAAAAATCCACAATTAACAAAAAATAGATTACAAATTCATAACATTACTGGTATTTTGATCTATTTTCCACTTTCAGTTTTAAGAACATTATGTTTTCAGATACTTTGGGAAAGATAAATGAAATCTACATACAAATAATTATGAGAATTTCCAACATCAATTTAAAAACTGAAATTTGTTAATGTATGTGCACATAGAAACAAAAGAACTTCTTCATATTTACTGCATAGTAAAACCAAGATTGCATTATTTACTTACTTAAACAATTTTTTCTCTTCTGCCGAGAGTTCTGAACATAGTTATTTCCTCTGTCTAAATTAAGACATAATATTGTGAGATTAACCTAAAATGAAATAATCCAATGACCTTGTAGCTGAAATGAAATGTAAGTGCTGTTCTTTGCAAACTAAGTTCAACCTACAAACACAACATTGTATAAAGGCAATCATGGGCCAGTTGGAGATGTTGTAGATTTCATTTTGTCACACCAAGGTATCAAGTAGCTTAATTCTAGCTCCAAACTACAAACTGCCTAACAATAGTAATAGCACTTAAGTTTATATGTATACTACCCCATAGTCCTTTATATCACTCTCTGGGACATTAACAATATAGAACCATTATTTGCATATTGCCCCCAACAATTTGGGTCCTCATTTTATTGACCTCGGAAGAACAGAAGGCTGAGTCAACCTTGAGCCCCGTCAGGTTCAAACTCCAAGTTGTGGGCTGAGTTTGCCTGCAATACTGCACTTTAACCACTTTGCCACAGGCCTATTTGTACCATTAGTTTTTCTTATTCCTTAAAAAGAGCTTTAAATTTTCATCTATTACCATATCACCAAGATTTATTCAACTATCAGGCAAGCTGTTTTACATTTTTTATTTTTTATTATTATTTAAATGTATTGCTGAAATTACTTAATGAGTCCTTAAATAGATATTTTTATTCAAAAAGAGTCATGAGTTAGTAGTGAGCATGTATTTTGATTGTAAAAGGATCTAAACTCAACGTTCAGCATCTCTACAGAAAGGTGGAAAAGATTATCATCAAAAACATAGAAAGGTACTGTCACTATAAACAATATGAGTTATACTGTCCAATAAGCATAATTTTATTTGTTCCTGGCTAACATGGAAAATACTAAAAATGATCTAATATTACAAGTAAGGTAAAACATGAATTGGGAATTATATGAACACTTGGGATTAATAATTTGAGAATAAAAGCAAGGAATTTGACAAAGAGAATAATAAACCCAACAATTCACCTCTAGCCTTTCCTTCAAATGCTTTTCAGTTGAAGACAATTACAGCAAGAAAAATGTAATTACATATGCAGATATAGTTCACCCAGGCTCTACAAATAGATTACAAGCACAGCAAGAATTATTCAGTAAAGACTGGAAGATTCCATTGATGTATTTACAAATTGCTAGAAGGATAAAATCAGATCCCAAGAAGGAAGGAGGAGGGGATATTAAGAAACCAGCAGCATTTGAAACTCTCATGCTAAAACAACACCATCTATTAGGGTATAGATAAAAACACTTACTTACAGATAATACAGAAACAAATGAACAAAAAACTGTATGCTAAAAGTGGATGCAAATTACCCAACAAAATGGGAAGAATTATTGACAAAATCTATAAATTTCATACCAAGTTATAGCTTTAAAAATGTACAAAAAATCCTACAGATCATATATATTCCATCAATAATATCTAATGTAAACAAATGGGAGGCAGAGAGTCCCTGGTGTTCTCCAAGCTTGGTTATTTTCTTACAATTGTGTCATTACCCTCATTAGTGCCATCAATAGTGCTAGCATGGAGTGGGGTTTTTTCTTACTTTATATTCCAGTGGCTTGGTGTGTCAGTGTTGGTGGAAGTGGTCTTGATGGTTCATTGGTTTGCCTATTTACTATTAGCTTGTTTGGTCACTTCTTGATTAGGGTATTCTTTGCTTCTTGATGGTAAATCTAATGTTAATCTTGATGTTAATCTTTGCTCATCTAGGTGTTGATTGTTGGTGAGATGTTTTGGTCTTTTTTTTTGGTATTTTTCTGTGTGATATAGACAAATTATACAAATTATAAATGTCAGAAATAGTATGAAGTAGCAGGAATGTTTTATATCATGTAGTGGATATATGTAAAATAATCCAAAAGTACTGGAAAAAATAGTACCAGATGGAACCATAGTACAATGCAGAAAATTTGGAATTTAAATTTGAAATAAAATCACAATTCTTTTAAGTTGGTATAATCTCATTAAAAAATTGATAAGAAACTTCAGAATGTAATAAGATATATGGTTACAACAGCAAGAGTAAATTTTGTTGAGCATTGGAAGACAGATACAATTCCAACAATATCTGACTGGAAACACAAACTTGAAGAATATAGAACAATGGTGAAACTAATCATATATGCAATCTACACCATAGAAGTTTAATCAGATTTAAGCAAGAATGATTCCCATACATGCAATATATCACACAGCATAGCAAATGTAATCGCTTATAGTCTGATTTCTAAGGGGCTTTAAATGTCTATGATACTGTAAATTAGCAGAATAGGGAACCAAAAGGGAAAAAATAGAAAACCAGACATACTTTTACTTTCTCTTGTTGTTTTGTTTTGCTTTCCTTTTTAAAAGAATGGTACTAAAACTTTCTAAATTTGTATTGCTTATATACCTTATTTATTAACATATACATATTTCAAATGGTGATTTTAACATTAAGTAAACACTAAGTAATTTATTGAGCATTGCCCAGAGTTAAAAAAATGGGCAGCTATATAAATGTTTTAAATAAATAAATAAAATAAAATAATCAGCTCAAGATTAAAACTTTTATTGGTTAAAAGTTTTTTTACAACCAATACTTAGCTGCCATCTGCAGCAATTTCTTTTTTGTAATGTTATAACAAATTTTGGATGAAAAATTCAAATAATTTTACCTTTGCAGTACTGACTGTAACATACTGTATGTGTTTCTTTGTTTCCAATATTCTAAATTATCTAAACAATAGAAGGTCAATATTTTTTTTCCACAGATATTATGTCAGTACCATTGTATTGAAAGAAGATAATATATTAACATTTATAACAATATAATAAAAAATAAATATTTCTTATAAAAATAAAATAAAATAAAATAAAGTGCCCTACCAATTACCATCTAGTTCTCCACTATTAATATATTATTTTAATGCAGCTATGTAGAAACAGTGGTGGGATTCAAATTTTTTTACTATTCGTTCTGTGGACGTGGCTTGCTGAGCGTGGCAGGGGAAGATTATTGCAAAATCCCCATTCCCCCTGATCAGCTGGGACTTGGGAGGCAGAGAATAGATGGGGATGGGGCCTGTCAGAGGTGGTATTTACCGGTTCTCCGAACTACTCAAAATTTCCACTACCGGTTCTCCAGAACTGGTCAGAACCTGCTGAATACCACTTCTGTGTAGAAAATATCCAACATTTGCTTAAATAAATTCCTGTCTCCATTGTGTTTCTTCCCTCTTTTTGGAAGGGACACTGTGGTGTAGAGTGTTAGGATTTATTCTATGCCCTTTTTGCTTTTTGCTATGCCTATTCCTTGCCTGTAAGATTCCTTTTATTTTTGTTCCCAGGCATTCATATACATGCAGGGAGCTCTTATGCTTTGTCTGTTTCCAGGTTGCTATGTGTTAGATTTTTCCTATTACTACTCTAGGCACAAATATAGGCCTTTCTCCATTATATCTAGCATGGACAGATCAAATACAAGGAAACATTCAATAGGCCTTAACGCTGCTTAGTGGAATACCATCAACTTATTGTGTGGCAAACATTTGTAACAGAACCCCAAACTTTTTATTAAAAGCTATTGTAGGAGGATGCAGTTATCAATGAAAAAAATAGAAAACAAAAGTTCTATTTTACTTTTTCATACAGTTTTATCCAACTGTTTCGTCCCTCCTTGGACAGAATAATTTTGATCCTAATATTATTAACTGAAACATTTTCCAAAGAATAAGAATATTTTTCCTTAATTAGGGAAAATATCAGTATATAATTGGCATACCAGCACAGTAAGTCCAATGTAGCTGAAGTTCTGGAAGGCCGGAGAGGTTTTCCCTCCAGTCACGCAAAACTGTGCCCATTTTAGAATGAAATTTGATGTTGTCAGCTTTTCTTATCTTATCTAGCCAAATAATTGTATCGTTTTTAAATCAAGTACTGCATAATCTGCTGCGCTTGGAACTTGCACTGTCCTTTTGAAACCAACTTGGAAAACAGCATTAAGCAAGTACTAATTACTCTCATTATCTCAAACATATATGTATTTTTAATTAGTAATAGCACTAATCTGAAAAACATTGCTCTTACAGCAAATCCCTTTGGAAGCAAATTCTGCATTCAGTCCAGTTTAATAGTGCAATTCTACCTACCACCTGGACAGATCTGAAGAAGAAAACTCATTTAAAGACTTCTTGGCAGAAAAGTTTCATTTTCTTTAAAGTTGTTATTACTCTTTGAACACTGATGTAAGTGTCTGGGAATGTCCTAATCCATATTGAGTTAGTGCTATCCAAATCACCCCATTTTGCTTTATCTAGGTTGGAGGGATGATGTTGAAGAAACAAAAGTTATAGAGATCTTACTGGTCTGAAGCTACAAGAACACAACTCATTCTCTTTATTTATTTATTTATTATTTATTTATTAATTAATTAAATTACTATACCGCCCTTCTCCCGAAGGACTCAGGGACTTTTCACTCCCTCTAGTCTAGAAAAACAGATGCAAAATCTTAGAATCCTCCACAAATCAATATTAATTGCAATATTAATTCCATAAATAGTTTTATTCATGTATGAGTCTGCAAATATTTGCTTCATACCTTGCTATTCAAAACAACCTTAGATCATTCAATACATCATCAAAATCTATTCCTAAAGTTATTTTTGATGCAAAAAAATGACTCTTTGATCAATTGATTCATTATGTGCCATCAATCTGTTTTCAAGTCTAGTGACCATATAGATAGTTCTTCTCCACAAGACTCACCTTTTCTTTCAAGTCTCCCATGGTGTACTCAATGGTATTGTAACTGAGTTCTTCCATGTTGCTGCTGGTAATCCTCTTCTCCCCTTTCTTTCTGCCTTTCCAAGCATTATAGCCTTTTCTAGAGAATTGAATCTTCACATAAAATGTCCAAAGTAGGATAATTTGAGCCTGGTCATTTGTGCTTTGAGTGAGAATTCTGGGTTGATCTCTTCAATGATCTCTTTGTTTGTTATTCTCAAGAGTCTGTGTGTTGTTTGTTATTCTCAATATTCTTCCAGCCCTGCTTTTTTAAAGTGTTAACTTTTGCTTCCATAATCACAGGGGGTATCGTGGGTTGCATGATTCTGATCTTTGTCAGTAAAGACACATCTTAGCATTTAAATATCTTTTCCTTCATGACTGCTGTACCTAGTTCTTGACAGCTTGTTCTTTTACAGTTGATGGATGAGCCAATCCAAATGTTCTTAGAATCAAAAATAAATTGTGATAAACATTTTCTGAATAAATTCCATTGAAAAGCACAAGTCTATGCTGCAGTTCAGATATAACAGCTTTTATATACACCAGGGGGGACGTGATGGCTTAATCAGCTGGAAAGACAAGATCCTGAGCATGTCAGCTGGAAAGCTGACAGTCCAGATTCGAGACCTTAGTGCTGCATGGTGATCTCCCATTACTTGGTCCAACTTCTACTCTCCTAGCAGTTTGAAAGCATGTGAACGCAAGTAGATACATAGTTGGAAGGTACTTTAAACTTCCACTTTAGTTTAGTACTTCCACTTTAGTTGGAAGGTAACAGCATTCCATGAGCCTTGGCATATAGTTATGATGGCCCACGACCAAGAAATATCTTTGGATGACACTAGCTCCCTTGGCTAAGAAACAGAGATGAGCATCGCCTCCTAGAGTTGGACATGACTGGACAGGGGAAACCTTGACCTTTATGCTCACCAGAGTTGCCTCAAACTGCGAGATGGTTTGCATATTCTATTCTATTCTATTCTATTCTATTCTATTCTATTCTATTCTATTCTATTCTATTCTATTCTATTCTATTCAAATTTAATAATAAATAAATAGGTGGTAACACTAAGCATAATAGTTTCGAGATGGTTATTCAGTTTTGCTTCCCATGTACTTATTCATCTTTATAACTTAAAACCTGTATTAGAGTACACTCTAATAAATGTTTCTTGGATTTAAACTACTCAAAAACTATGTCCTCAACAATGGATAAGATAGTCCTCTCAAAAGCATGGGTATTTTAAATACTTTATATCTAAGAGTAGCTGCTTCCACTAAAACACATACACAATGTAAATGAGCAATAGGCAATTTGCATGCAGGCTTTGGCTCAGTGGGAATTAGAAAAATGAGTAAAAGAAGAATGCATTCAAATTAAGTTGTTTGCTGTGCCAAGTTTTCTAAAACAAAACAAAACAAAAAACCAGATATTTTGAATTTAATAAGAATTGTTAGGCTGTGTGGATAAATATACCAGGAGATATAAATGTATATATAAGAATGCATCCTCTCTTGCCAAACTTAATCTTATTTTTAAAAGCCTATTAAATACCAAATAGATTCATATAAAAGCTTATTTCAAACACATATGCTTTTTCACATATTAAAATTAATTTGAATTAAAAAGTTCTTCATGACATTTTTATATCTGGGTTTCCAACATTGTGCCAAGGGATACATTCTTTGGCACTCACCAGGTTCTCTGTTCCACTTGACTTAAAAAAGTAATTTTCAGGTAAAATTAAAAGTTTAAAGTCTCTTTTAATAGAGTAATATTAAACAAATAATCCTTCGAAGTAAAATAACAATCTCAAATATCATATTTAGTTCCAAAATTGTCTGAGTTCCTGCCCAGATCTCATAGATAATCTTAGAATAAAAAGTGGTCGATGACTCCCATACATATGGAAGTAAATTTGTGTTTGCCTTTTAATAAATGGGGTTTTGTACTTTACCTAAATATTTACAAACCCACACAAGTTGTATATTCCAATTTTCTCAGACTATCTTGTTCACTATTTGCTGACATGCACCATTCCGGCTGACTTTGTAGAACAGGATGATCTATTTTCAACAACGGAGAAACTGAGATCCTAGTCAGCATATACAGATTTTATCCGAATGTGATCATGAGTGCACTATGCAACCTTGAAAGGAGCAGAGCTATTGAGTGACTGTTTGTGAAGCTTTTGTACTAATAGGCTTATTGCTGTGCTCCATCACAGTGAGAATATTTTCAGCTGACGGCTGGTGGCTTAATGCTCAGACAAAGGATTATGGTCCTGCAATGCTATGTATTTTAGTTTTATCAGAACAAATTGTTCTGTTGGAATGGGGATAAATACAAAAAAATTAAAATAAAAGTGCAAATAAATTAAACTCAAATGGTGCTTGGTGGGATGAAAAACACTGAATAAATCCAGCCAGAAATGGAAAATAAAAATATTAATCTCTATTTCTCTCTCCCCCAATTTATATTGTATGCTGTTGTTCAAATCAGACAGTTTTTCAAAGGCATACATGAATGCAGTCAGGAAAATATTTATCATCTTCCACATGTTCTGGCTCAACAGCTAACCAGGAAGCTTTACAAACATTAAAAACAATCAATCAAACCAACAAAATTTAACAATTCAGGATTTTCAAAAGCATTTGTTTCTAAAATGCCTGGAATGATGATCCTAACACAAAGGTCAGGACAAATAAGCAAGTAGTGGATCACCTGCATCTATTATTTATCTGCAACATGACTTCTATTTTCACAGGATAGCATTTGAAATTCCCTTACACATAAGCACATTTGTTGGGGCATTGCCCTCTATAAATTCCCAAAGTATTTAAGCTTTGACAATTATTTTAGGCATGCCTTAAACCAGTGCTTTTATATGACATAAACATCCAGTGACTAATTTGATGCCATTGAGTCATGATACAAAATCACGATTTAACTTTGGAAAAATACTTAAATGATGACTCACCACCACCACCACCTTCTCTCTGTGAGTGCAGTTCTGGGATGCCAGTGATTGATTGATCTCCATTTGCCTTACAAGTTCTCATCAGGAGATACAGAGGTTTAGAGTTCAAATACTTCACTAACTCATAATTATATGAAATAATGTCTGATCCTAGATGAGATAGAACTAGAAATAATACAGACGGGCGTACAGAATCAGATTCTTTTATAACACTAGAATTAATATTCTCAGACAACACTGGACACTTTTCAAAGATTGTTTTGCAATATATTCATAGGAGTAGCAGGAACTGGAAAAAAGAGTAGAAAGAAACTATCTCAAAATTTCTGCGAGCCTTTCATCAGACACAGAACAGTGAGGGGGGATTACTTTTTAAGAGACAAAGGGCTATTTTTAAAACAGTTTTTGAGATTCTGGGATACTTTCTTTCAATTGCATTTTAAGACAGAATGGCATTGGTTGGAGAGGAAATGCTGCCAGTTTAGATAGGAATGAACAGCATACACTAAAACTCATCAGCAAAATATCTTCTTTTTATTAGCTTATTTTCACTTCGTTTGAGAATTATTTGAAGAATTTGAATTCTAAATCAATTGAATCCAATAGTTCCTTTAATCCCACATCCTCAAAATCAACCAAAATATGGACCCATTGGTTCTTCCCTTACTGATTATATCCAGGATCAGCAGAAAGAATTATGATTCAGCAGCAGACAATGAAGTTAAATTGAACAAATGATTTTATCCATTGAGGCACTATAATGACAACCTTTAGTTGTGCTATTACTCCTGAGTGTTAAAATGCTCATAGATGCTCATAATATAAAATGAAGTAGGGTCATTTCTACCACAACAAAACAGTGGGAAGTATACGGAAAAAGTTATTAAAAAGTCTCTGAGCTGCTACCTCTGAGATAAGTACATTCTCACACTAAGGAACTGATATATATGCATTTAGCTTAATCTGAATTCCCAATTTTACAATCTATGAAAAGAAAAGCACTGCCAATCCCTACTCTATTTAGCTTCAATACATTAATATAAATGAAACAACTATTCCTCATTTCCATTTGGAAAAATTAGTAAATGACTGGTTTCAGAGAATACATGAACTCAGAGAAACATCAGCTTGATCAAGTGATCATATGACATTTTGAGAACATGTTTTATGTCTTTGTTCAAAATGTCTGCCATAGAGTATGGCCAGTCACAAAATGAATGTTCGGTTGAATGGAAAATGGTGAGACTTAAACAAATTAATATAAAAAGTAGTAAATTGTGATCTAAATCCAAGTGCCATATCACATAGTTTTACTCAGACTGAAAATTTATCTATTTCATGAAACAATCGGATAGTACTTAGAGAAGCACAGAATCAAATACACACTCATACACATAGCTCATACATATAGACAGAGAGGCAGAGAGATGCTATATACTCCACATTAACCACAGGTATCCTTCATAAATTCCATGTTCCATTCCACCAAACAAAGATATAGTCATAATTCACAACATAGTAAAATAGGTAAACCAACTAAAATATATACATATATAGATAATGCATTGATGCAAAGAGAGAAAGCAGGGTTAAAAGAAGGACTTGGATTTAGATTACAGTTTACTACTTTTTTATATTAATTTGTTTAAGTCTCACCATTTTCCATTCAACTGATTCAAATCCAGGGAGCAACTGCCAGAGTACTGGCTTCGACAGGAAAAACAGTAGATTGTCTGCAAGAGAGAAGAAAGACTCTTGCTGTACAGCAGCCGCCTTGGGGAGGAGAGGTTTTTTCAATGCACTTTTTAAAATGTCTTCATTGTTTGTTTTTTTAAATTTGCTTTTAGTTTTGTATTTTAACTTCCCCGTAAATAAAATGAAACATAGAAAAAGTACACTTTTTAATAAAATTTGTTGTCAGAAAAGGTGCTACCAGACTGCCCCCAGTTTTCAGAAACAGTGGAACAGTGCTGAATACTTCTGGAAATGTAATGCAAACTATTTAATATTTGAATTATGTTCAACTTCTCTATTCAGTTTACTAATGCAGCCATCACTTCCCAACTTTGTATCATCTAGCCTTAGAAGGAATGATTCATGATATCAAACTGTAACAAAAGTTGAGAGTTTTCCATAATCAAACCAGATTTGGTCACAGATGTTGAGCCAATATTTTCTTGTACTAGACTCGGTCATCTAAAGATGATGTACTTCTTTGCAGTGGAGCAAATCCTTGTCTTTTCACAAAACAGTAATACTTTCTAGATGAAAATATTTGAGAGTCTTTCCTTAATTAATTCATTTTAGGAATAGTGCCAAACACAACCAAAATAAATGTTTTATGTGGTGCAGTGGTTAAGGTTGCTTAAGGAACTTCTGGAGTACAGAAACGTCCTTGTACTTCACACATTCTAATGTGCGATTACTAAAATGGGATTTGAAGGTGAAACTTGTCACATTATGTTAGATAAACAAGCCTGAAATAAGCTAAAAATCCAACAAAGAGTTTCAAGATTTAGGTCTATTAATTTCATCAGCTTAAACATGCTTAAGTCTATTTGAGTAGTAACTTATTACACTATATTGATGTATGATCAGTAAAGATGAATAAATAAAATATAACAAACTAAAAGCCTTATGGCATATTAAAATGTACATATTTATTGTGTCTCTTACGTAGAGCCTATGGATATACATATGCTTGCCACTACCTTTTTTTGATGTTCTTCTCTGACCTTAATTTTTTTTAAAAAATGAATGGGAAGCTGACATGCTGTAGAGCACTAGCCTCCAGCATCATCTTTATCTGAAAAATTGCACTTACTCCCACATGAAAATAAAACTGATAGGTGGCTACAGCCCAATAATCGTGCTCAACAGCTCAAGGAAAAATAAGAGGCAAAACCAGCTAAACATAAGAATGAATGGCCTAGAGGATTCAAGTGTAACGGAAATAAATGATTCTTTTAACTGTGCTTGCTCTCTTTGCATCAATGCATTATCTATATATGTATATATTTTAGTTGGTTTACCTGTTTTACTATGTTATGAATTATGTTTTGTGGAATGGGACATGGAATATATTTGGAATTTTTTTTATTATTATTATTTTAATCTTGGATCAAACTACCCAGAAAAATATATTTCCTGTTTTGCTCTGTGTTGTTTGTCCCTGTCAAATTACTCAGAGCAAAAATGTATCACATTACAGAGAAGCAGTGATGGTTTAAATCTAAGAAAAGATTTTCTAGTAACATGCAACTTTTAGTTTATTTATTTATTTATTTGTATCACACAATATATATAAGCGTAAGCATGAAATAACTATACAATATATAAGTATATATATGAGTATGAAATAACTAAATTAATTGGATATAACGAAAGGAAACAATAGGACAGGAACGGTAGGCACTCTTGTGCTCTTATGCACACCCCTTATAGACTTATAGTTAAAAGTTTTTTTTAAAAAAAAAGTTTGATGAGATGATAATGGTCATGGAAAATATGCAGAGGCATGTAGCTTTGAATAAGATTATAAAAGGACTCTGATATGGAGGTTGCAGACCAAAGAGATATGGACCCCACAGATGGAGAACTAACTCAGTCAATCACATACATTTGTTTGAAGTTTAAACTTGTATTCCTTTGCAATATTAGAAGCTTGACGGAAGGGAGAAGTGACAAATTGTTTTTTCCAAGAAGGATTGAGGAAGGTTGGAGAATGGATTTATTACACTTTATTGGAATCCACTTCTATTTAGACTTCGTTGGGAAGATAGACCTGACTGTGGAGACTGAATTTATTATATTTAATTAGACAATAATTGATGCCATTAAGAAACAAACATGCATATTTGTTCCAGGACAAATTACCCAACTTTTGGGACAATTTGGGATTGATAAGATGCTGTGACAAATTTTCTACGAGTTGATTACATTCACAGTTGGTTAACAGAAGGTTTTGAAATTTTAACCATCTTTTTAAAAATATTATTGTTCTTCCTGTTAACTATTTTGTCATTAATATAGTATATAGATGACAGGTCAATAATTTTCAAATAGATGTATTAATTTAAAAATTTGGGAAGACCTGTTTTGCACTGGGTTGGAATCAATATTGTAGTAACTGTACTGTAGGTAATCAGTATTTAATTGGCGGGGATAATAGGTGTATATGTGTTGGGTTTTTTTTTCTTTTTTTCAAAAAGAATAGGTTTCTCATTTCATCAGATTCTGGTCAATAATATTAGATTTAATTTGGGATGATATGGGGAGGTAGGCAAAGGAAGTCAGGGTAGTATGCAGGTAAAAGTTACTACTTTATCAATTAAGAATTACAATGTGTTAAATAAAATTTGTTGGTCTGAAAAGATGCTACCAGACTCCCAAGTGTTGGCTACCCTAGAATCTCTCCTCCTATGTTTCTAAAAGCATCTCAAGCTCAGAATAGCCCTGTTTCCTATTCAAAAGAGTTGTTTTAAGTTCAGATTGGGGGTGGTTTTTGCTTGGAACACTTCTGAAATAGTTGGAACAGATCAGAACACTTCTAACAAGATCAGAACAGCTTTTTACTTTAATATACTTCCATTTTTTCATAAAGTATAAAATATTTGTGTTAGAATATTTATAGTTCTCCTTTGAAACTCATGAATAAAATGCTCAGATTAACTGAAAAAAACATCTTTAACTAAAAGAAAAAGATCAACAAAGAAAATAAGAAATAAATAATCAGCTCAAGATAAGAACTAACAAAAGCATAAATCCTCTGGAATCATTTTATCATCTGAAAGTTATTTGAGAAAGAGGCAGGGTAATTTGGAGAAGGGATTTTATACTTTAAGCATCACAATGAAGAAGAATCCATTGTATCTACACTAATTTGGTAGTGATTGCTTGTTCTTTATAATAAGCTTTGATAATTTTAGGTCAATAATAGCTCGTTTATGTAAAATGCCTAAGTATTGTATATGCACATTTAGGTTTTTAGTATTCCACATTTCTCCTTTTGCTGTTATGTATGTATATGCATCCTTTTTCTATAACAATAAGCTAATACATTAGCAACAGCAATAGTATTTAGACTTAATATCATTTCTTAGTGCTTTATAGCACTCTCTAAGAGGTTTGCAGAGTCAGAATATTGGGTCTTCATTTATTTATTTTACTTACTTCAGAAGGATGGAAGGCAGAGTTAACCAGAGTTAACCTTGAGCTGGTCAGAATCGAACTCCTGGCAGTCAGCAGAATTAGTCTTCAATACTGCATTCTAATAAGGGACACGGTGGCTCAGGGGCTAGGACGTTGAACTTGTCAATCAAAAGGTTGGCAGCTCAGCGGTTTGAATCCCTAGTGCTGCCGTGTAACGGGGTGAGCTCCTGTTACTTGTCCCAGCTTCTGCCAACCTAGCAGTTTTGAAAGCACATAAAAATGCAAGTAGAAAAAATAGGGACCACCTTTGGTGGGAAGGTAACAGCGTTCCGTGCACCTTTGGCGTTGAGTCATGCCGGCCACATGACCACGGAGACGTCTTCGGACAGCGCTGGCTCTTCGGCTTTGAAACGGAGATGAGCACCACCCCCGAGAGTCGGCAATGACTAGCACATATGTGCGAGGGGAACCTTTACCTTTACCTTACTGCATTCTAACCACTGTGCCATTACGGCTCTCTTAGACCTTTAGCTTGAAGAGAAGGCAAGCTCATATAAAATATTACCACCCAAGAATCAAATTCCAAGCAATTAAGGGTTTGTCTTTTTAGTGGTAGTACCTTTAGGATACTGCTGATTTAAGTATTAAACCCACATTCAAAATTATATCGCAATACAGATAGTCACATGCCCTGTAAATTGGATCCAGTAAAAACTCTAGGATTCTACATCTGAAACTAATTACAATTTCAGAAAAAACAATGTAAATCTATCTATCCTTCAGAATACATTTAAAGGGAAAAAAGTGTCAAGTCCATATCTTTGATTGAAAAATAATTTGCTGATAAAATGTTCAGATGGGTATTGTTAAATAATCTGTCTTTTTAAACCAGTTACTGTGTAAAATCTTCTTACTGCCTGTGGTGTTCTAGATTACAAACAAGGATAACAGCTTTCAATGAATTATAAATAATTTAAAAGGAAAAATAGTAGTTCTCCAAATAATGATTTAACTGGTGGATGATTTTTGTCTCATTCTGCAGCTTCTGGCCACAAAGAAATGGCCTTGTAATTTTCAACTCTAATTACCATATGGAATCTATTTATCTATTGTCTGTCTGTTGATATAAATATTAATAATAATTGTGATGACATATAACTGAGGACAAATAATTCATTCAAATAAATATAGAAAAATCTGATTCTATTCATACTTATAAACATACTTCTGAAATGTTGCTAGGGTTTTTTTTTTTAATGCCGTTTCTTTGCAAACCTATTTAAGCCAAATTCACAGGGTCTTTAAAATCTCCATGTGAGCAAAAACCAATTAATCTATACTTGGGTACATGTGGCTTACAAAAATAACAGAACTGTATTCACATTCTTTAAAATTCCAGAAAGGCAAAAGCATGCTGAAACACTCTGGTGAAAGTTAATGATGACTGGTATGGGAATTTATAAACCACGTAGTATCTGCACAATATGACTGTTGATTGGGAGTTTCAATGTAATTTCATTTTTTGTATGTGAGAGTTAAGTTTTCAAAAACTTTTACATTGCATTCTTAATGCAAAGTTTTCACTTGGCTCAATTTGCATATGTGACAGATGTAACGCTATCAGGAGAATTCATATCTGCTGAATAGAGAGCAATCTGTTGTATGGTTTTATTGCACTGTAAACTTTTTACCCTTCTGAATATCATCTTTCTTTTAAAAAATAATATAAACAGTGCACAAAACATGAGACAGCTTAGCTCAATGATGCAGTCATTAGTGCTGCATAATCTGATTCATTTGCTGTTTTAATAATGCAGAACATGGGTCTTGTTCTATTACATTGCTATTAATGAAGAAATGACATGCTTACAAAAGATTTACTGTATTGTGATTTGCATATAGTTATCTTTAAAAGAAAATGTACTACTCTTTTGAAGTGAGATATTCAATCTGAACCATCCACACCGAACAAGACTGCCATCTTCTGTCTTAACTGATAGAAATATAAATCCAGGGCAGAGGAAATATAGCTTATTATCTGCTACCCTTGGTCATATGTTCTGTAGAGAATATTATTTGCTCTCATCTAGTTTCAAAAACAATCATGAACCTTGAAAACCATTAGAACATTTTCATAGAAATATTATTTTACAACATAGATCTTTCATTCTGTGCTGCACTGGAAATTTTATAATAGTAGAAACATGGGGAAACATTTAACATTTGTTTTGACAGACAACAGTTTCACCTGGCATTAATAGAACATTTCTTCTATCATGATGAACAGTCCTGGCAGAGAATTTTCTCTTACTTAAATTAACATTATATTAACATGAAACACATGGGCGGTAGAGGGGGGAGAGAGAGGAGGAGAGAGACAAAGAATATTGAAAATGTATTTCAGATTCAGATAAATCTTATACCAATAACTTGTTTTGAAAATATTTGACAATTAATGCTACAAAGATTTAGAATTCAAAGATGCAACTATGTATCTCCAAAATTAGTCAGTTTCATGTGGAAAGAGAAAATCAGAGATACCCTTTGTAATTTTATGGGTAATTATACGTGTATTTGTGTACACATATAATTACCCATTTTTAAAAATGTATAAGATGATGTAAGATATAGGATCATCTTCGGGTTACTCTGAACACCTCTCTATATGGTTCAGTTCACCACTGTAACCAATCGTACAATAATGTGATGTGTTTCTTCAGTAAAGTATATTTCTGAAAGTGCTAGCTGCAAGTAGAAGTGAATTAAAATAATTTCAAGTGACTGTAATTTTAAAAAAAATTACCACTAACTAGAATTAGCTGTATTTATTTTAGAGTTTCCAATATACTTTGTCAACTTAACAATATAAATATCAATTGTTTATCAATGGAAGATGCCATTTTATGACTGGATCCATCTCCCCCACCCACAACTCTTTGGGATAGTTGAAACTATTGAGCCCTGAGAATGATTAAATAAAAAGTAGATTAATAAAGCCAGACGGTATCAAAGTAATGAAACAGACTAACATTGGCAAACTTGTTCATTGAAGAAAAACAATTTTGTAGAAACTGGCAAACATTTTTTATAATAAGAGTTTAAACCATAAGATATAAAAGATACATCTAGAAAGTTTAAATAAAGATTAGAGGTATCTTCTCCCTTACTTGTCCAGTAGTCATTTCATTAAATAGATCATTAGCGTTCAGGTGGTCATTCATTCTGAATTAATTAGCCCTGTCCATTAAAGGTTGCCAGTCAGTGATAAAGAAAAGACTGCTTTGCCAAAAGCTTTAGTGATTTTACTTGCTATTTGATTTCAGAATATACTTATTTACAAATAAGTTGGCAGGCCTATTCATATGTCACTGCTAAATATATTAGTAGTGTTTTTCAAGGTCAAAGACTGTCATTCAACATATGAGAAAAAAATATCTGAAGGCACTTAACAACGTGTAGGATGTTCATGCAGAGACAAATGATACACGTTTAAAACAAGTAAAAAAGTGACAGACTGTTAGAAGCCTAAGATGTCCTATAATTGACAGTGTCTCAGTAATTGGGAAACTTCGCAGAATACTTCTGTACCATAAATGTTATTCTGGCCAAGGATTTTGAAATCTAGGGTCTTTATAATGTTAAGTCCACAGTATAAGTATTCATTAAATATTCATAAAATTAAGCAGTTTTACATAGGTTAAAGTTTACTGATATCAGATCCTTAAATGAAAAATAATTGCATGTG
The DNA here is from genome assembly GCF_028640845.1 of Ahaetulla prasina. Taxonomy (NCBI): domain Eukaryota; kingdom Metazoa; phylum Chordata; class Lepidosauria; order Squamata; family Colubridae; genus Ahaetulla; species Ahaetulla prasina. The sequence goes on from NC_080543.1 coordinate 53,187,664, forward strand.
TCTTTTATTGCAATTTATAAGATAATTCTTAAAGAATTTCATTCAAGAAGTTTCAGATTCTGTGTTATGAAAGGTATATATAACCATAATACAGATTCATTATCAACAACTTCCATTTTTCTTTTTTCTTTTTATAAAACAATGAAGCAAAGTAAATATGCATGGTTTTACAGTATACAAAGAGCTTTGGTAAAATAATCCTGTATGAGAAGAATTGCCCTGTTCAAGTCCACTGTAAATTTAAAACAAAATGGAAAAAGAACCATAACTACTTGACCATCACTACAGGGTGATGTACACACATCCCACTTAATCTATGTATATGTGCATAAATATTTATGTAAAAACATTTTTTCCCTTCTTAGAGAATACTGCATTGGTGATTTTTTTTTTTTGTTGGCAACATATAAATAGCCATTTCAAGTTAGATTTTTAATTTTGTATCAAAATTCATTAAAATTGTCTGATCACATAAAAGAGCAGAATCAGAGGATTAAAAGAATAAATGAAAATCTAGCCTGTTAGATCTGTTTGTTCCTAATAAAGTGTCATTTGTTCCGGGTTCCCTAGTTAAACAGCAGAGGGACAAAGTGCTTGGTGTTTTGGGACAGCAACATACAGGACAACTGAATGTCGTAGTATCTGTATTTTATCTATCTATGAAATGTTTCAATCATGCAAAACAAGTAGTGGTCCAAACTGGAAAAAGCACTTGATCTGGATCTCCCACTAGCTGCATCCCATCTCTAAGTGGAAAATGAGCAAATAGTCAGGCAATTAGCATTCTCCCTTGTTGATCAAAAAAGTCAAGATGGCAGCCACAACATTTTGGTCAAGCTTCCCCCATTTTTACACATATTGTATATATGATGTATATTAAAAAGGGATGAGCTTCAGTCATTTGGCCACATGGCCATCCTTCCTGTGCACACTGGACTTTACTCATTACACTCACCACCACTATAACAGTCAGGAAGATGCCTTAGCCTGGTTGATCTTCAGTATCTGAAAGGAATATATGGATGTACACTTCAGGTCATAATCAAATGTCAATAAAAGTAATATTTCATTAAGATATAAAATCAATAATATAATAATATGTTTACATGCATTTGAAATAATTTTAGTGATGGGAATTAGCATTTTTACAAAAAGAAAAAGAAACCTTACAACTTCTTTCACATATGTAACAAAATTTAGTAGGCCAAAATCTTATGCTACTATTTTTAGTTAACCTTTAAGAAACAGCAAGTTTGTGTTTTTTTCCGAAACAAATAAAGCTATTTCTAATGTGTTTTTTCAGTGTAATATTTGTTTGATACAACATATTTTCACAAATAATCAATAATGATCCATTTATATTCCGTAATATTTGCCTTTTTTAATAATCATATCTGAGCTTTCTTATAGATACCGTCTTTAATTTACTAAATTGAAAAAAGAGATAGTTTTTTCCCCAAAAAACACATAGCTCAGTAACTGCCACTGGGTTATGAATATTTCTGTTGCCAAGGAAACCTGGTTGAATGTTGCATTAGAACTGGAATCCCAATTACATGGGGCAATCAGAATCAAATATTTAACATGGTTTCTATAATTTCTACACAAACCCAGATGAGATATGAATTTAGAAATGGAGGATTCCTAACTGTCAAGTATTCAACCATGTCATCTGAATAATCTAAGTTTCTTTGCTTTTTCAGAACTGATTAGAATTCAAGCTCTACCTTCAAAAGAATTCAGGAAAGGAGTGAAGCTAGTTTTGGGGGCCATCTTGAAGTTTTCCTAATGCAATAGGAACTTTCCTTGCCAGTTTACCAAAGCAGTACAGGGCAGATGGCAGTTACCCAAGTAAAGTGGATAGAAGAATAGCAATAGCAATAGCACTTAGACTTATATACCACTTTACAGTGCTTTACAGCCCTCTCTAAGCAGTTTACAGAGAGCATATAGCCCCCAACAATTTGGGTCCTCATTTTACCCACCTTGGAAGGATGGAAGGCTGAGTCAGCCTTCAGCCTTGTGGGATTTGAAATGCCAAATTGCAGGCGGCCAGCAGTCAGCAGAAGTAGCCTGCAGTAATGCACCCTAACCATTGTATATTGTATATTTTCATTATTTTTTCTTCCAAAAAGTATGTATGTCCACTTTTTTGGAAATTACAATCTCCAATTCTCGAAATAGACAAATTAGTTCAAGACTTCATCCATTTAAAATCTTCAGGTACAAATGAAAGGAAATGACCTGATGCTAACATATGGTTTATAAAGATACTTGCCTCTCTGTTGTTAGGAAGAAAATATTGGATTAGATAAATGTTTCAATCAATCCACCAGAATATTTCCAATATTCTCACAAAGTTTGCTAAGACTTGGAAGGAAGCTAACCGACTGTGCTTCCTATTTCCCTAAAATTGAAATTTTAATTCAAGATATAAATAAATATCTGTTTTGTCTTTTTCTTGGCATTTTTTTCTGGATGATTTAGGGTCCCTTTGTTTCATATTACATTTGACTGATTCTTACAGTAAAGCTATTAGCATATGATGTAATAAGAGGTGTTGCTATCAGCTGACTTGTTGCAAAGCCTGACACTTTTAAGGCAAAGAGGGAGTAACTGGATCAAGGTCACCTATCTGGTTTCATGGATAAAGGAAGTTCTAGAACAGAAATCTCCTTATTCTTATAGCTACTCCTTAAGCACCAACCACAGCATTCTAGTTTTCATCTGTGTAAAAGACCAGGTATGTAAAAGAAAATCATCCTGATAGTTCTTTCCTTCTTTCCTATATGGTTTCAAAAATATTTAGAAATTCAAATTTTAGCTACTAACTGCAGTAAGAAATCTAATGAACTAACAATGTGAGATTGACATGCATAATTAGAAAATAAAAAATATATTGATTTTAATGGAAAACAGAGTTTCAAGGGATATATAGCATAGTAGTCAAATAAATGAACTTTTTTTCTTTGTAATTCTGCTCACCTTGCCTCCGGTTGTCTTCTCTCAGCACGAGTCACAATTAATCAAAGCTGCATATCCTTTTCAGTTGGTCATTTTATAATACGTATTTGCAAATACGTTTTGAAGACCATGTTTGATAAAACTTCAAAGAAGCAAGTGTATGCCTAGGGAAAGAAAGGAAAACAGTAAAAGTCGAAGAAATTATGAAGCTACAATAAGGTTTGATCTAACTGTAGTTACAAAGAGACCATGCTTAAATTAAACGTATCACTTTCCAATTCCTTTAAGCTAAGAGCTGCAGAAGAAAACAATCAAATAACTACCTGAACAAAAGTATCATAATAAAACATTTTCATCAATAAGATTTTGTTTTGAAAATAATATTTTACTTTGGGCTTTGTCCACCTTTGTTAAATACAACTGAATTCAAATCAATCTGAATTATAGTCTAATGGCATATTAACATAGTTTGCATTGCCAAATCAACATGTTGCACACAGTTTATTAATTCAATTATTAATTCAAACAGTTATTGTTTTGAATTTTGATAAAAGTTCTCCATTCAAGAAATAAATACAAAATTTTATTAAAGATAAATTTTCACATACACATACAAGTTGTAAACTATTTTAAAAAGACCTTGCTCTATGAAAATTCATTACAAAATACATTAGAATAGGTAATAATTTTAATTTTCATACAACTTTTCTAAATATATCTGAAATGATTGAGGAATTGAGACAGAAATAATTTAAAATTTGAAACATGAGAAACTGAAATAAATAAAATTTTCTATCGGGCTCCAAAAACCACAAAAGACACATTGACATTCTTCTAAACCAGGGGTGTAAAACTCAAGGCCCGGGGACTGGATCCGGCCTATGGGGTGCTTAGATCTGGCCTGTGGAGATGCTCGGAAAAAAGCAATGGACAGGCCCACAGAGCCTCAGCCAGTGAAAATGGAGCTCAGGAGCCCATTTTCGCTGGCAGAGTGCTCAGGCCACCACAGATGCCCCGACACAAGTGATGTTGAGCTGGCCGCACCTACCCCAGCCTTCCAAGGTCAAACACAACCTTGATGTGGCCCTCAATGAAATTGAGTTTGACATTCCTGTTCTAACCAGTTTCCTTTATTGGTCATTATTACAGAGAGAAATTTTGTTAAACTAAAACTCTACCATAAAATTTATTTTCTGTTAGGGAGGAGCCATCTTTACCCTTTTTTGTCCCACACAAACTATCTAAATTGCACTGTCTCTGGCTCCTCTGGATGCATCCCTTTTCTCTTGGGAAATTGGAAAACATTCAATTTTCAGAATTGTTTCGCCTTGAGGTAAAAAAAAAATCTAGAAAAATTAATTTATGGTTTCAGTTTCAGTTATTGCTCTATGTCTATTTCTCTTTCATCTTCTACCATAACATAGAAAATTTTTACAAGTAATTCCAGAACAGAGAGAGGTCTAGTTTGCAATAGCACTGTTTTCCTTTCAATGGAAATGGTCTTGTAGCAAACGTTGCATGCAGAACATCAAACATACCACAGCAAATATTTAATATTTTATTGCAAATGTATCAACTCTATTTTTAAAAAATTAAAGTTAAAATGCACTATTAATAATATTATCAAGTTTGTACACGGACATAGTGTTGTAATTTAGGGAAGCATAGCAAAAATGAGAATGTACATATTGCTTATGAGTTCAGTTTATAGTTGGGAATACATGCCCTAATCATAAAGTATTGTGTAACATTTTGACAATTACATTTTTAAAAATTGGTCAACGAATCTATTATCAAAGGGAAAAATATTTTCCTATTAATTTAGGACATTTATTCAGCTTGAGGCTGCCCAGCTCTGGGTTGGTTTACAAGAAATTGAATATAATAAAAACAAGATACTAAAAACTGATACAAAAAAAGGGAAGAAGGTTAATATTTAGAAACCTGTATATAAATGGTATTGTTTATCTGATTAGTGTGGAAAGCTGATGTATGAAAATGTGCCATTGTGCCATGTTGTTATTATTGACAACCTAACCCTAACCTACATCTGCTTTCCTAAGGTTCATTCTCCATTTGGGATGAGCTGACCTGTTATTTCTTTTTCTTACAGGCTTTGCAATCACTGTGCTATCTAATAAGGTATATTATATTTTGTAACATTTTGGTACCAGGTTTGCAAATTATATTACTGGTGCCATATCTCAGAAAACTAGTTATCAGCTTTACATGATAGATGTGATAGCAGTATTCCAGTATTTGAGAGGCTACCACAAAGAGGAATACATTTTCCAAAGCAGCAGATGGCCAGACAAGAAACAATGGATGGGAACTAATCAAGGAGAGAAGCAGGGGTGAAACCTTCCTTATCGGTTCAGGCGTGCACGCGCACGCGCTGCGCAGAGAGTACAAAACACATTACTTCCTGGTTAAAACCAGGAAGTAACAACAGCTGGGAGGGTGGGCAGAGCATTGCACCGTGATTGCTACCAGTTCTCTGAACCACCCACCATGGTCACTACCGGATTGGGCAATCCAGTCCGAACTGGGAATATTTCACCCCTGGAGAGAAGCAAACTGGAATTAAAGAGAAACTTCCTAGCAGTGAGGACAATTAACCAATGGAACAGCTTTCCTTCAGAAGTTGTGGCTGCTTCATCACTAGAGGTTTTTAAGACTGGACAGTCACTTGTCTGAAACGATATAGGATCTCCTGCTCAAGCAAGGGACTGGACTCCAAGGTCCCTTCCAGCTCTATTCTGATTGTGATTCACCCTTCCAATTAGCAGAAAGAAGAATATGTGTTTCTTCTTTTAATATTGAATTGGGTTAATGTCAGTAAATGAAGGAGAACTAATGAATGATATATGACCCCGAATTGGGTATCCTTTCATAAACCATTCATTAATTTCACTTAATCAATTTGTACAGCTGGCAGTACAAATGACTCTTATGGAATTACCCCATAAACAAGTGACTCTTGTGGAATCATCCCATAAAAGCAAAATAAAATAAAATAAAATTCATAGCAACCAAAGAAAATACACAGTCAACAATGCTAATAGAGGCAAGAGATGAATCCTTTCAGACACTCAGGACCCCAGGCTGGACATCCTAATGGAAAAGTGCTATTATGGTAGCTAAAATTCTGAGTTACAGTATACATGCATATACTGTATATACAGTATATTATATGTATGTACAGTATAGTACACTATACAGTTGTATATCAAAAATTCAGAATCATGTTAGAATGTGTCTTGGGAAAAGAAAGAGAGCACAAGACATACCTTTCTGTTAAATGATAATCCTGATTCTTTATCAAAGAAACACCATGGAAGAAGTTCACTTTATTTTGGAATATTGATCTAGGAAAGGACAAACAGGATTTCCACTAGTATTTCTCCCTTTCATACAAAGATAACAAATATAAATGCTTTTTATATACAAGCAGGCTCACTAAATACAAATACTTTATTTCCACTTTTATATTAGTAGAAAATATTTTGAATTTGCAAAAGAAAAAACAGCACGTGCTATGTCAATTGTAGCTTGTTTTTCTAGTTGACTCAGGTATAAAAATAGTTGGTATTTTGATTCAGGGACCAGCAATATATATAAGAATTAGATTGTAAGGCATGCCCATCATTTCCAGTATTTCTTTGAAAAATTCCTTCCAATGCATGATGCCCAGTCCTAATTGTTTGTCAATAATTCTTTTTAAGACTTGGATAACTTTCAGAAGTAGTTTGCTGCATGAAAAATGGATGGACTGGTATTTGAGAACTGAAATCCATCTTCCTCATACATATATTCCCCTATATTGTATATTGTAGCAATATACAAATTTATTTGGTTCTATATCACTTCTCGAAGTTTTTAAGAAAAGATTGGACAACCATTTGTCTGAAATGGTATTGGTATATAGGGTTTCCTGCCCGAGCAGGGGGTTGGAATAGAAGACCTCCAAAGTTCCTTACAACTGTTATTCTGTTATCTATACTCAAAATCTGGGCCAGGCATTTAGGATCTAGCAATATGCTATCTTCAGCAAACCAGATATACTATAGTGAATCTTCTGTATCTCTAGTTCCTCGATGGTTTCATGGAAGCTTAAAAATAGTGTGTATAAAAACTACCTTAGAAGTCTTCAGACTTTTAATTTATGAAATTTTATGCTTCTTTTCTAAAATATGGTTTGATCATTATTTTTTCCATGCATTTAGTGAATGAGTTAAGGTGCTTACACATCTACTTTAGTTGTTCCCTATCCATAGAAACTATGGGAAGAAAGAGTACCAGTAAAAATAGACTGTTGTCTGTTTCTGACATCCGATGCATTCTAATAAATGGAAATCTATGTGTGAACAGGTGTTCAGGCTTACTCAAATGTAAGTGCCAGCACACAGACGTCCAAGGAACAGAATCTCTAGGTAGCATCAATACCATAATCCCAGCTATTCTCCCTCTTGAATCTAATTTCTAGAGCTAACATTTCCAATTTGTTATTCAAAATGTTGGTATTTTAACATGCTTAGTCTGAGATACTATCACAACTGCTGATATGGGGTCTCATTTCTGATACTTATACAAGCCCCTCAACTTCTTTGATTGCATTCTCTAAGGTTATACTTTCAAGACAATTGCAGTGAATGGCTGTAACAGGGGATGGAGCTTCCTTATTGGTCATTGAACTTTTCAATTTTATTACCTGAATGTGCTTCTTGTTTACTGCTGTCTGTGTTTGTGTGTCTCTGTGTTTGCTATGTTTCCCCTGTTGGATAAGAGATTGCTTACAGTTTTTAAATGTTGTATTTTTATTTTGTTCTTCATTTTGTAGATGATTACATTTTTTGCATTTAAACAATACCACATGTTAGCTGGCTTTGAAAATGGATAGTACAAAATACTTTTCCTCTCTAAAAAATAAAACTTTTAAAATAAATATGTTATATGGAGGCAGATCTTCTCTCCTAGGACTCAAACAAAAGAAACTTAATAGTGGAGCATGGCAACTCTGAATATTTAAATTGATAACAATTTTAGTAGATAACCCAAAGGCCCAAAAATGTTATTTGGATCTGATTTGTTTATACAAGTCTTTATCCAGTCTGAGTATCTGCACTGGGACAAATAGGAGATAGCAATTCTTTCTTTCCCTGCATTTTTTTATACTTTCTCAAGCTTTTCTCTGGACCATAATGGGAGCCTCTGAAATAGCATTGTAAATAGAAGTGATTACAGGAAATAAGAAAGAGAAATCTCTTAAATTTCTCTACTCTGTTACAGCTAATAGAAAATTATGTTGGACTTAGCTCCAACCTTGTGCAATGCCTTCCTTCAGGCACGCTAAGAAAAAAAAGAATTGTCCTGGTAATGAGAACAGTTGGAACACGTCTTTACAACCCTCAATTAATTTTCTTTTTTTTTCCCTTTCCTCAACTTCCTTGTTAAGTTTCTATACTTTTTAAAAACGTGATAATTTGAAATTTGATTGATGACAGCTAAAAAACAATGACAAAAACTCATTTTGTTGCAAAGGAAAACTTAACAAACAGGATGGCTAGTTTCTTCTGACAATCTGTCTACTAATTAGCATCCAATATCCAGAATACACCAAATATATCATATAATTTTTGCTTAGTGTTCCTGCAGAGAAATGTCCAACCATGAAATGATTTATTCCTGTAAAATGACTAACAAGAGACTTTGCCAATAGGTTGCTCATCTCCTACAGAGCTCTAAATTTATGTAAACATGACATGCATTTGTTAGACTTATGTTTTATAATCCTATTATCTCATAGAAGTGGCAGCTACAAATACAAATCATAATATCACCATTTTGATTTACAAACCAACAAGCTGCAAGATTGAGTAGGGAATTCTTTGTAGACCCTAATCTAACCATTTCTGTTGCCTTGTATTGCCAGATAACTAAAGCTACTTATTCTTATTATTTTGTATATGCCAGCCAGCTCTATTAAAGCCAGCTATTGAAAAAGGAGTAAATACATTTAATAATTTCTCTTTCATTGCTGCAATTGGACAAGATCTTAGTATTTGCAATTTGTCATATACTGTACTTCATAATGAGATGACCACACAGTTTGCATAATAATTAATAGAAAGACAACAATGGCAAAATTATTTATTAATATGACAACTGGTTTTCATGATTTTACATCATATTATGACATCAATAAATGATACATAATACCTACTCAGTTAAACATTAAGCTGCATCACTAGACATAACTTGCCTCATACCAAGAGTCAAACATTATTGTTACTAAATTCCAGGTACCATATTTAGCTGTGATCATCAGAGCCTCTTTTTTTACTTTTTAAAAGCATTTTTACAACCTATTCAACTGAATAGGTTGTAAAAAATGCTTTTAAAAGTAAAAAAAAAAGATTGTGCGCCACAGCTGATCACACACACACACATACACACACACACACTGCATGCTGTTCTACTTACCCCATGCGTCCTTTTGATGTGCACTGCGCACGCACACACCTACCTCACATTTGGTGCATGGTGTGTGCTGCGCATGCACAGCACACGTTTAGCGCACAGCAAGCGAACTGGTAGTAAACCGGTTCAGATTTCACCACTACTTTCTCTGGCACAGATAAGAAAAAAAAATACATCAAACTTTTACTCTAAAGTTAATATTTGTCTACATTGTTTCTATAGGATTGTATTTTTCTAATCGTCTAATCCTAAAATAATATTTTATTTCTTTAAATGCAAAAGTAGTTTCCAAGTAGAAATGAATTTATCAAAGTCTGTTCTTTTAATCAAAGCTATCAATTTCATCATCTCCACCAATTCCATTAGCTTCATCATTCATTCTTCCATAATTCCTCCACTCTCCATCATCTCTTCTTTCCAATAAATTAGCTAATGCCTGAACAAGTTATTTTTTTTCATATATTTTCAGAAGGACTTTCTAGAACATCCCTAAATGTTAAACAAAATTCTTCTTCCCTGAGTTCCATCATAGCCAAATTATCCAGTCCTTTTTCTTTTTTTTTTTTTTTTTTTTTGCAAAATTTTTTTATTTTTCCATAATAATTCCCACAATTTGACCAGTGTACAATACAATCACTTATCCAACAATCAGTCCTATACTCAAATTATACTCAGTCAGGGCTGCTCGACTGCCACTCCCCCCTTTAATCCTTTCTTCCCTTCTCATCCTTCTTAAACTTCCCCCACCACCTTCTCCTCGCTTTCCTACTTCCCCTCCTCTTTCCCACTTCTCACTACCATCCTTTCTAACCCTCTATCTTCTCCTTCTTCTCCTCCTCCTATCCTTTCTTCTCCTCCTTCTTTCCTCCCTACCCACCTACCTACCTACTTTCTTCCTTCTTTACTCCTCTTTCCTTACCCTTTCCTTCGGGAGTGTTTGCCGAGCAGTCCCGACATTACACCATTCCAACTTGTTTAATTCTACCATTATTCCTGTACAATGGCAACCAATCAATTTATAGTCTTCCCTTCCCGCCTCCTTCCCCGAGACTTCCCAGAACAGAATACAGGGTATTGTAACTAACAAACATAATCTAAAATATAACATAAAACATATTCCATTTCACACCATCACACTATCAATTCCCTTCTTTCTTAAACTAATACATAATAATTCCTAACTTCACTCAAAAACTAATTGATATTTTTTAATCTGATACTTATTTTGAATATAATCAATCCACTTCCTCCATTCCAATATATATTTTTCTTGTGTACAGTCTTTCAAGTAGGCAGAAATTTTTGCCATTTCTGCTAAATTTGATACTTTACTAATCCATTCTCCAATTGTAGGTAAGTCTTCTTTCTTCCAATATTGTGCAATCAATAATCTTGCAGCAGTTATTAAATTCAGAATCAGTTTTGTCTCTATAACAGTGCAATCTGAGATTATTCCTAATAAAAAGAACTGTGGAACAAACTTGATCTTCTTTTTCAAAATGTTCTGCATAATCCACCATATTTTAATCCAAAAGGCTTTAACTTTTTTGCAAGTCCACCATATATGATAATAGGTAGCATCCTCACAATCACATCTCCAACATTTTGCTTTCACATTTGGATACATACATGACAGTTTTTTAGGATCTAAATGCCATCTATAAAACATTTTATCGGCTGCTTGAATCTTGTCTCCTTTAAAAAAAGCTTGTAAAATCTCATTTCTCACTGTTCTAGTAGTAAAATAAATAACAATGTCTCTGGGAAGATTTCTTTGTCTTGCTATCCAGGAATTCACACGATAAATTTTATCAATATAAAATGCCACATCTACTGGCCGAACTGCCAAAATCTCTGCAAAGGCCTCCGAAAAAATTTGCTTCAAATTCTCATTTTTACATTCTTTTAGTCCACGGATTCGTAAAGCAAGTTCCATTGCTCTATATTGTACCAAAACAATTTCATCATCAACTTTATCCATTTTACTTTGAACTGCCTCAATCTCATTTTCCAATTTTAAATTAACTTTCTTTATTTCTTCTACTTCCTGCTCCAATAAAATCACATTTGATGCCAGACCCTGTACTGCTGACACCAAACCTTCTTTAACTTCTTTATTTCCAGTCTGAATTTCTAACATCTGTTTTTTCATCTCTGACATTTCTTCTGTAATTAATTTAAACTTATCCTCTATCTGGGAAGTTTGCCAATTCATAGCATCGTTAAGAGATTCTTTCATAAATTCTTTCAGGTTATCCTGAAGTGCTTCCAAATTTAGTGATTTTGTATCTGCTGTATGTGCTGGAGAGACTCGGTGTTAATGTTCCTGGAGTTTTGTAGCAGTTGACTTTAATTGTTTTGCTGCCATCTCTTAAAATTTCTCTTTAACTTAATATTACGTATAAACCTTTTAAGTCTTTTTTTTTCCAGTCTCAGTATCTCTTCTCCCTTCTCATTACAATGTTTAAAAAAAAAAAAAATTTCCAGCTGGCCTCAGCAATAAACAACAGACAGTGAGACTTGTAACACTTTCGTTTTCAACTGTGTAGCTCATTAAAGAACGATCGCCATTTTCACTTTGAAGTCAGATCCAAAACTTAAAAAAAAAATAACAGGGAATTGATTGATTACTTGCTTTTATAATTAGAGCTCTCCTGTTTCTGTTCAGTCCGGTATTATCTTCTTTAAGTTAAAATTGGTCCCGGCTAATATTACGTATAAACCTTTTAAGTCTTTTTTTTTTTAAATCAGTCTCAATATCTCGATCTCTTCTCCCTTCTCATTACAATGTTTAAAAAAAATTTCCAGCTGGCCTTCAGCAATAAACAGCAAACAGAGAATTGTAACACTTTCGTTTTCAACTGCGTAGCTCATTAAAGAACGATCGCCATTTTCACTTTGAAGTCAAATCCAAAACTTAAAAAAAAAAAATAACAAGGAATTGATTGATTACTTGCTTTTATAATTAGAGCTCTCCTGTTTCTGTTCAGTCCGGTATTATCTTCTTTAAGTTAAAATTGGTCCCGGAAGTTGGTCGCGGCAATTAGGTCTGCCGGAGCAGGAAAAAAGCCTCAGATCTGGAGCACTTTGAAGTTCTGAGGGGGCTTAACCCTTCGAGCCCCCTGGTATCTTCCAGGAGCTCTAGGGAAGCTCTACCTCTGCTTCTTTTTGCTCACCACCGCTTCTTCTCCCGAAGAGGGGGGTTTCCGAACTGCTGGACAGCTGATTGTCGCTGTCTTAGCAGTCCAACATGATCCAGAGGTTGGTGACCAGAAAGATCACCTCCATTGCCAACGGAGCCAACCAGGAAGTTCTCCAGTCCTTTTTCTAACTTCAAATGCCTGATACCTTATTTTCTGAAAAGTCCATTCTATCATTAACTTGTTTAATTTTCTTTAAATCTTATCGGGGTTTTTCTCCAGTTTTTTTCCCAAAGTATCAAACTTAATATCTAGAAGTGTTGGACATGGAGAAAAGCTGCTCAGGAAGAGAAAGCTTGTTAGATATTCAAAAAGCTGGACAATATTTGATTTTTATACCTGCTGAACAGAGGACATGAGACATTTGGTAACCCTAAGCAGAAGGACTCTTTTACATGGCAAACAAAAGTTTTAGAGAACCCTAACTGAACAGATTTGGGCCCAGCAATGAGCATAGATCATTCTATTTATTCTCTACATTTCACCTATGCATTCTTATCAGATATAAAATGAGATTACTGAGTAATCTGAGGCCACAGATTTCCCACTTATAAAAGACAAATATTTTAATTACAGTGCTATCTCCATCTTTATATCACTGTAACTAATGCCTTAATTGAGAAAAAAATCTTAAAACATTTCAATCAGAGTACAATTAGACTAGACTAATGAAGCATAATGGAGAATGCAAAGTAATGCTCACTGGAAGTTAGTCAGCTATTTTATATGCCATATAATCATCACATCCACTAATTTACCAAGCAAGGAGTTTGATAAGGACAGGAAAAATTACATTTCCTCTCAAAATCAGAACTACAAAGGAAGTCATTGTTGAGGATGTCAGTACTGCTACAGATTAGACATTCATTGTCGCCTCCTATATTCCAAAATATTTTTTAACATTTTATTCCTTCTCTTGACCTCTCCGTGAACTGTGTACAAAGTTCAATTTAGTTTTTTAAAAATTAGAATTGCTAAAATCATGCTCAGATTTTTTAAAAAGCAACATGGTAAAAAAATATATTACTAATGGCATCTTCCACTGCCAAAATATTCTAATAATATGATATAGTAATTAATCATATAAGGACATGAGATTAATCTACCACAACACTGCTTCCCAATCACATGCTGAAAGGGAAGGGAAAGAAAAATATTAAAAAGTCACCTCTTCACATTTTCTACATGAAAGAAAGGAAAGATGTACAGTATTTAACGCAAATAACATTGTTCACCATAAAATTACAAGAGCAGATATGCTACTCAGGCACATTGGTAGATATTATTAAATAGCACTGTTTCTGCCCAAAAGCATATTAGGTCAGGTACTATGCTTTAACATATTTTCGTCAATGAATATGCTTTCTATTTTAAATAATGCAGTACATATGGAACTCAAAAGATTAAACAAATGATATTAAAACAGGGAAATAAAAGTTGAACTACAAAAATGCAATTTAATAAAGTTAAACTTCATTTTACTTACTTCATTAATGGGGCAGTGTCCTAGATAAGGTTAGGGTCTGGACCAATGGACCATTGTACACATTTAGAGGACTGAACTTACTTCATAGTGTTTATGAGATGCCCAAATAACTTTCCTTTTTTTCCTTTTTTAATGTCATTCAAGAGGTTCTTTCTTCATGAGCACTTCATGGACTTCCCAGATGGTCAAGAAATGTTAAGAATTTATAATTTCAGAAATCATTTTCCAAGAGGAAGTTTATATCAGGGATAGTATGTTTATTTTGATTTGATTTTTATTTGGTTTCAGAGGAAGTCTTGAAAAAAATCAAAATATTGCAATTTGTAGTTAAGTTCATCTACATCTTTACTAAACATGTATTGTAGACTTTGATGATGTGTCATTGCATTAAGTATTTTATTAAAAATAATGTCTAGCTATTTTATGACAATTTACTAGATACGTAATAATGTTTTCCTAGAAATAAATACAATTCATTTATATTTTTATTATATCAGTGTGCTTAATTATCACTATTACAGTATATAATACTATATGTTATAGTATATAATACTATATATTATATATGATAGTATATAATAATATCATTATTAAACCTTGAAATTCCTATCATTCATTGAAAATGGTTCAAAATTCATTGAAGGTTTTTGCAACGTTACATTCCAAATCTTATTGTCATAATTGGCTTAATCTGATTAACCCGGCTATGGTATACTGATACATTTAAATAGATAAAAAGAAATTTAACTGCAGTTCTAATCATAATTGTCTGAATACACTCTTAAAATATCTATATAATAGTTATTCTATCATAGCAAAAATCTCATTCTATCCAGACATAATGTCTTTCATTTGCTTTTAATAAAACATTAAAATATGATTTTAAAATGTATTTTTTTTCACATTAACCTGCTCTTCAATCCATGAATCTTCTTTTTTTTTCATTTAAACAACCTATGCAAATGATATTCAATTTATATGATATAATGGCAACATAAAACAATCACTCAAAGCAAATACCAGGAAATGGATTATATTTTCTTAGGTATTATACTATATCTGCATTAAAATTCCATTTTACTTTCATTCCGATATATTTTAAATGTGTTTTACTAGTCGGTCATATGAATAAAAAACCAAAAGAATCAAACCATGTACTCCATTTCATGTAATTTTAGAAGTGATCTTAATATGAAATATTTGTAACAGGTAAGATACTTTGTTACATTTACTTTGAAATATTAGAGATATTAGAAATCTATATACAGTACTACTAAAACTCTCATTGTGTTTGTTTGTCTTTTTTTTTTACTTTCAAGTTAGCCTGCAACAATTTTTGATGTACTGCAACAATTTTTGACTCAGAGTATCTAAAACACTGGATGGTGTTCTTCTTCAGCTCCAACAGGATAGTGGGGATTGGAAGGATTTATACACCTCGCAGACTTTTAGCTATACAATTTGGGATGAACACCCTTTAAATGTGGGAATGGGAATTGATTTCCAGAAGAAAAAAATTGCAGACTACAGGAACCAGGAGCACTACTCAGGTGATCCTGAGGACACCGATAAACCTCCAAGTGATTCAATGATCCTCTAAAACAGCGGTTCTCAACCTGTGGGTCACAACCCCGTTGGGGGGTCGAATGACGATTTGCCAGGGGTCGCCTAAGACCATCGGAAATATGGGAAGTATACTTGCGAGTCAAAGAATCGCGCTCCAATGGTTGACTCCACAAGCCAGCTGCAGGCTCTTCAAATCGCTAGCCGAATTCGGCTTCAGGCGTGATGAATTAAAAAAGAGAGAAATCTTTGCTCTGATGTCTCCCTCTCAGGCCAGCTGCAATCACTCCCAATCGCTAACCTAATCTGGCTTCAGGCGTGATGAACTTAATAGGGGAGGAGTCTCCGCTTTAATGCCTCTGTCCTCAAGGCAATTGCAAGCAGTTCAGATCTCTAGCCAATACGGCTTCAGGTGCGATAAATTCAAAACGAAAATAATTTTACGGTTGGGGTCGCCACATCATGGGGAATTGTATTAAAGGGGTCGCAGCACTATAAAGGTTGAGAACCACTGCTCTAAAAGGATGCAAACAACCAGCTGTCTGCAAGGAATATAAATCATTCCATTCCCCACTATCTTGTCAGAGCTGAATAAGCTTCTTGGATGAAAAGTGGAACATCTTGAAAGAAATACAAGAAAGTCCAGTTGCCTCCTGAAAAAGCATGTTTGGGACAACCATGGCCTGGATGACTGAGAATCTAAAACACAGTAATTTAAAAATGTGTAAACAATCCAAGAACTATTACTCCTGTGAAATTGAAATTTCCAGAATGTTCAGACCAGTATTGTTCACAAAATTATGGCTGTCTCAGCCCCTGTGGTTGCATGATCATGATTATGCACTTATGTCACTCATGCCCTTGTTACATCCCGCCTGGACTACTGCAACGCTCTCTACATGGGGCTCCCCTTGAAGGGTACCTGGAGGCTTCAACTGGTCCAGAATGCGGCTGCGCGGGTGATAGAGGGAGCACCTCGTGGCTCCCGTGTGACACCACTCCTGCGCAGTCTGCACTGGCTCCCAGTGGTCTTCCGGGTTCAATTCAAGGTTCTTGTTATCACCTTTAAAGCGCTCCATGGCTTAGGACCGGGGTACTTATGGGACTGCCTACTGCCACCAGTAGCCTCACACCGACCAGTGCGCTCTCACAGAGAAAGCCTCCTCCGGATACCATCAGCCAAACAATGTCGGCTGGCGACCTCCAGGGGGAGGGCCTTCTCTGTGGGGGCTCCCGCCCTCTGGAACGAGCTGCCTCCAGGGCTTCATCAACTCCCCGACCTCCGGACCTTCCGCCGCGAGCTGAAGACGCTGTTGTTTCGATGTGCAGGACTAGCTTGAACATAGTTTTAAACCAGGGTTTTGAATTAGGGGTTTTAAACGGGGTTTTAATTGTATTTAAAAAATTTTAGGCCATTAATCGAATCAGTTTTTTATATAGTTTTTAATTTGTATTATATGTATTTTGTCTTTTATTGGCTGTGAACCGCCCTGAGTCCTTCGGAAGAAGGGCGGTATACAAATATAATAAATAAATAAATAAATATTGATGCGCGCTGTGAGCTTTCATAAGCAAAGTGAACAGGGAAGGTAGGAGGAAGTCAGAAGTTGCTGCTGTTTCCACCAGTTTTTTTTTAAAAAAACCTCTTTATTTTTGCTCATTTTGTTTACATTTATGTAGGTAAGTAAATATTGTCTTACTATTAAAGTTCATTTGCCACTACAGCTTTTTCCTATTATGATAAATACAGTTCTTAGATCATCATGGGACTGTCCAGCATTGTGGTAAAAAAATATGATCAGCCTAAAATCTAATGTTCATTCTGATCACATCAGACGGTGCTAGATTTCTCTCAAAGGATGACCCAATGGATCCCTGGGTTATCTAGTGCAGATGTCCCCAACCCCTGGACCGCAGCCCACTACTGGGCTGTGGCCTATTCAGAATCAGGCTGCATAAGCCTGCTTCCCCTCTCCCCACCACCACCCACCAGCTGGGCCTCCAAGCTGCAAAGGTTGGGGAGCCCTGGTCTAGTGTATAAAGCCGTGAGGTCCTTCTAAAGTGAGAATTCACATTTTGGTGTTCTTTTGCACCATTTCAAATGCTGCAAATATTTTTACCAAGAAATGAAGTGAGATAAAGGATTAATAACTATGTTCAATAGTCCTCCAAAGTTTTATCAACAATAGATTTTTTTAAAAGTAATTAAGAATCATTTTTAAGGGAATAAACATAAATATGTGTTTGGAATTTTGTAAACTTCGGCAGTCAAATGGGCATGGAATACACTGGAATTCTCTTTATATATGAGACTTTTCCCCTTGAAATGTTGGACACACTGTTAGATTTTTTTTTCTACTACAGTGGTACCTCAGTATTCATCTGGGATTTGTTCCAGGAGGTATGACAACTACTAAAAGCAATGAGTACTGAGCAAACCACATGACCCTTTATTTTGGTAGCAAATCGTGAGGCAGCTAATGCCAGCAAGTTCTATCTTATGCATCAAGTACTGAGGAAAACATGAGTATTGGAACAAGATTTTTGCTTCAAAACACATCAAGTACCAAATTTGATGAGTTTCAAAGCAGTCAAATAACAAGGTATGACTGTATTCATTAAGAATGACTTAAATCTATCAATCCCTATCCTATATACTGAAATGAGTCAGAGCAGGCTCTGTACTTCAGGATGAACACCTCTCTTTTAGGCCAGTGAGTTCAACTCTTGCTCATTGTAGCTCATTATACTAACCCTGATGGATAGATGCCATCATGACCTTGCCCAAATCAAAGTGCCAGTAAATAGCTTACATTCCCAAATCAGAGCATATTGAACCACTACATGCATTAATTTCTCTAGAGAAAAATGTCCAAAGAAAATTGGTGCCTTTGCTAATCAAAAAATGAGCTTCTGAAAGGAATATCAATAGAAAAAAATATATGTAGCTCTGAGTTGAACTGTGGAATCCGTCATACACTCTGAACTTGGTTGATGGCTTTCAGTGATTTTGTTACCCCTTTAGGTAAAATTTTCAATACTAGAACTAGGCACTAGATACAGTACCTGGAATTGAAGATGCCACTTAGTCAGGTAACAAAAACAAGCAAATAACCAAGCTCACTTTAAAAAATGCATAGTATCAGTGAAATCATGCCCCCATCCAATTTCAATTTTTAATTTTTATTATTACAGTCTTAGACCAGAAACAAATAAAAGCACTCAGTATACATACACTTAAGATTTCTAGTTTAAAATAATAAATGACAACTAAACCTATAATAAAATCCAGTATCCATTATACATGGTCTGACTATACAATTATTGCAATCCCTAAACTGTGTGGCCCGATTGTGGGTTCAACGCTAAAAGAGGAATGGCTAAGCAGTGCAAGGGTTAGTCACATTGCTATGTGAAGAAGACACATATTTGCAACGAATCCCCAGTGCTGCTGCGCAGAATCTGGCCACCTGTGTTGTAGTGATACCCCCATCCTTTTTCACCTAACATTTTTTAAACAAAAGGTTGGCATTAATTGGTTTTCAAGGCTATTTCATTGTATTAAAGTGGGCTTTTTTTATTATTACCTTGCTGTTTAAACCAGCCTTGTGTTCTAGTCCAAATATGTCTGATTGACAGTTTCTGCCAAGATTGTGTGTTCATTATTATTTCAGGAAAAGAGTGTAGTACTGTATTTGTGTTCTTGTTTACCATGTACAAACAAGCAAAAGATTAGCATTTGGGGCAAAGTGGTACATTTCTTCCCAGCCTGGGACATTGTGTTCATTGATAAGGTAGGTGCAGTTGGTGCATTATTAGATCGTATCAGGACATTTTATCATTTTAAGTTTAAATGCCTTAATTCGGAGAAGGGCAGGGGTTTTTTGGGGAAAAAGTGTTTGGAAAAATGTTTAAGCTACAAACTATATTTGTTTCATTCTGGAAGCAAAGTAGTCTAATTACCACAGAATTTCAAAATCACTTCTTAGTTCTATAAATGAAGGAGTGTTTTCAGACAAATTATACCATAAGGCTAATTGTTACTGAATGTTGCTGAGATGTTTAAAAATATGCTCTTCTTACATTTCTTGAATACTGTATAAGGGTTTGGAGGAAGGAAGGAAGGAAAGAAAGAAGGAAGGGAGGGAGGGAGGGAGGGAGGGAGGGAGGGAGGGAGGGAGGGAGGGAAGGAAGGAAGGAAGTAAGTTTCAGTACTCCCTGCCTGGGGAAAATGGCAGGAAGTCAGAACTCTGTTTCTCTCTTTAAGAATAGAATAGAATAGAATAGAATAGAATAGAATAGAATAGAATAGAATAGAATAGAATAGAATAGAATTCTTTATTGACCAAGTGTGATTGGACACACAAGGAATTTGTCTTTAATTCCTTTAATTTATTTAATTTACTTTGTCTTTAATTCAAGTAAGGAAATATCTCTGGAATTCTGACCTAATAGGGCACCAGTTGCTAGCAATTTATGATTAGTAAAATTATCTGACAATAAAAGGTATGTTTTTTCCTACAAAAAATGATATTCAACCAAAATGGATGAGGAGGAGTTAAACCATTTCCAAGTCCTATCAGATAAGAAAATACCATGTTAGCCCAAATTTAAGTCAGATGGAAGATATTTCTAAGACATTTTCTATAGACCAAACTGGTAGGATTCAATCAAATTCTTTTGGAATTATGAAAAATTTGGATTTAGCAAGGTTTGTATATTTGGGTACAGTTAATAGAAAATGAGTCTATTTTATTTAGTACAACTGACTTCTGCAATAATATGAACAAGAAGTTTCATTATTGCCTATTCTTCAAGTGTAATTTAAATAATAAAATAAGAATTTAAAATAACTTATTTACATGTTTAACCATCTAATATAAATCTTAAAGAATAATATAAGACTGACAGATGTTAAATAGCATTTTTTTCAAAAACATCCAAATTTATTTTGTTTTATTATTTCCTAGCTGTATAAATCTGATCTCTATATACCAATCAGACTATCAAATTTAATTCTGTTTATATCAAGCACCCCACCAAAGAAGGAGAAAAGTCCAGCTTGGTTTTCCAAAAGCTGTTCTATTTTTCTACCAGGTTCTTAATACCAAAATCCTCACTTAATAGCTTTTTGATTAAATGAGTATGTTGCCATTATTGTTTTATAACCCCACTGACATTTTTAATTCTCTCTACCTTCAGCTCTGTTAGATGTTAACAGCCTCCTTAAATGAGAAGCCTGATCTTATTTGATTTTATCTGGAAATAACTCTCTGAGTTCCAGGAGATTTACTTCTGTCTTTATGTGGATTGGATTACAGCCTTAGATTTTTTCCACGATGCTGCCATTTTTAAAATGTATTTTTCCCAGTGGCTTAAAAGAAATCTAGAAATAAACTGTGTCATCTTTCTATTTCAAATTTGTATGGCTTTCAGAACAAAACTGGAATACGTCCAAAAGAAAGAGAGAGAAAAAACAAGCAAACAATGTTTGCAGTGCTCCAAAACCAACACCACCACTATTTTTTACATTATATTGTATTGGGAAGCTAAACTGTTTTATTTCCAGCTCAACTGTAATAATCCAAAGGGGGGGGGAAGTATTTCCATTTTGCAATGATAAAACTCAAGGGAATTTCAGGTCAGTTCATTTTCTTTTTGTAGAAAACTCCTTCCTTTTCCCACCTATTTTGGGCTTTAGCAGATGCAACATTTTCTTCATAGCTCCTTAAGGAGTGTCATGAGAGCTTGGCAGTCCCTTTCATAGGAACCAGTCTGAGATTTAAAATCAAACCAGATAATGTACAGTACCCTAAAGAATTCATGTAAAAATTCAACTGGGATTAATCTGGTCTACTGTGACTCTACTGTATTTCTTACTGAAGCAAAGGGAGTTGAGGTGGCTGTCAGGGTTCCGACCAATGCCCTAATTAAAACATGAGCCTCTAGCCAAGCTTCAAAAAAAATCCAATTATTTATTAGGAGCTTCATGTCAGCATGTTCCACGTGAAGCCAACTCTGACCCCACTTAATTTAGGCTCTGACCCTATTTCCCGCCAAGGTGTGTCATCAGTCACATTCTGCAATGAAGCAATTTTGCAGGTTGTAGAGATCACTCCCCTCCGGCCACTGTAGGTAACTGTGGAGGCGGCCTTGAAAGAGATATAGCTGGAATGTGCTTTTGTTTTGACTGACATGCTGCCTCGCTATGGCTGCAAAGTTCATTTTCCCATCCTCCCTACCTATGGTAACTCGAGGGCAGGCCAGGGATTCCTTTGCAAGTTGACATTTGGCTCCCCTCAATTCCTGAAGGTGACCTGTGCACAGCAAAGAC
This sequence comes from Ahaetulla prasina, assembly GCF_028640845.1. Classification (NCBI taxonomy): domain Eukaryota; kingdom Metazoa; phylum Chordata; class Lepidosauria; order Squamata; family Colubridae; genus Ahaetulla; species Ahaetulla prasina. The sequence continues at coordinate 53,209,691 of NC_080543.1, forward strand.
AATCTGAGTACAGATATAGATTTTAGGATTGCAATCCCCCCCCCGGCTTGTGTGGGTTGTCTGCATGGAATTTAGCTATGAGGTGGTCTGCCTGGATGTTCCTACTCTTTACCCAAGACACCTCTGATAAGGGGTAGCCCTTCCACTTGATTAGTTATTGGAGCTGTTTTCTGTGCCATCGCGAGTTGAGGATTCGTTGCACCTCATAATGGGTTTGGCCCCCTATGACCACAGGGTCCAGGGGCTCATAGGGTAGTGGCCTCAGGGTCAATCCAACCACAGGTTTTAAGAGGCTGCTATGGAATACCTGGTGTGTTTTCTGTAGCAGTCAGGGCAGTTTCAATTGCACCATGATGAGGTTGATGATCTTCACTATGGGGAACAGCCCCATGAACTTTGGTCCCAGTTTCTTACTGGGGAGTTTAAACCTCAAGTATTTTGTGACCTTCTTAAGTATTTTGTAGACCTTCTCCCTCAGCTGGAATGTCCATTGCAGGGCTCGGTGTTTGTCTGCCTGTTTCTTATAGGTCTGCGCCACTTTAGCTAGCTCTTTCTTGACATTCTCCCAGGTTGCTTTCAGTGTTGACAGCCAGTCTGTCAAGTTGACTGAGGAGAGGGATCTCTTGGATATTCTGGCACTGGGACAAAGTCCATGCCGTTCACTACTTTGAACGGAGTTAGTCCTGTACTACTGTGAACAGCATTATTGTATGTGACCTCAGTGAAAGGCAGGAGGTCTGCCAATTGGACTGCTGAATGTTAGTGAGTTAGTCCTGTACTACTGTGAACAGCATTATTGTATGTGACCTCAGTGAAAGGCAGGAGGTCTGCCAATTGGACTTCTGAATGTTCACATAACACCTTAGGTACTATTCTACCATGGTGTCTCTCTGCCCCCCACCATTTGTGGTGACCCAGTGCATGGCACAGAGATAACACAAACAACTGGCAGTTCAACATCCCCTTTATTGCTCCAAATCTCCCCAAATGCTCCCACATTACTGGCAAGTCCTAAAGCAGAGTGAGTACAAACTCCCACATAAACCTCAAGCTGCAATTAGTCCAGCCCAGCTCTGTCTGTGCCAAGGCTGCACTGCAATAAATCCCAAATGTATTTGGCAAAACAAGAGCCAAGAAAAGAGTTCAGTGAGCAAAAGATCCAGAATGCCAACAAGGAATGCAAGGACTCTTGGCAAGTTGAAACATCAGCACACAACACTTCAAGAACTCAGTGTTTGTTCCCAACAAATGCCCCTTCCCACAGTGTCTCCTTAAGTCTCATTTATTTTTATTTTATTTATTTATTTATTTTGTCACAACAGTATATATAAGCATAAGCATGAAAATAACTATATAATATATATATAAGCATAAGTATAGCATTAATATGCTATATTAATATAGCATAACTATATTAATTGGATATAATGAAAGAAAACAATAGGACAGGAACGGTAGGCACGTTTTTTTGTCATGTTTCACCAGGTTTGCCTGGTGAAGCTGGGCGGGGCATTCTTCTTGCACATGGCCTTCTCTGCCTGCACTGATCCCGCCTTCTCTGCACTCTCCAAGCCCTTGCATCAGGAGGGAGTGGTTCTTGCTCCTTGTCTGGCTCTGGCCCCTGCCTGCAGGCATTGCTAATTCTGAACAGCCTTGCCTGGACTGACTCTGCCCTTCCCCAGTTTTCTACAGGGCTAATGGAGCTGCCCTCTCACTCGCTGTCAGTTCTTGTTCCAGCTCATCTTCTACAGCAAATTCAGACTTTAATGGAAGCATGATACCATTGGTGCTCAGATGAAAGGGCAAGCTAAGGACTTGGGATGACCCAATGGGCTTAGCCATGAACTGGACTCCTCTGTCTGAGATAATTCTTCATGGCATTCCATGCAGGCAGTAGATGTGCTTGAGGAACAGTTTGGCTACCTGGTGGGCTGAAAGTAGTCTGCTACAGGATATGAAGTGTGCCTGTTACAGTCCAGATCACTGTGTTCCCCCCACTTTTTGGCAACTCCACTATAAAGTCCATTGCAATTTCCTCCCATGGCCTCATTGGCTCTGCCACCCGTTGCAGCAGTCTGGGGTTTTTTCCTGGTCCCTTTTTGATTGTGACACAGATGGTGCAACTTTTCACTTAACTGTCCACGTCTTTCTTTATGGCAGGCCACCAGAATTGCCTCTGTCCTAAGTGTAAAGTCTTTAGGAACCCGAACTGACTTGCTGATTTGACATCATGGAGGATTAGCATGCGTAGGGACTCTGGGATATAGAGTTTCATCCCCTTCCATGCTAGATCATCTCTTTTTGTCAAAATGTGTTGGTTGTCATGGAACCAGGGGTCTGCTAGCAGTTCGGTTTCAGGTTTCATGGTTAGATCACTTGCAGGTCAATATTGCCAATCGCAGCATTGTTATCTGGTTGTCACTTGGGCGGCTGTTTGGGTAGGGGGGATGATGGTGTCTACTACCTCCTCCCAATTGCATTTGTACTGGGGCACGCAGGAGACAGCATCAGCTAGGAAGTTCCTCCCCCCGGGATGTGCCTTAGCACGAAGTTGAACCAGTTGAAATATTTGGGTGACAGTTTTCACAGGATCCTAAGGGTCTCCAGATTTTTGTGGTCAGTCCAGATTTCAAACCTAAGGGTGTCTATCCCCCATCCAGCAGGTGGCACCAGGTTAGCAGTGCCCATCTTACCACAAAAGCCTCTTTTTCCCATGCGGCCCATACCTCTCTATGTCCATGAGTTTGTGGGAGGTGTAGGCGCAGGGCTGTAGTTTTCCTTGGCTAGTTCCTTGGAGTTTCCTGCTCCCACTTCCACATCACTGGAGTCTGCTTGGATAATGAAGAGTTGTTTGGGTTCAGGATGCTTCAGCACTGGTTCCTTTGCAAAAAGTCTTTTTAGAGTTTCGAATGCCTTTTGGCAGGTTAGATCCCACTGTAGGGGTTGTCCCAAGCGAGGTTTCATCCCTGGGCCTGCTGTCTTTGGGAGGTCTGTCATGGGTTTGGCAATCTTCGTTATGAGGGGATGAATTGCCTGTAGGAATTTGCAAATCCTAGGAAGTTTTGTAGCTATCTGCTGGTGCGAGGAGGCTGCCAGCCTAGGATGGCTTGTACTTTGGCTGGATCCATCTCTATGCTTTCATTTAACACTCGGGAGCCCAGGTAGTCTAGCCATGCATGGTGAAATTTGCATTTTGACAGCTTGATGTACAGGTTGGCTGCCAGAAGTTCTTCCAGTAACTGGGGAACTAGGGGTATGTGGTCATTCATGGTCTCAGTGTAGATGAGGATGTCGTTCAGGTAGACAAGGACCCCCTTATAGAAAGCACCTCATTTCTTAACTGCATGAACATCACCGGGGGGGGGGGCTGCAGTCCAAAAGGCATTACTTTGAATTGGAAGCTCCCTAGGGGAAGTTGAATGCTGTTTTCCATTGATCTCCCTCCCTGATGTGGAGTCAGTAGTATGCTTCTCTGAGGTCTAATTTGGTAAAGACTTTTTCCTTGGCTAGGTGAAATATGTCCTTCATGAGAGGGATAGGGTATAGGTTGTGTACACACACACACGCTTTATATCGCTAAAGACAATGTATAATCTCATTGTTTCATCATTTTTTTTCTTTGAAAAGGACTGGGACTGCAATCTGGCTGGCTCAATGAACCCCCTTGTTAGTTTTTTGTCTATGTATTTTTGCATTTCTTGGGGTGTCATGGTGTACAGTGTGAGTAGTTTTGCCCTGGGGATGATTTCGATGGTGCAGTCCATCTCGGGGTACGGGGGTGGGGGGTGGGATAGGACGCCGCACTTGGCCTCACTGAAAACTTCCATGAGGTCCTGAATATTCTCAGCAAAAGATTAATAATAGTTGAGAGAACTTTGAAAATAAATCTATTATTTTAACCTTCACCAAATGTATATTCCTTCTAACAATTTTTTGTTTATTCAATTATTGTTGAAAAAATTGATTTCTCTTCAATCCTTTTTTATCCCATCAGATATACTTCTTTTGCATATCCACTAAAGCATCCTTTTTTAAATCATTCTTATGACCTGTCATTTGTAGTTCCACATTCTGCACTTTCTCTGTCTTATTAGATAAAATTCTCCCCTTGTCTTCATTCACTAACTTATTTTAGACAAAGATTATCCATATCAATAGACATAATTAATGACAGGGTTATATTGTAGTTAGTAACTTTGTCTACACTCTTCACAGATCTCCTATAATATTTCTGGTGTTGTTGTTTTTTAAAAAAATTAGTATTATTCTGTAACTTTCAGTATTAGCTGACATCAGGCTTTTTTATTATTGTTTCTCTCCTCTAATGTCCAGTTTATAAAATCATCACTTATCTTTTGTTATGATTTTTAATTGCTAGAATAACCAAAATAAGTCTGAGAAGTTCTTTATTGTTTATAGTTAGTTCCACAGTTCTTACAGAAAAAGTGAATATTCCAAAGCCAAATTTTCCTGTCATGTATCCAAAAACTCAAAGATTTGGATATGTGACAGACATTTTCAAATATCTGAAGGACCACAGAAAACAGTGAATTCCCCTTCACTACAAGTTTTAGACAGGGATTCATGTCCATTAATCAGGAATAATGGTATTTCTTACACTACTAAGGGATGCTACAACTTGGTCCACATATCACATATCATGTCAAGTAAAAAATTTGTTTTGCTATGATTTATTGCTAGACCAGTTTATTGAACTTGTGCAAAACAGTTAACCATAAATTGAGGTCTAGAAAGTAAAATGGCTACTTACATACTACGCCTCTATTATTTAGTGCTAGTGTGAACGCTATTATGATTCTGTGATTTAATCTGATTTATCTACCATGAATTCTACCCAATTTAATGCTCTCTTGCATATGTATGCATATTCTGCACAAATCCTAACACTGGTTCCCTGTGGGCAAAAGTACAAACAGCTTTATTCGTATGCAAGGCATCTGCCTAGATCTTCATATCCTTTTGAAGTAGTAAGCTACACAGAGGTTAATGAACATCTTATTCCTGATTAGTTAAAATTTGCCTCATATAATAAAAGCATGTTTTTATGTTTCAGTGGTCAGTAATCAATTTCCTAACAAATGCCAAACCGTCATACTAGAAATGAAATTTTAGTAATCTCTGAACTGAAAGGGTGAAAAGGTTTTGTTTTTTTACTTTTAAATTTGTGCAAGTCTCATTTGTATATATATAACCAAGATATTTTTAACTGGTAACTGACCTTTTAAAATGCCTTCTCTAATATGCATAACATTAATTCTTATGCAATTGTAGGTTGATACTATAATATGAAGAAATGGTATGATTATGCTGATGATTCGATATAAGAGGCTCAGTGAACTTTACTTTGGACACATGATCATCAGTTGATGCCTTTCATATGCAATCAGTATTCCTTGTAAATCAAAGAGAAACTGTACTTCAAAAAGAACAGCAGATAAGGAAGCAGGTTCATTGCCTTTAAAGATTATATTCCTTTTAGAACTGCTTTCAATTTGTGAGAAAAATACCTCAAGAGTTTGTAAGCACCTCACATGAATCTTCAGATGTGTTAGAGAAACTTTGATGTCAGCTGAAAGCAAAATGAATATCTCTTACCTTCTCATAGTTTTATGGAAAGGCGGAATGGCTTCATCAGTTATAAGAACTATTCTGGCTTCCCATCAAAATCTATAATATATCTGTACTACACAGAAAGATACTAACCTCTTTATAGAAGGTGGTGACTTTGAGACTACAAATGTTTATCAATCAGTCAGTCATTAAGATATGGTTGATACTTAGCCTAGACCTGCAGGTAAAGGACAGACTATCATGGACTAAAACTATTTGTGTGATTGCTAAGAATTAATAAAATCTTGATGGTACCTTTTGCATTTCCTGGGGCATCATAGTGTACAGTTTGGGTTTGGGTAGTTTTGCTGTTTTTCTACATCTATCACATGGCAGAATGAAGTCAAGTACACAACAGTATATTGGCAATATAGCACATATCCAGAAAGGTTATGACAGGGAAGCTATTGTGAGATAAACTGTTGCCTTTATTTTTCCTTATGTATTTCTTGAACCCTCTGGTGGAGATTTGGTCTAATCCAAAAGATTTACAGCCTGGTGTACATGAAACACCCTTCTCCTAAGTTTAAGAATCTTTGTGTTATTCATAAGTGCCAGTATGCAAGGATGGGTGAATAAAACAATAGTTTTAGATGATAAAGATAGCACTGTTTGTAATATTATTCCTGGACTTAGTAATTGAGTTGGGATAGTTGATTGGTGAGGTTATTTTTGGGGAATAGGGGGAGGGAAGCATAGTTAATTCTTTCTAAACAGCTGTGATTATATTCATCAGGAAAGGGTAAAAATGTGCTTATATTGCATTGTTAGCAGTTCTGATTCAATACAGGTCTTTTATTATTATTATTTCTGAGATTTACTTCCCTCTAGGATCTCAAAGCAATGTATAATGCACTTTGTTATTCCATTTTTACTCATAAACTATCCTTCACTAATCTGAATCACTCCATGTGTTCATCTCCCACCAAGCCCAATTAGCATGGCCAAGAGCTGTGCTGCCTAAGTATGGCGAGAGTTGTAGGATGCCAGTAAAAATGACTGAGGAAAGGGGTCTTAAATCAACCCAATGTTGATTCAGTTGAACATAATAATTCTTTTTCTTTTTGAATAATACCATTCACAATCCTATCAGAAGAATCACAGAGATTAATGAGTTATGTAAATACAGCAACATTATATATTCTGCCAGAAGACAAAATATTACTGAAATGGAGAATCATTTATAACTTTGAAGGTATTCATGATTTTTAGTTAATTGCAGTGATTAAAAATAGTAAAAATCTCATTCTGAACTTAATTGTTTTTCAAGGTATGGAAATTATTCAAATTCAGGAACAGCCTATCTTATTAAAGCTGTCTAAGAGAAAGCCTAGGCTTGGGCATAGCTGTATTTAAAACAAAAATATGTCTCACATGAGAATTAAAAATTTATTGTATTGGAACAAAATACCATCACTTATGTATCTGACTAGTCTAGCTAGATGCACTTTCTTTTTTAAGAATAAATAGGAGGAGTTAGAGCAATTGTGCTATAAAGAATTTCTGGTGTGTCAATTAAAAGCAGCATCTCAATAACAGCAAAATGACTATTTCACAGACACTGGCATGAAAGACTTAAACTTTCAATCTATGTTGGAATCAAGAGAAAAAAATTAGTAAGATATCGTACAGAGAAATATATAACTAGCAAAGAAATACATAACCAGGATTTGCCTGGACATAACCAGGATTTGCCAGGGTACAAGTGAATCTGGCGTCATGGGCTGGGAGAGTGACTAACCCAAAGTAACCCAGATGGCTTTCATGCTGATATCTGTTTAAAAAATTGTTCTGATCCACCTCTGAAATAATCTTTGCAGAATATTGCAAAAATGAGTTCAAAAGGAGTTTGTGTTTTCATGTCACTTGCATATACAAAACAGAGATCCAACAAGAAAAGGGGTGGGGGGAGTTTACAAAATGAAGAAGCAATCTGAGATAATATTTTTCTGGGTCATCCTATGCATTATCCTGATAACAAGCATTGATAAAAATAACTTGCTGATTACAATTTCACCACCAGTTTCATGTCATTGTTATTATTAGTTAATGTATTTATTATTTTTCTTAATAATTTTAGGGCATGGGATTTGAGGTGTTAGTATGAACCCAGGATGCGCTATGTTATTTAGATTGCTTTGGTACATTAGATGCTCTCTCTGCATTGTTGTTGTTTTTTAAATTTTATTTTGTCACAACAGTATACACAAACATTGTCATAGATAAAAACAACACATCATGAAATATATATATATATATATATATATATATATATATATATATATATATATATATATATATGTAAAAGTATGCCACAACTATATTAATTTGATATAATGAAAGGGAACAATAGGACAGGAACGGTAGGCACTTTTGTGCTCTTATGCACGCCCCTTATAGTCCTTTTAGGAATGGGGTGAGGTCAATAGTAGACGGTTTTTGGTTGAAGATTTTGGGATTTTATGTTACATTATTTTTTTATTTTTTTACCTATTGTAACTCAGAGTTGCTTTGTGAGATGGACAGCTGTATAAACTTTGGAGAATTTGGCACAAAATTTCAATAAATAAATAAAACTAATAATTGAAAGATTTTATTGAATATCTCCTTGACTGTCTTTCATTGGGTTGGGGCGGGGGGGGGGGCAGAAAACCAGACAATATCAAAAGGAAAAAAGAAACTTGTCTAATTTTCACTTCCTGGATTAATTTTGAGTTTGGGGATTACTTATTTAAATTGCCCCTGCAGTTTCCCGTTCCCAAAATGTTCTAAGCTACATCAATGCTGCAAATATATGTTTTACTGTAATTTATGATAAAAAAAATGGTATTTTGAGGGGAACAGGCAACTAGAAATTTACAACTGATAAAGAATATATCCAAAATGTCATTAATAAATATAAAGTATGAGCTGTTTATTTTTAAACAGTATAGTGAGGAAATAATGAATCTAAAACTTTAGTATTATTGGTAGGGGGGACAAACAATATTGTTGCTACTGTCTGTCGTTTCTGCTATTAATACCATTATTTTTATAACAGAGGAACTTTAAATGATTTCCCATTTGGAGATATTTATTTATTTATTTATTTTTATTTTATTTGTCGTAACAATATATACAAGCATTGCATAAAGGATTATATAATATATAAACATATATATGAGGAGAAACGAGGTACTATAAACATATATATACATAGGGGAAGAAACAATAGGACAGGAACGGTAGGAACGTTTGTGCTCTTATGCACGCCCCTTAGAGTCCTCTTAGGAAAGTGGTGAGGTCAACCGTGGATAGATTTTGAGTAAAGCTTTTGGGGTTATGAGAAGAAACCAGAGAGTCAGGTAATGCATTCCAAGCATAGACAATTCTGTTACAGAAATCGTGTTTTCTGCAATCTAAACTGGAGCGGTTGACATTGAGTTTAAATCTGTTGGTAGCTCTTGTGATATTGTTATTGAAACTAAAGAAGTCATTGACAGGAAGGACATTACAACAGATGATTTTATGAGCTAAACCCAGGTCCTGTCGAAGGCGACGAAGTTCCAAGTTTTCTAGACCCAGGATATCAAGTCTGGTGGAATAAGGTATTTTATTGGTTTTGGAGGAGTGGAGAACTCTTCTCGTAAAATACCTTTGGACACGCTCAACTGTGTTGATATCAGATATATGGTACGGGTTCCAGACAGGAGAGCAGTAATCAAGAATTGGCCTAGCAAATGTTTTATATGCTCTGGTCAGTAGTGTGGTGTTTTTTGAAAAGAAGCTACGTAGAATTAAGTTAACAACTCTTAGAGCCTTCTTTGCTATATAGTTGCAATGGGCTTTGGCACTTAAATCGTTAGATGTAAAAACTCCAAGGTCTTTGAAAGGGTGGGGATCATCTGCGAGGCAATGTCCATCAAGCATGTACTTTGTGATTGGATTCTTTTTTCCAATATGCAAGACTGAGCATTTACTGGTTGAGATTTGTAGTTGCCAAATTTTAGACCAAGCAGTTAGATGATCAAGGTCCTTTTGAATTGTGGATGTATTGTCAGTGGTGTTGAAAAGTTTGACATCATCAGCAAAAAGAACACAGTTACTTGAGATATAATTACAAAGATCATTTATGTATATTATAAAGAGAGTTGGTCCAAGAACGCTACCTTGAGGAACACCACTCTTGACAGGAACAGGATTTGATAGAGCATTACCAATTTTAACTATTTGTTGTCTGTTTGACAGAAAAGCAGATATCCAGTTGGTTAAGGGTCCTGAAATGCCATAGGATTTTAATTTTAGGAGAAGTTTATCATGTATTATTAGGTAAAAATGGAGCTATGAGCAAACATGAAATGTATCACTGTTTACAAATTTTTTCTTTATTATAAATACAACACATTTATATTTGAACCTCTGTGTGTGTGTGTGTGTGTGTGTGTGTGTGTGTGTGTGTGTGTGTGTTCAGGCATACACTTGATTCTTCAAGGTCATGAACATAAGGACACTTATGAGTATGTCTAGCCTTTTTTTTTATCATTTTGCATTTCCCAACATGTTATACATTGGGATAACAATATTCTTTGTGAAAAATGTCAGCATTATATTATTAAGAAGTGAACCTTAATGAACATGTAAGTACAGAAAGAACTATATGATATTTGTTCACAGATATAATTCAAAGTTCTCTTCATAGATGGCAGGTCTTTTTTATGTGAAAGAATGTGTGCTGCTTAATTAGATTCTCACATAACTAAGCATCGGTGACCCACACAGCTGAGAAACTGCATCTCTGAAGGAAGGCTTCCAAACATGTGCATCATAAAAAAATGTTATATTTCATTTTAAGCACAAGTGATTATCTAGGGGGAATAATTACACACTCTTTATTGCATCTATGGTGTCTCCTGAACTTTTAAGATGTTAATTGAAGTCCAGATAATCCCCCATAAGACCAAATTAAGCACTCTCTTTACTGCCTGGGAAATTTATTTCTCTTGTAGTCATATTACTTGCCTTCATGTAAGTGCAAATATAGTCCTCACAATCTTAAGGACATTTGACAGTTGACTAATGTTTCTTTTGCTTTGAAAAAGTTTTTCATCTGTGAATTTTCTTCATTTTTTTCAGCAAAGGTAAAATTCTTTTCAGGAGAGAATATTTGAGGCTAATAATTATTTTTCCATTAACATACACAAAACTCATATAAAGCAGTATATACTTTGACAAAAATGCTCAATGACACATGATGAAATCAATGTTATACAGGCCAGCCCTATATACAGGCCAGTTCTGGCCAAGGCTAGGATTTCATCCATCTGTCACAAAAGGCATTTGTGACAAGTTATCTATTAGAAATGAAAGAAGAAACACCATACCTCATGAGTATTTGATAGATGTCTGATAAGGGATTGTCTCATTACTGCACCAAGAACTTCTCTATATATGCAGTTAAAAATAAGGAAGCATTTATTGAAAACGCCTTATGAAACTTTGGATGTTGTCCAAAATTAAAAATTCACTCTGAGGCATATCCACGTCTTTTTATATTTTTGTCTTTATCTTTTTTGATGATGGGTAAAGCAGTAGTTTATGTTTCAAAGAACCATTATATTTATATTCAGTCTTCTGTTCTGGAGTTCCAGGTAACATATATGGTGAATTCCTTCTCTATGTTTGTTTGTCTGCCTGGCTGCCTGCCTGCCTGCCCGCCTCTCTCCCTCTCTCCCCCTCTCCCCCTCCCCCTCCCCCATCTCTTCCCCCCGCCTCCCCCATGGGTAAGCTCTTAAAGTTAACCTCATATTTATGGCTTTGTTTTGTTTATCAAGTTGCAGCTGCTGCTTGAAAAATACTTTTACAATATTATAATCTATCTTGGGTATTTGGAAATATGTTTAATATGCAATCTTATAAATATTTTCCTAGTCTTTGAATTGAGGTCATTGAGGTTTTCTTCTGAAAAGACATGTATTTCTACCAATACTCCACAGAAAAATTACCCTGTATTTTTCTATTAAATTTTATTCAATTTGATGAAAGAGAAATTGCTTTTTTTGCCTGAGTTCAACAGAAATGGTCATGATCATGAATGGACTTTTGTATTTCTGAATATACATAGTTATGTGGGGCCAAAAATTGTGTGAGAATATCCTGTGTTTTAGTGTACAATCTTCCCTCCATTGGCTTGCATTCTCCCCTCTTCTCATTTTTCAATTAATCTCAAAGGAAAAGCTCACAAAGGAACTTATTCCTCTGGGCTGGTCAGACTGAGAAGTATGGCAGCTAGAAATACCATCAGAAAAGAATATATGTAGCTCAGGGTTGAACTATGGAGTCCTTGATGCTTTCTCAACCTCAGAGCGCATCAGGGACTCCACAGATAGAAATACTTCAGAAAGACATGGAATAAAAGACATGGAATAAAAGATATGGAATAAAAAACACCAGCAGTAGAACAATAATTACAATTCCAAAGCACTAAGAGGAATTCAAAAGAAATTGTCAAGAGGCCTAAGAAAAAAAGGTAACATACGCACCCAAAAAGCCTTTTTCACAAGAAATAAAACTTTGGAAAAATAGCAAAGTAGATTTTGATATTGCATTTATCCCCACTGTCAGTAAGAAAATATGCATGTAAACATAATGTTATTTTCTTGCACTAGTTTTATTTGTATGATTTATCAAATGCCTTGGTCTTGATAGATTTTAAGTGACACACAGGTAAAATAGAAAAAAAAATAACATTGAAAACAATTAGAAAATAACACTTTTGTGGTGGTTATTTAATGAGATCTCATGATTGATAAGTTATTAATTATTTTCACTAAAGTTTCACTAAAGTTTGACAAAATTTTATATCTTTTTAAAATAAGAATTATTTTTATAAAACTACACATTATGGTTAGTTCTCTTTTATATAACCTTATCCAATAAAGGAAATTACACATGAAACTGAATGTCGACTCTCAAGCGAACCTGGCTGAAGCCATCTTGTGCTGCCTCATAGTTGGCATAAAGCCTGAGAGGGAGAAGGAAAGGGGGAAGTAGTTAGCTCGGCTAGTCGCCAAAACAAAAAGTTTTCAAGTGGGAACCAAGGTCATCGTAACAGGTGGCTGTTGAAGGAGGAGAGGAGTGACCAAGCAGCATGCCAGCTATATTCATTGGACAATGTGACCAACCTGACACCTGGGAGGGGGGATTTATGGATTTATGCTCTTTTAATTAAGTAAAAACCACAGGAACTTTTAGAGTTGGTTTTCACTGGCTGTACCAATATGATGTATCCAATAAACATGTTTTTTCAGGAAACTAGCTACCTCAGAGTTCTGCTTTCAATGGGTGTATTACTTGGGACACAGACACTGAAATTATGACATATTTTCTGTTCTTTGTTTGCCCAGGAAGGGTTCTGATAAAATTTTCATGAATCATTACATTTGAATCTTGAGTGCATATTATCCCGGGACACAAATCTGAACAACAATAAAAAATAATTAAGGAAAATTATAATACAGGTAAACTTTCAGAGTTCAGTTTTCAAATAGCACAGCCATTGACAAAAATGAAAAACACATCACATAATCATATAGCACCTTGGGAACTCAAAGCTGTTTCATGAAAATAGTTTTATTTTTACATTAGTTGGAAATAACAACGCAGACATGAAAACAGTTGCTGTCAAATTCACAGTAGTAAGCCTTTGCTTTCATTTGCCATTTCATAAATGAACAATGATGTGTGTCTTTTTATGCAAACTCTAGCAAAGCAGCCCAGCTGCATTAAATGCTCAACACAGCTAGGATGCCAGCATTTTTTTTTTTTTGTATCAAAGCATGGCTTGTCTGGTTTTAAAAAAAGAAGAAGAATGTATTTTGTTAAAAGTAAAGGTAAAGAAACTACATTCTCAGGAATTTTTTTGTTGGAAAATCATAAATGTGAACGTTTTTATTAAGTCAAAGAAAAAATGATTTTGCTATTATAAATATTATAACTGTATAGGCTTCAGGAAAGGTTTTCTGGTTCATGTGGAGTCCAGGAGCTGCCATGACAATTTCTCTTACTAGACATACAAAGGGGTGGTATTACGATGATGATGTTGTTGTTATTATTATTTATTATTATTATTTATTATTATTATTATTATTATTATTATTATTATTATTATTATTATTATTATTATTATTATTATTATTATTATTATTATTATTATTATCTCTTTTATTAATTAAACATGAAATTCAGTCAACTGGATATTTAAAATGTATCACAGATACCACTGGTGCTAATGGTTGATACGGGTTGCTGCCAGCGTCCCAGGTGTCAACCAAGTATTTTCTTAAAATATACGATGTTCCGAGTAGCGCAGTTTTTCGTAGTTCGCTGGTGTTATTGCAGGAAGCTACAATTTCTTTATGTATTTTACAAAATTCTTGGACATGGTACCAAGCGCCTCGATGACAATGGGTATCACTGTTACCTGTTTCATCTATAATTGTATAGTTGTGAAGACCAGGTCACCATATTTCATGATTTTTTCCAGTTCTTTTTCTTTGGCTCTGGCATCTCCTGGTACAGTGATATCAATCAATTGTATGCGTTGGCCCTCGACAGCCATAGTATCTGGCTGTTGTGTTCCAAATGATGATCCATCTGTATTCAAAAGTCCCACGAGATCTTCACCATCTCAGTTTAGACAACTTTTTCTACTTTATGTTCCCATGACTTTTCAAATACAGATAAGGTGTATTTTTTACATAATGACCAGTGGATTAATTTAGCAACTTGATCATGTCTAGCTTTGTAATCAGTTTGTGCGATTTTGCTGCACTCACATATTAAGTGTAAACTGTTTCAATGTTGTCATTGCAAAGTCGGCAGTTGGATTGTCAGTGGATTTTTGTATCTTCACTTTCATGGCATTAGTTTGTACTCTTGTTCTTGAGCAGCAAGTATTAAATCTTCAGTTTCTTTCTTGATGGTTCCCCTCTTAAGCCATGCATCACATTTTCCTTCAATGTTTTTCAAGTTGTGTCCATGCAAAGCTTTGGTTTTCCATCCATTTAAACTGACATCCAGCTGTTTTTTCTTATATTCTGCTTTTGTTTCTGTTGTTTATTTATTTTATTTATTTATTTATTTATTTTGTCACAACAATATATATAAGCATCACATAAAAAGATTATATAGTATATAAACATATATATGAGGTAATATAAGGAAGTATAAGCATATATATATAAGAAGAAAAAAGAAAAAGCAAACAATAGGATAGGAACGATAGGCGCGTTTGTGCTCTTATGTACGCCCCTTATAGTCCTTTTAGGAATGGGGTGAGGTCAATAGTAGAAAGTTTTTGGTTAAAGCTTTGGGGATTATGGGAAGAGTCAGGTAATGTGTTCCAAGCACTGATAACTCTGTTTTCACAGCCTGCAGCAATTTTTCTGTACTTTGATTCACATAATCATTCAAACTTCGTTTTTCTTCTTCTACAGTTTGATGGATTTGCAATAGCACTCTGCCACCTATTTTTCTTGGCAGGTACAACCTGTCAATGTCACTTCATGGATGTAAAGTATGGTACATATTCAAAAGTTTATGCGTTTTCCAGTCCAGGTTTTCCAGTTCAGCCACAGTCCAATTGATTATTCCAGCTGAGTAGCGTATCAATGGACTGCCTATGTATTAATGGTTTTAATTATGTTTCCAGCATTCAGTTTTGATTTTAATATTTTGCAGACCCTCCTGATATATTCCTTTTGCATTGACTCTTTGACTTTTCCATTCAAGATGTTATCTACTTCTAACATGCCTAGGTATTTGAAACCGTCATCCTTTGCTAATACTTTCATGTTGCTTTCATTTCCCAGTTCTATTTCTTCTAATTTTTTTTCATTTTTCCTCACTGCATGAATAATATAACACATTTTTCAAGTCCAAAGTTCATTCTGATGTCGCTGCTGAGCAGTTGAACTGTGTTGAGTATTGATTCAAGTTCAGTGGGGCTTTTCGCATATAGCTTTAAGTCATCCATGGATAGTAGATGGTTTATCTTGCCATGTTGGCTTGAGAGTTGGTAGCCCAGTTTTGTGTTTTGCAGGATTTTTGTCAGTGGAATTAATGTGATATTGAGCCATAGTGGTGAAAGTGAGTCCCCTTATAAGATTCGTCATCTGATGTTGATTTCACCAATGTTCTCCCTGTTAAGTTCGGGAAGTAACGAGGCTGGAGACCAGGGTAGTGACAACAGCTCTTTAATATATGGTGAACCCAGCAACCTGGCTGGGGAAAATCAACCCTTTATATACTGTTTAACCGGCGGCTTCAACCAATCAGCAACGTGCTTGTTTCCCGCCTAAATATTTAAAGATACATAACACTCCTCCCCTCCCAGAAAACACTTTTACCTCTATTTACATATTATTTACATGTTATTTTTCGACGTAGTCACGCAAATAACCTGGGCGTCTCCTAATTCTTTCGGACCTGCGCGGTTCAGTCCTGGGTGGTGTTTTGAGCTGGTCGGAGGGGCTTTTTTCTCCTCCCAGCTCTTTCTCTAGGCCATCGGGCCCTGGATTACTGGCAGTCTCTTTTTCTTGGCCCTCCGGCCTTGGATTACTTTTTGAGTTTTCCCTGCTGTTTCCATCGGGAACCTGATGGCGTCGCTGGACCTCCGGGACCTCAGCTAAGTCTTGCGCCTCCCCCGGGTTATGGTCAGCTGTGGAGTCAAATAAGGAGGGGTCATTGTCTGTCTCAGCTAGCTCGGGTTGTTCAGTTATTCGTTTCCTTATCTGGTCTATGTGGCGCCTCCATATTCGGTTGTCTGGTAACTCGACTAAATATGACTTTGGACCGGTTGCCTTTATGATTTGCCCTGCGAGCCAACTTGGGCCGTCCCCATAGTTGCGGGCCCATACTCGGTCGCCTATGCCCATTCCTCTCGTTTTTTCTAGTTCCCCCTTGTAACCCTCTGGTGTGTAATGGGGATTCAAACGGTCAAGTGGGCACCGGAGTTTCCGTCCCATTAATAATTCGGCTGGGCTTCTGCCGGTAGCAGTGCTTGGGGTTCTGTGCTGAACGGCCAGAAAGAAATCTATCTTTGTTTGCCAGTCCCCTGGCTTGAGCCTGGACAATGCCTCCTTAGCGCTCCGGACGGAACGCTCTGCAAGGCCATTCGACGCAGGGTGGAAAGGCGCAGAGAGGGCATGGCGGATGCCCTCCTCTGCCAAGTATTCCTCGAACTGGGCTGCCGTGAATTGCGGGCCGTTGTCGGACACCAGAGTGTCCGGCAACCCGTGTGTTGCGAATAGGTGGCGCAGGGCTGCGATTACTGCCTCGGCCGTGGTGGATTTCATGAGTATGATCTCCAACCATTTAGAGAATGCGTCGACAACCACTAGGAAGGTTTGGCCGTGGAAGGGGCCAGCAAAATCAATGTGGATTCTTGACCAGGGCCCTTGGGGTTTTTCCCATTCCCTGACTGGGGCCGTTGGGGGTAGAGGTCTGGACTCTTGGCAAGCCTGGCATTTCCCTACCCTCTCAGCAATCTCTGAGTCCATGAGTGGCCACCACACGTAGCTTCTTGCTAGCCCCTTCATCCTTACGATCCCTGGGTGACCCTCGTGGAGGAGGTCCAATACCTTTCCCCTTAATTTATCCGGGATTACCACACGATCACCCCATAACAGGCACCCCCCTTGAGCCGAGAGCTCATCACGTTTTTTTACAAATTCCTTAAATCTTTCGCCCGGCGCAGCGGGCCACCCCCTTTGTACCCAACCGAGTACAGTCCTTAACATAATGTCCCGGTATGATGCCCGAGCCACTTCCTTAGATGTGACTGGGCCAGAGTCCAAAGAGTCAATAAGCAGGATGGGCGTCCCCGGAGTGGGGTCTTCGATCGCCCCTGGTAGTGGGCATCTGCTTAACGCGTCCGCATGCCCCACTTCTTTTCCTGGTCGATGCTGCAGCTTGTACGAATATGCGGCTAAGAAAATAGTCCATCGAGTCAAACGTGGCGAAAGTGCCACAGGCGTTGGGCGGTCGCCAGCCAGTATTCCTAACAGCGGTCTGTGGTCAGTCACAATTTCAAAGTCTCGCCCAAAAACGTATTCGTGAAATTTTTTCACCCCTGACACAATTGCTAGCGCTTCCTTATCTAACTGGCTATAGTTCCTCTCTGGGGAGGACATCGTTCTAGAGTAGAAGGCTATAGGGGCTTCTGTGCCGTTTGGCAGTCTGTGGCTGAGTACAGCCCCCACTCCGTAAGGGGAGGCATCGCAGACCAACACTAGTGGTAATGAGCTATGGTACTGGATGAGCAGGCTGTCGCTCGAGAGCAGGTTTTTTACTGCTTCGAAAGCCCTACTTTCTGACTTCCCCCAAGACCAAGCAGTATTTTTCCCTAGAAGCTTATGCAGCGGTTCAGCAACGGTCGCTTTGTTTTTTAAAAAGACCGCGTAAAAATTCACTAGCCCCAGGAATGCCTGTAGCTCTGTTTTGTTTTTGGGCGCTGGAGCCTTTCTGATTGCCTTGACCTTGCTCTCAGTGGGGTGAATTCCTTTCTTGTCTATTCGGTAGCCCAAGAATTCGACGGATTCTACCCCTATCTGGCATTTATTCACTTTAACCTTTAGTCCGGCTGACCGGAAAATGCCCAGAACTTTTCTCAACCGCTCCCCCAGTTCCTCTACGTTTTCGGCTGATATCAATACATCATCGAAGTAGGGAACTACCCCTGGGAGCCCCTGCAGAAGTCGTTCCATCAGATTTTGGAACAACCCTGGTGCCACACTCACCCCAAATTGCAATCGGGTACACTTGAAGGCCCCCCTGTGAGTTACAATCGTTTGGGCTTCGGCTGTGTGGGCGTCTACGGGCAGTTGTTGGTAGGCTTGAGCCAAGTCTAACTTTGCAAAGACTTGCCCTTGCCCCAAAGAGTGCAACAAGTGTTGCACCACGGGAACGGGGTAAGCGCTTTTCTGTAAGGCTTTGTTTAGTGTCGCCTTGTAGTCAGCGCAAATTCTAATTGACCCATCTGGTTTTATTGGGGTGACGATTGGCGTCTCCCACTTTGCGTGATCGACTGGTACCAAAATTCCCTGATTTATGAGCTTATCTAGCTCCTTATCAATTTTTGGCTTAAGGGCAAAAGGGACTCTCCTCGCCTTTAGCCTAATGGGAGCTACCTGGGGGTCTAAGTTGAAGGAAATAGGGGTCCCCTTGTACTTGCCCAGGCAGTCCTTGAAGACATCTTCGAACTCGTTCAAGAGAATGTCTTTCAGGTTACAGTCACTTCTGTAGATGCCAGTCACTCCCATGCCCAGTGCACGAAACCAGTCTAGTCCCAACAAACTAGGCAGAGTCCCCTCGACGATCGTGATGGGCAGGGTCTTCTTGTGAGGTCCGTATTCGACGCGGACAGAGGTGGTCCCTCGAACAGGGATTCGATTTCCCTGGTAGTCATGGACCCGTAGCCGTTGAGTTTGCAGGTGGCGCTTCGCGACTGCTGGCAGTGACTTCGCCAAAGTGTCCCATGACATGATGGTGATCGCTGACCCGGTGTCCACTTCGAGTCGGCACCTTACTCCTTCTATTTTGGGTTTGGTGAAGATCTTCTTCTCCACTCGGGTTGAGGCGCGGCCTATGACTACAGTCGTTTGGTTCGAATTCGCGCCTTTCTTGTTTGAACCAATCGCGGGTCGCCTTTCCGATCCCGCGCTCTGATTGGCCGATTTGAATTTTCGGCGGGAAGGTTGGGCCGCTCGACAAACTTGAGCTAGGTGCCCTTTCTTTCCGCACCGCCGACATGTTGCGTCCTTAAACTTGCAGCGTTGGCGCTGGTGTTGACCTCCGCAGCTTCCGCATTCGTCTCGGTCCTCTTTGTCGCGTTTCTCGGTTCGGCAGACCCCTTCCTCATCTTCACCGTCGGATTCGGTCTGAACCTCCTCCTGGTGCACTGGAGTTGGCTTTGTGCTCGCCTTTGGTGGGAGAGGCTTTTGCAGTGTCTCCGCCGCTTGGGTGGACATTTCATGTGCTCTGGCTTCGTCCAGAGCGTTGGCCAGCGTTAGGTTGCTCTTTGCTAGCAGCCGTCGCCTCAAACGGATGTCTCTGACCCCTCGGATGAGTTGCTCGAGGAGCACCTCGTCTAGGTCGCGGTATCCGCAGTCCTTGGACGCTTTCCTTAGGGCGGCCATGTAGTCACCGATGGATTCGCCCTCCATCTGTCTTCGCTCTCCGAATTCAAACCGCCGCACGTATTTGGACGGCGTTGGCGCGAAATGGTTTTTTAGTAAGGTCTGCAGAGTTGGCCACGATACCGATTGTATCGGCGTTGGCTCTGCCAGGGCTTCCGCGATATCAATGACCTCCGGACCACAGTGGCTTAAGAAATAAGCCCTTTTGCGGTTATCTGGAACTCCTTGCAGTTCGTTGGCTTCTAGAAAGCTTTCGAAACGGGTCATATACGTTCCCCATTTCTCTTTAGCCGGGTCAAACGGTGCGGGCGGAGTGTAACTGGCCATCTCCGCTTTTCTGCCCTGTGTTTGCTGGGTTCGGTTCTTTCGTGCTTCAGCTCGGTTCTGGTTCTCCTTAGCCTCGAAATCCCACCTTCGTCGCCAGTGTTAAGTTCGGGAAGTAACGAGGCTGGAGACCAGGGTAGTGACAACAGCTCTTTAATATATGGTGAACCCAGCAACCTGGCTGGGGAAAATCAACCCTTTATATACTGTTTAACCGGCGGCTTCAACCAATCAGCAACGTGCTTGTTTCCCGCCTAAATATTTAAAGATACATAACACTCCCCATTTGCTGTTAGGACTATTTTCCATTTTTTGCATATTTGCTTTCAAAAAAGTACAAATATTTTTGCTGATTCTAAAGTTTTCCAGGCATGTATTAATCCAGCTGTGGGGTAATGAGTCACATGCCTTCTTGTAATCTATCCACACCATATTTAAATTTGTTCTTCTTTGTTTTGCATTTTGTCAATGAGCAGCTGATCTTTTGTTCCTCTTGATTTTTTGTAATTTCCCTTTTGTTCTACCGGGTACAAACTGTTTTCCATCAGATGACTGAATACTGAATTTGCCAGTATTCTTGTAAAAAGTTTGAACGTTGTTGGCAGACAAGCGATTGGATGGTAGTTGCTTGGTTCTTTGCTCTTTTCTGGATTTTTCATTATCAAGTATGTTTGACCAGTTGTTTACCATTCTTCGCTTGTTGCATTTTGAAGCATTTCATCAAATTGAGTGTTCATGCAGTGATGGAGGCTGGTCAGATGTTTTAGCCAGTATCCATGCAGTTTGTCCAAGCCAGGTGCACTCCAGTTCTTGACCTTCTTTATTCGTTTGTGCAACCATAGTTGTTAATAACAACAACAACAACAACAACAACAACAACAACAACAATAAAGTGGATGATCTACCATATGCAGATCTTTGGATGAAAGCCAGAAAAACAAAGAACATAGAAACCATACTTTTAATATTGTTTAGCTACCAGAATATCAGATGTTTGGTTTAAAGTATAGCAAAATAACTACTCAATAGATTTCTTTTTCATTTTTGAAAAATTAGACAGAGTTCAATGAATGTTGTATTATGCTTTTGGTTCAGAGCTGAATAAAAACCTTCAGTGAGGAAATAAGTAAAGCTTACTCCACTTATCTAGTTTCCTTGAGCAAGCTAATGCATAAAGCAGATTAAGAATTTTTCTGCCTAAATGTGTTATAGCAGCACTAAAGTATTCTATTAATTACAAAAGTATATCCCTCTGCTCTTGCCTAAGTGGTCAAGGCTTCTCTGGTGCATTTTTTCCTGCAGCTGAAGAATAAAAATTTTCCAATAATAATTATTAGAGATTGCTAATTGATTACATAGCTGACTGGGTTTGAAACAGAATATGAATTATCTAGCATACATCATTAATAGGTAGCAGGATCAATTCAGAATAAAACTACTATTAAAAGTAAAATCCTATGGTGCTTCACATTGATTAAATCAATGTACTGTATGAGACACCAAAAGGAAAAGCATTATGAAAATTTACCAGTGAAATAAGATATTCACTGCTTTTACAAATTTTTAGTATTTTTAAAAATTCTGATCAATTATCCCAGTCCAAAATAAGCCACAATGAGTTAATACAAGAAACTAAGCCAAAGCCAAACACTTGATATTTATTAATTAAATTTATTAGCTGCCCATCTTGCTTTGAGATGATATTCTACCTCACATATGTGCAATATGGTTATCATCAGATTGGTTAAACTTTTCATACAGTGGAGCATCCTGTATTAAAAAATGTTAAACGTAATTTCCACCATTATAGTGCATCAATAAATCCCTCAAAAAATTAACATAGGAAAAAAGCATGTGGATTTCCCTGCTTAACTTTTGATATGTTTTAAAATAAAAGTTATCAGATTCAGTTTTAAAAAGCAGAAACACTAAACTTTTATAGGCTTCAAATGGAATCTGAGTTTTTCTTGTTTATTTTGCTCCTTTGATGAATGTTTCTATGTAAGAGTTAAGAAACAGAAGAAAAGAATGAGTTGAAAGAAGTTGGACGTGCCTTTATTCTATGAAAGAATGGGAGGGAAAGCAGTCAGATCAAAAAGTAATAGATATGGTACATGTCTTTGAATTTTCTGTGTGAGGAAACTAAGTTTTCATACAGTACTCAGAATTTTGCACTGAATGCAAACAAAAATAATATAAAATCCTGTGGAATGGAATTCACACTGTACTTTACTAATATATTTATTGCAGAAGTTCTTAAACTTTGTAGCATCAGAACCCTCTAGACTGATTAATTAATTAATTAAGGAGAGAAGCAACCTAGAACTAAGGAGAAATTTCCTGACAATTAGAACAATTAATCAGCAGAACAGCTTACCTTCAGAAGTTGTGAATGCTCCAACACTGGAAGTTTTTAAGAAGAGATTGAACAACTTTTGTCTGAAATGTTATAGGGTTTCCTGCCTGAGCAGGGGGTTGGACAAGAAGATCTCCAAGGTCCATTCCAACTCTGTTATCCTGATTAATTAATAAGCATTTATTCTTGCTTCACAAGTCGTTGTCATCGTCCTCAGCCATTCAGTCCTGTCTGACACTCGGCCACTCTATGGATCAGCATTATCCATAACCCTCTGTCTTGCACTGCCTCCTTCAGATCCACCATGGTCATCCTCGTGTCCAACCAGCAAATACTAGGGTGCCCCCTTCTCTTTCTTCCACTGATTCACAAGTATAATCAATGATTTAAGTAGGGTTACGGATGGGCAGGAAATAAACATACTGTACTATCTTATCACAAAGATTTCTCAAGCTATTAATGCTACAACCACTCCATAAGAATTGCCTAGGCAAAGTGGGGAGAAAAGCTTATTATGAGTTTTGACTTTACCTGTCGTTTGTTTTCACAAGGATGATCAGATGTTCAAAAACTGTGTGCCTTTCTCTGCAATGACCATAGTGGTAGGGTAACAAACTACAGTTCAAGAATTTTTAACCTACTGAATTGCTCTAGCATTGAGGAAGAAATCATAATACTTCCCTGTAATAAACCTGCCGTTATCTGTAAGTTTATAAAAATACATTTTCCCTGAGCGCTTGGAATATTGTACATGTCTGTGACAGTTGTATACATTTAAGATTAGTAATTCAGAAGTCATATTCACTCTGTACAGTTCAATAACCTTATACTTAAAATGTCAAGCCAGTCACTACAAATAATGATTTAAGAATGAGAGTAATTAATGTGTCATTTGCTGAAACTTGGGTGATATAAAAATAGCGTTGATCTGAGATGTATGTTTAGATTCCAACAAAATAACTTCAGAAACTTCATTTCCATCTCTGCTATCCTTTTCTTGAAAGCCCCCAACTTTTCATGTTTTTATTTTTTCCTGTTCTTCTAGACCACAAGATCCACTATTGGTAGTGTACAGCTGGTAACAGAGGTACAGCAGATTAAAACATTTTCTGCAGATTAACTTTCCAATATATATCAGGATCCAAGCTGTAAAAATCAGCCATCTCTCTTAAGGAGATCACATATGAAGATGGGAATATC
Source organism: Ahaetulla prasina (assembly GCF_028640845.1). Taxonomy (NCBI): domain Eukaryota; kingdom Metazoa; phylum Chordata; class Lepidosauria; order Squamata; family Colubridae; genus Ahaetulla; species Ahaetulla prasina. Next base: position 53,233,376 of record NC_080543.1, read on the forward strand.
ACATTTTGTCATTCTTACAATAGGATTGTTTATTTGAGATTACATGATAATATGTACACGAGAATTAGTGTACTTTCTATAGAAGAGTAAGAGATGAATTTTAACTCTACTAATCTTTGTTTTATACACAACTGCGTTAGTGTAGTATCTCTTTGATCCATTTTTACCACACTGCAAGTTTGAAGTATAAAACATGTTCTTTGTGCATATGGCTATATCACACATGCATGAGTAGGGCTTTGATTTTAAGGTCCTGCCCATCATTTTGCAAATTTTGACTTAAAATAGCCAATTATGGAAAATATATAATGTATAAATAGATATACATGAAATATTTGCTATAACAATTTACAGCAATTTAAAAGGATAGGAAGTGCAAGGATCTTGTTCTCAAACTAAAAGTTGGAATTAAAAGTACATTGTTTTGCGCTTCACAACAGGAATATGAAACAGCAGGACTTCCCCCAAGATGGCCTGCTGAGTGATGGGGAGATTTGTTTCTCCTGCTTAAAAATAGCTGATTTTGCTGCCAAAGTGGGTTCTTTGGCAGCCTGCTCCCTAGATCTGAGTGGGAGCAGCTAGGAATGATCCCAAATGACCCTCGGACAACTGTGGACCCTCCTGAGAAGAAGGAATCTTGAGGATTGCAATTCCTGATAGGAGCAGTCAGAGAGTTGAGTCTCCATCTTTCCTCTCAGCTGTTCGGGTTGGTGTTTTTTTAAAGCACACCTGTATTTAAAAAACACCATTTTCAAACTGCACTGTTTGAATTTTCTTTTTTATCTTGATTTTTCTTTCAAAAGTTAATTGACTGTTTGAGGGCTGATTTACTTTAACTCCTTGCTGGATTTTAACATGAATTCTTTAATGTTTTTTCACTGTTTTACTTTGCTGTTCTGAATTTCTTTCATTTTTTCCTTATGTCAAAGGAGATTTTCTGGCTAGTGAAAGTAATCTGTTTAGATTTTCATTTGCATTGGACTTTCACTACAAAGATTTCAGATTTTTTTTTAACTTTTAAAAAGCACTAATCTTAATTTTTTTATTTTTCCTGGAAATTTTCTTTGTTTTATTTTTTAAAAACATCCTTTATTATGAGAAATATCACTTCAACATTCTTTATAACATACTTTGTTATATCTAACCCCCCCTGGCTTTGAAAGAAACTTCTTTATGTCTGGTTGTGTATGCCCAGTTACAGCACTATATTAAAAATTCAAACAATATACCAACTTAAGTCCTCTGGAAAGCCATCAAAAAGGAATGCCTTTTAACCTACAAGTTCAAATTGAAATCTTTTGTAAAAAGCTTGATAAAATAACAAGGGTTTTTAATCAACCTAAAGAGGATATCCAGACACAAGTAACTGTTTATTTTATTTATTTATTTATTTTGTCACAACAGTATATATAAGCATAAGCAGGAAAGTACCTATAGAATATATAAGCATATATATAAGCATAACTATGTAATAACTATATTAATTGGATATAATGAAAGGAAACAATAGGACAGGAACGGTAGGCACGTTTGTGCTCTGATGCATGCCCCTTACAGACCTCTTAGGAATGGGGTGAGGTCAATAGTAGACAGTTTTTGGTTAAAGCTTTGGGGATTTTGAGAAGAGACCACAAAGTCAGGTAGTGTGTTCCAAGCATTAACAACTCTGTTACAGAGGTCATATTATCTGCAATCAAAATTGAAGCGGTTAACATTAAGTTTAAATCTATTGTTTGCTCTTGTATTGTTGTGATTGAAGCTGAAGTAGTCTTCAACAGGAAGGATATTGAAATAGATGATTCTATGAGTTAAACACGGGTCCTGTCGAAGGCAACGGAGTTCTAAGTTTTCTAAACCCAGGATTTCAAGTCTGGGGGCATAAGGTATTTTGTTGTATTCAGAGGAGTGGAGAACTCTTCTTGTAAAATATTTCTGGACAGTTAAATTGTATTGATGTCTGAAATGTGGTATGGGTTCCAGACAGTCAAGCTGTATTCAAGAATTGGTCTAGCAAATGTTTTATAAGCTCTGGTTAGCAGTGTAGTGTTTCTGGAGAAGAAGCTACATAAAATTAGGTTTACAACTCTTAATGCCTTTTTTGTGATATAGTTGCAGTGGGCTTTGGCACTTAGGTCATTGGATATGAAGACTCCAAGGTCTTTGACAGGGTGGGGGTCATCTGTAAGGTAATGTCCATCAAGTTTGTATTTAGTGTTTAGATTCTTTTTTCCAATGTGTAAGACAGAGCATTTGCTGGTTGAGATTTGGAGTTTCCAAGTTTTAGACCATTCTGACACAAAGTTAAGGTCTTTTTGAAGGGTAGCTGTATTGTTGGTGGTGTTAAATAGTTTGACATCATCAGCAAAGAGAACACAATTACTTATAATATGGCCACAGAGATCATTAATGTATAATATGAAGAGTGTTGGTCCAAGAACACTGCCTTGGGGAACGGCGCTTTTGATAGGAACAGGATTTGATAGAGCACTGCCAATTTTCACCACATTGTCTGTTTGGCAGGAAAGCTGTTATCCAATTGTGGAGGGGTCCTGAAATGCCGTAGGATTTTAGTTTTAGGAGAAGTTTATTATGTACTACTGAGTCAAAAGCTTTACAGAAGTCTATGTAGATTGCATCTATTGCTTTGCCTGATCGAGATTTGTAGTCCTTAGGTTTTTGCAGTGAAGAAGTACATGATGAATTTTTTCTGAAACCAAATTGTTTATTAGAGAGTAGGTTGTTTGTTTCTAGGTGGAGGGTAATGGATTGCTTGATGATAGATTCCATTACTTTGCAGGTGACGCAGCATAGAGAGATTGTTCTGTAATTTTCAACTAAACTGGGGTCTCCTTTTTTGAAGACTGGGATGACCGTGGCTAGTGACCAAAGTTTGGGAAGAGAACTGGTCATGACGGCTTTTCCAAAGATTATGCTTAGGGGTTCTGCTATATTAGTGGAAAGCTTTTTTAAGAAATATACACATAGTCCATCAGGTCCTATAGATAGGGATGGTTTCCGTTTGCGAAGAGCTTTTTCAACGTTTTCTTCAGTGAAATCTATATGTGTTAGGTTGTTGTTGGTGCGGTTGGGGAATGTTGGGTATGAGCCTTTACTGTTAACAAAGACTGAGCCAAAGAATGTGTTAAAGATGTTTGCTTTAGCTGTTTCATCATTATATTCTTTGCCATTAGATTCTTTTAGTGGTGGGATAGATTTCATTAAGTTTGTTGTTCACAAAATTATATAAAGCACAATTGGAATTTGTGTGCAGAAGGTCTTCTTCTTGCTTGGTGTGGTAATTGGTGCATTCAATTTTTATTTGGTTGCATATATCTCTTTATCGGTTTTTGAAATTTGCTACATGTTCCATTTTGTTTTTTCTCCAAAGGGATTTTTTTTTTGACTGAAGCTTTTTTATTGGTATGGGTAATTTGTTTTTCTTGATTTTTGTGGTGGTTTGTGGTACGTAGAGTTTAATGACTCTATTGATTTCAAGTAGGAAAACTCTGTAGTGGTCTTCAGCAGTGATACAGGATGAGAATAGATTTTGCCAGTCAGATGAGAGGTAGGTGTTTATAAAGTCATAGTTGGCTTTTTTGAAATTGTAGTTTGGAATACTATTATTATGCTTATTTTGATGATGATTTTTGTAAGGGCGTATATTGAGACAAAAGTCTATCATGCTGTGGTCACTGTTGGAAAAGGGTTCTTTTATTTGTAGTCCATAAACTGAGTTTGTGTTGTTGCAGAAGGCAGTTGTTGATTCTTGTATTGTTAGTTACTAGTTGTTCAAGACCTAGATTTGTGACAGTGTTGTATAGGGTAGCTATACTACCCTATACAAACTACACACACACACACACACACACACACACACACACACACACACACACATATATATATATATATATATATATATATATATATATATATATATATATATATATATAGTGTCGCCAAGACACTTCCAATTTTACGCGGGAGAAAACCCGAATAACCAAAGACCTACATACAAACACCCGCGAAAACCTCAGAAAACATATATATATATATGTATGTATGTATGTATGTATGTATGTATGTATGTATATAATATATTTAACTGTAACTGTAGCCAAACCAAACTCATAATTGAATGGATTGGAATCTAAATTGCTCATGGCATATTTAAAGGAGAAGGAATTGGGCTTGGAAACTGCAGCTTTATGGGAAAAGGCTGCAGATGATATGGATTCTAAAGATTTGAAGTTAACAGAAACGATGAGTGATGAACTGGACTTTCTTAAAAAGATTGATGGCAATTGTGGAATGGATTTATTATATCTAACTGGAAAACAATTTGGATTGGACTTTTTGGAGAAAATGGATCAACCACCGAGGTTTATGATTTTGGGGAATAAGACACAATTGTTGAGAAAACCATCAACAAAAATCTTGAGAAATTTTATTATTAAGAATCAAATGAGGATATTTGATTCCGGATGGATCATAAATAATGACTGCTGTATTTATAGTAAATAAGAAGCTGTTGTAGATTTTTCTACAATTTAAATAATAGATTGTTAACAGAGGGCTTTGAACTTTAACCTTGTTGTTGGTTCACCTGTTAATTACTTTGCCTTTATATAGAGTAGAGACGTGACAGGTCAAATTGGTTGCAAATAGAGGAAGAAGTTTATATATTTTGGGCCTGTTTTGCAAGGAGAGGGAACTAATATTGTTCCAATATGTTAATCAGTATTCAACTAGAGGGGATAATGTGTGTGTGTGTGTGTGTGTGTGTGTGTGTGTGTGTATGGTTTTGCCTTTTGTATTTTTAGTATACATTTTTTTTCTTTTCTAATGTTTTGTCTATCTTGTTTTGTTTTGTAAAATTTCTTTTTCTTTTTTGGAGTTTGTATCTTACCTTAATTTTCTAAATAAAATAAAATATTTTTAAAAAAAAAAAGGAATATGAAACAGCAAAAGGGATTTCCATGTGTATTGAGATCTAAGGACAGAAGCGCACGTTCTTTGTAAAATCAATGTTTTTGTGGTTTCAGATAGTTCCAGCCTTTATTTTCTACATTATATAATTTTCAGCTAGAGATACTTCCAAAAACTTGTTAATGGAATAACTAACATAATTAATTGTAGGACTGGACATTGCTTTAGATCTAACTGTTATAATAACTTATAGGAAAGTGATTTCTCAAAATTACCCTATTTGCAATTTTGTAATTTTATACAAAAATATATTGGCTTGAATTGCCCTTTTAATCAATTTAGCATTTTCTTTCCAATGGAAGCGCTATACCATATGAAAAACTATAGATACATTAACTGATCAGATTTTAAAATTAAATAAACTGGCCCAGTATTTTGTAAATAAAAATACTTCAATATTTTGCTTAATTTATTTTTTCAAGTGTCCATAGTTCTATTATTCTAGAACACAAACCCTATTCTCTTGCACCACATTTTCTTTTCTTATGGATACCTGAAGCTTTATGAGCAATTTAGCACCTCCAAGAGCTTTGGACTCTGGTGGTGCAGTGCTTAGAATGCAGTATTGCAGGCTGACTTTGCCCACCATCTGGAGTTCAATCCTGATGGGGCTCAAGGTTGACAGCCTTCCATCCTTTTGAGATCAGTAAAATGAGGACCCAGATTTTTGTGGGCAATATGCTGACATTATAAACCTCCTCAAGAGTGCTGTAAAGCTTTATGGGGCAGTTTATAAGTTTAAATGCTACTGATAAGTTTTATTAGACAATATCCTTCATCAGAACTTTTTTTTTTCTCAAGTAAAGGAAAAGAACAGTAAGTTTGCATCTTATAGTGACAGTGAACATTTTATCTGGATTTCATTGGGAAACTTCAGTCATTAGGTTTGTGTCTTATGTGTGAATATTCATGTTTGGAAAGAATTGTGATATCAAGTATCTGAGCAGGGAGTTGGACAAGAACACCTGCAAGGTCCCTTCCAACTATTTATTCTGTTATCTCCTTCTGTATATTCTTAATACTATTTATCTTTTCCCATCCTTTTGTGTATTTCCTTCTTTTCCCATTCCAGCTTATGTATTCATACTTTCCACATACTTACTGAAGGCACAGTATAAAATAAAATAAATAGTATCTACAATAACTGCAAAGCAATTCAATAAAAAGAACTCATAATCGAATGAACAAATATTAGTCCTAAAACAACTAAAACAACAATACATTTTATATCAATGACCTAAAGTAAGATTAAGTATGTTTATGTTGATGTAGCCAAAACCTGGATCTCCTAAAGCAACAAAATCATTTTGAAGATACAACATAAATTTATTAAGCATTCAAATGAAAGCATGTACTTAGCTCACAATAAAACATTGGCAGCTTGCTGAGTGCCCCTAAACAAAACTAGAAGATAGTTTATATTCCTCTGTCTTACCATATTATAAAGACAAAACAAAGGAAATGAAAGACATGGTATAAATTAAAGTAAGAGGCTGAAATGTTGTTGATAAACCCATTTGGGTGACCTTATTAATATTCATTCTTTCTGAGTGGTGCAATGTCCTAGAGGTGGAGCGCTCGCCTCACAATCAGGAGACTGAGTTTGACTCTATGTAGAGGCAGATATTTCTCTCGCAGGGGATACTGAGAATACATCTGCTGAAAAAAAACTCCACATTGGCAACAGGAATGGCATCCAGCCAGTAAACACTCAGCTCCATTCAGTTGCCCAGACTCCACCCCACAAGGGATTATGGGGTCGTTAAAAGAGGATGATGATGGTTAATATTCATGCCTTCCTAGTACGTCAGCATGGTTGCTTTACTATATCTGAGATATAGTAAATACAAACCATTTTGTTCACTGGGCCATTTGCCCCGTCCGATTCCTCCCCCCGTCACCAATCAGAAGCAATTTAGCTTGTTGTGAATGTTTTATTACAAGGGAACTTTAAGTTTCTAAAAAGGGAGGATGGAATGCATTTCATAGGTTTTATAATGAATGCAACTTGCTGGTGGGGGGGGTGTTACCTTAACTTTCCACAATAATTTAAAACAGTGTTAATCTAGAAGCATTAAGAAATGCTTTCTATTTCTAAGAAATAGACTAATACCTATACTTTCCTATTAATCATATGAAAAAGTATTTAATTTTTAAGGCTATCTCATTTCGAAAGAAATGAAAGGAAGAAGAAAACTAATTCAAGAGTCATTGAATAAAGTTCTTAATGGCCTAGAATCTAGTAACTATGACCAGGCAATGGGTAACTGAGAGAAGTCCACATTTAGAGGAACATAAAAGAATAAACTTGATTGTAGAAAAAAAAATAGTCAGATGGATAATGGGGAATTTGTAAGCAAAGACTCTAGACCCAATCACTAGTTTTAACTATCTCTGGCTCTGGAGAGAATGAGCCCTCACTCCTACAAATATTCATCGGTAAAAATTTGCAATCCTTTCTGTAGACTCAGTAAATAGGAACAAAGCCAACTGATCATTGATCAAGAAACAAAATGTATGGGTTATGTGCAGGGGTGGGATTCAAGTCATTTAACAACTGGTTCTCTGCCCTAATGATTTCTTCCAACAACCAGTTTGCCAAACTGCTCAGACAGTTAACAACCGGTTCTCCCGAAGTGGTGTGAACTGGCTTAATCCCACCACTGGTTATGTGTGTAAAATATGAGTGATGTTAGCAGATATAAATATAGTCCTAGTTATAAAAAAGTGTGTAACTTTTCAGAAAGGAGTAGTGTTGGAGTGAAAAGTTATGTTGAGTGAATACTTATTTTAACAGTTAGGCTTCAGGGTTCCCATTCTTCTATGTCTCCAAATGCTCTTCGCTTTATACAATTATGCTGTAACAAATGGAAACAAATGCTTCAATGACATCAACAGTGTGACTTTAAGAAGACAGAAGCTGTTCCCTGCTTCTTATAGATAACCAAAAAATTAGCAAAGACATCCAAACACTTACATAAAATTAGATCAGTGGATTCAAAAATCAGACTTGGTTTTTAATTGGAATAGTTTTTGAATCCCTCTGAATCAGTCCTATTTGGTTCTGGAAGTGGGATGGGGCTGCATTTTTATACTGAACTGGACATTTTAATTTGATATCTTATTCATTCAGTGAGTCCTTCCTTCAAGTGGGGAGGGAAAAGATTTTTCACTGAAAAGCCTAGATATAATTGGACATCACCTCCTGCTGACTTTCTAGTAGTATTTGATAGCTATCAGCTACACCTGTCATTTTTTAAAAATGATTCTTTAAAATTTAAAGTCATAAGAGTTAAAATAAATGTTGCTAGCCCCATGGTAAATATTTTATAATAAACAGGATGCTTCATTTGGATGTTTAATCCCATTTAATGAAAAATAATCCATTCTCTTTTCCTGCCCTCACTGCTTTAATCCATGAGTCAGAATGGCTGCCCACACATTAGGTGAACTCAGACTGATCCGCAAATGAGTAAGATAAAGCTACACATATCTCTTGGATGATTGGGACCTTAGATGAGCATTTAGTGAATGACTGAGTAGAATTAATTGCTAACATCTCTTTCTTCAATAGTTTTCTCATCAAAATGTATTTTCCCCTCCCCTCCCCCCCAACTAAAAGCTATATCTGTGTGTTTTCAATAATGAATAAATACTGCCATCTTCTGTACAACAAATCCTTCACACTATTTAGTCTGACTGTATCAAGATGTTTATAGAAAATTCAGACAGTTTCCCAGGTTTTATAGTTATGCCATTGTAAGTTGCAACTTCTGAATTTTTTAAACAAACAATGAAACACATTTCCAATAAATAATTAGATATTATAACTGCATGATTAACTGCCTGGACCATAAGATTAAAAACGATTAGAAAAATGTAAACACTATTGTCAGGACATTAACTATGCTGAATTTAGTTAGTTTATTTTCATTTGATCCTTACGTGTAATCTATATTTTATGTTATAGAAGGGCACATTTGGTCTAAAATATACAATTGGAATAGGTTAAAAGACCATCAAGTTCAATTATTCTGTGCAAGAATCTAAATTTTAAAATTGCCCACAAATTGGGGTCAAGGCTCTGTCTGGAGATGCAATGAAATGTGGACCATCATTTCTCTGGATAATTGGTTCTGTGCTTATACTGTTCATATTATTAGAAAGCTCTTCCTAAAATATGACCGAAATTTCCATATCTATGCAACTTAACGTAATTATTGTATAACTTTTACTCTAGGATTATAAGTAACAGGTTGACTTTGTTATGCAGGACACCTTTCTAGATATAGGTAGTCCTCAACTTACGATCACAACCGAGTTTAAAATTTATCTTGTTAAGTGAGAATTTTGTTAAGTGAATTTTGCCCCATTTTACGATTTTTCTTGTTAAGTGAATCACTGAAGTTGTTAAATTAGTAACATGGTTGTTAAGTGAATCTGGCTTTCCCATTGACTTTGCTTGTCAAAAAGTTGCAAAAGATGATCACATGACCCCAGGATACTGCAACTATCATAAATATGAACCAGTTGTCAACCATTCAAATGTAAAGCATGTTACCATGGGGATGCTGCAATGGTTGTAAGTGTGAAAAATGTTCATAAGTTATTTTTTCATGCCGTTGTAACTTTGAATGGTCACTAAATGAACTGTTGTAAATCAGGGATTACCTATATTTAAAAACATCTGCCATAGCCCTTTAAAGCCAAACAATTCCTTCAGTCTCTCATAATATAATTTAAGTTTCCAATCTCCTGATTATTTTCAGTGCTGTTTTTTTTCTTTTTGCAGTTGTGCCAGTTTCCAGTGGTTCCTGAGGGAGCCACAGTATGCTAACCTTAATTACTCCACTGTGATTACAGATTCTTACATATTCATTATTTTAAAATATTGCCAGCTTTCAGTGTCATATTAATTGGTCTATAGTTCTCTCAACTTCTGTTTTTTCACCCTCTGAAGACAAGGACATTTGACCTTCTGCAGTCATTTCCTATTTTCATCTATTTTTCAGCATTTTTGAAAGATAATGGCTACACCATCAGCATGTTCTGATGCCGTCCTATAATGCAATCCACATGGCCTTGGAGATTTGTAAGGTCGGTAGGCATTGTCTGCCTCAAGCTATAATTCTCCTCTTTCAATCCACTCTACACAATTGTTCAGTGGAACGCATATCATCAGAGAAAGCTGAGCCAAAACAGTTGGCATCTCTTTACTATTTTCACTGAGCAATTGGTTTCTTATTTACTTTCTCTTCTTTCTAGGATGAACATAGCTGAAGTATCCTCAGTATGTATGTGCGTGTGTGGTTTTTTCTTCTTTTTTGCTTTTCTTAGTATCCTTAGCTCATCTCAGCTCTTTCTAAGCTTTAGTTTACCATATCCTTGCTCTATAAAAGGTAAAGATAAAGGTTCCCCTTGCACATATGTGCTAGTCGTACTCAACTCAAGGGGGCGGTGCTCATCTCCGTTTTAAAGCCAAAGAGCCAGCACTGTCCGAAGATGTCTCCGTGGTCATGTGGCTGGCATGACTAAATGCCAAAGGTGCACGGAATGCTGTTACCTTCCCACCAAAGGTGGTCCTTATTTTTCTACTTGCATTTTTTACGTGCTTTTGAACTGCTAGGTTGGCAGAAGCTGGGACAAGTAACAGGAGCTCACCCCATTACGCAGCACTAGGGATTCGAACCATTGAACTGCCAACCTTCCGATCGACAAGCTCAGTGCTCTATAAAGCTAGGCTAGTTATATGAGCAGTATATTTCCTTGGTGATTATCCATTTTTCACCTCTTGTAAGAAGTCTTTTAATTTTCAATTTTTACTAAGAGTTTTATACAGTCACATTGGGTTTGTTTTTTTTGGTTGGTTGTTGCTATCTTCCTGAATATTTTTCCTCATTGAATAAAGTGAGATCTCCCTTTTTACAAATTCCTTTTCTATTCCAATTCCATTTTTTTTTCCTATATCATTTCCTGGCATGGAATTTTATTTGTTGATGTTGTGTATTTATTAAACTCTATCTTTCTAAGGTCCACCTTTTGATGTATTCAATTTTAATTCCTCTTAATTTCAAGCAGTACATGGGCACTTTTTCCCAAAGATGCCGCTACTTTCACTTTATCTACTTATATTCTTCCTAGGTTAGAATCAAGTCAAGGTTAGTTGAACTCCATATGTCTTCATCTACCCTTTGAAAGTTATCAGCAAGACAAGACAGGAATTTGCTGGAAGAACGAGGCTTATCAGAATTTCTCTCCCAAAAGATATCAAAGTAATTAAATTCTCTTATCACTACCATTTTCTGTTTCTTTCGAAGACCTGAAGTTGTTTTTGAAATATTATGTTCACATTCTTCTTGGTTGGGTGATCATGGCAAAGTAAAATGGTATACTTTTAGATCATTGGGTATTTGGATGAAACGAGGGCTTTTATTTATATGCCAAAATAACTATATGTATCCTCATTTCACTGTGAGAAAATGCTGTATGAGTTAATGACAGCTGTCTTTACTGAAAGATTTTGTCTTTAAATATTCAGCAGAGTCAACATTTCATTATTTTACTGTGCCAGGTGGTCATTATAGGTTATTAAATAACATCATGACACAATGGGGGAAATTATAAAATGATAGCTCCCTGCTGAGATAGAAGGGATGGGGAGAGAAAGAGCAAGAGAGCAAGAGAGACAGACTAACCAACCAACAGAGAAACAATTTCTACAATAAAATCCTGCATTACTGCCCACTGTGTAAATTTCTGTGCGTGTGTGTTGCATGCATATATGCATAAACATTAATTAATTAATTTTATTATTTGTATCCCATATTTATTATTTTTTAGAAATAACTCAAGGTGGTGAACATATCTAGCACATTTTCCTCTCTCTAGTTCCCCTACAACAACCACCCTGTGTGGTGGGCTGGGCTCAGAGTGACTGTGCCCAAAGGATTTGAAACTCTCTTTCTAGCCTGGTGCCTTAACCAGTAGAATAAATAATTATTTATGTTATGTATCTTTAAATATTCAGCAGAGTCAACATTTCATTATTTTACTGTGCCAGGTGGTCATTATAGGTTATTAAATAACATCATGACACAATGGGGAAATTATAAAATGATAGCTCCTGCTGAGATAGAAGGGATGGGAGAGAAAGAGCAAGAGAGACAGACTAACCAACCAACAGAGAAACAATTTCTACAATAAAATCCTGCATTACTGCCCACTGTGTAAATTTCTGTGCGTGTGTGTTGCATGCATATATGCATAAACATTAATTAATTAATTTTATTATTTGTATCCCATATTTATTATTTTTTAGAAATAACTCAAGGTGGTGAACATATCTAGCACATTTTCCTCTCTCTAGTTCCCCTACAACAACCACCCTGTGTGGTGGGCTGGGCTCAGAGTGACTGTGCCCAAAGGATTTGAAACTCTCTTTCTAGCCTGGTGCCTTAACCAGTAGAATAAATAATTATTTAGTTAAGGATAAATGAAAAATAATGAGATGGGCAAAAGAGTATTTTATCGGTATGGAAACCGTGATGCAGATGAGGAGAAACCAAACCATTACTCATCTTCAAAAGTATTCACTCTATATGCTGTGTGTACTTTTCGTAGAATAATATTAACACCATTAAATGGGACTCAGTGGCTTCTTTCAGTTGCATGTCAAACAAGCTTCTTCTTCCCTGCAGGATATAATAGGAGTGGTTCAGTAATTGTATCACTTTCCTCACAAAGCTATCCATCTACAGTACAGTGGTATTCAGTAAAGAAACAATATTTGGTGAAGAACTACAGACAGATAACTTAGCAGGAAATAATGCTTCTTTCCATTAAAAAAATACATTGTAGTGATTTCACATGAAATGCCCTGGGCCAGGACCAGTATATTTTCTTTCTTTTGATCACTGTATTGGTTTAAACAGCACATCTTTCTTGTACATTATAACAGTCATCCAAAGTATCTGACATTTTCATGCAAAAGTACTGTATCATTATAGATTCCTGCAATATCATTACAGTACATATAAATGGATGGAGTTTGCATTATGGAGGCAGAATGATGATTTTGATATTTGCTTACTGCCCCACCTCCACAAATGCCTTTTTTTAAGGTATTCGTGTAAATGCTAAATGTATTCCACCAGTTGAAGAAAATTAGATGTGGCTGTTTTTAAAAAAACAATAATTATGTAGTGTGAAACGTGATTCTCAGTAATGACCATGAGAGGACCATGGATGAAGGCCAAAGATACTGCTGTGTCTAGAAAATATTTATTGGCTCCAAACATCGTTCTTAACTTACAAAAGGAATATTTCTTTGAGTAATGGTCCATGAAACTTTATACTGAATGTGGCAGGGAACTATCACAATTTATATAAACCAGTATTCTTGATTTATATCAATACTAGCAACATTTCCCTTTGTGCATTAGCAATAGCAGTACATTACAATCTACAAGTAAAACTCTTGTTTTATAAACATTCTCTGTCTTCCTATTTTTCTCACACTGAATTGCATCTTATTGAATATTGCCCATTTGTCTAGTCCATCAAGATCCTTCTGAATCTTGAATCTATTTTCCAAAGTCTACCTTGCAATGTTTTCCCCAGCCAGGTTGCTGGGTTGAGAAACACTGATCTAGCAGTGTTTATCTGCAACAAGTAGTAATGATATTCCAAGATTTTCTTCCTGGTCTTCCTGGGGAATTGAATGAGGCCTTCTACATAGAAAGGAAGAACTGTTTTACTCAGCTACAACTTTTCCAGAAACTCCTGGGTTTCTCTTCACCCTCAGTGTGCTGGTGACAATCTTTAAAGCGCTCCATGGCATAGGGCCGGGCTATTTACGGGACCGCCTACTGCTACCAAATACCTCTCACAGACCCGTGCGCTCTCACAGAGAGGGACTCCTCAGGGTGCCATCAGCTAGGCAGTGCCGTCTGGCGACACCCAGGGGAAGGGCCTTCTCAGTGGGGGCTCCCACCCTCTGGAACGAACTCCCTCCAGGACTTCGCCAACTTCCGGACCTCCGAACCTTTCGTCGCGAGCTTAAAACACACTTATTTATCTGCGCGGGACTGGATTAGATTTTAAAGTTATGGGTTTTAAGGGTTTTTTATTTGTATCCCATATTTATTATTTTTAGAAATAACTCAAGGTGGTGAACATATCTAGCACATCTTCCTTTCTTCGGATCTTCCCAAGCATGCAAATAATTCCCTCCTATTTCTCAGTAGGCCTGCTTTAGCCTAAATACTACTGGCACTCATCCGAATTTAGAAGAAACGATCCATTATATGATACTTTGGAGAGAAATATTCACAGCCAATGGGCCATAAACTTACTGAACTTTTTTAAAAGATAAACTCATTTTCAGATCAGTAAGATTAAGAATGAGGCTCCATAATGTCAAAAAATGTATTCCACCAGTTGAAGAAAATTAGATGTGGCTGTTTTTAAAAAAACAATAATTATGTAGTGTGAAACGTGATTCTCAGTAATGACCATGAGAGGACCATGGATGAAGGCCAAAGATACTGCTGTGTCTAGAAAATATTTATTGGCTCCAAACATCGTTCTTAACTTACAAAAGGAATATTTCTTTGAGTAATGGTCCATGAAACTTTATACTGAATGTGGCAGGGAACTATCACAATTTATATAAACCAGTATTCTTGATTTATATCAATACTAGCAACATTTCCCTTTGTGCATTAGCAATAGCAGTACATTACAATCTACAAGTAAAACTCTTGTTTTATAAACATTCTCTGTCTTCCTATTTTTCTCACACTGAATTGCATCTTATTGAATATTGCCCATTTGTCTAGTCCATCAAGATCCTTCTGAATCTTGAATCTATTTTCCAAAGTCTACCTTGCAATGTTTTCCCAGCTTGAGGTCAACACCAGCGCCAACACTGCAAGTTCAAGGGCGCTACATGTCGGCGGTGCGAGAAGAAGGGCACCTAGCTCAAGTCTGTCGAGCTCCCCAACCTTCCCGAAAATTCAAATCGGCCAATCAGAGCCAGGATCGGCAAGGCGACCGCGATTGGCTCAAACAAAAAGCGCGAATCAAATCAACGACTGTGGTCATAGGCGCGCCTCAGCAGGTGGAGAAGAAAATCTTCACCAAGCCCAAAATAGAAGGAGTACGGTGCCGACTAAGTGGACACGGGTCAGCGATCACCATCATGTCCTGGGACACTTTGGCTGCCATCAGTCGCGGCGCCACCTGCAAACACAACGGCTACGAGTCCACGACTACCAAGGGAATCGCATCCCTGTTCGAGGACCACCTCTGTCCGAGTCTGGACCACACAAGAAGACCCTGCCCATCACGATCGTCGAAGGGACCCTGCCTGGTTTGTTGGGACTAGACTGGTTTCGTGCACTGGGCATGGGAGTGACTGGCATCTACAGAAGTGACTGTAACCTGAAAGACATACTCATGAGCGAGTTCGAAGATGTCTTCAAGGACTGCCTGGGCAAGTACAAGGGACCCCTATTTCCTTCAACTTAGACCCCAGGTAGCCCCATTAGGTTAAAGGCAAGGAGAGTCCCTTTGCCCTTAAACCTAAAATTGACAAGGAGCTAGATAAGCTCATAAATCAGGGATTCTGGTGCCAGTCGATCACGCAAAGTGGGAGGCGCCAATCGTCACCCAGTAAAACCAGATGGGTCAATTAGAATCTGCGCTGACTACAAGGCGGCGTTAAACAAAGCCTTACAGAAAAGCGCTTACCGGTTCCGTGGTGCAACACTTGCTGCACTCTTTGGGGCAAGGGCAAGTCTTTGCAAAGTTAGACTTGGCTCAAGCCTACCAACAACTGCCCGTAGACGCCAACACAGCCGAAGCCCAAACGATTGTAACTCACAGGGGTGCTTTCAAGTGTACCCGATTACAATTTGGGGTGAGTGTGGCACCGGGGCTGTTCCAAAACTTAATGGAACGACTTCTGCAAGGGCTCCCAGGGGTAGTTCCCTACTTCGATGATGTATTGATATCAGCAGAAAACGTAGAGGAATTGGGGGAGCGTTTGAGAAAAGTTCTGGGCATTTTCCGGTCAGCCGGACTAAAGGTTAAAGTGAACAAATGCCGGATAGGGGTAGAATCCGTCGAATTCTTGGGCTACCGAATAGACAAGAGAATTCACCCCACTGAGAGCAAGGTCAAGGCAATCAGAAAGGCTCCAGCGCCCAAAAACAAAACAGAGCTCAAGTGGCATGTGCAAAATGCTTAGTGCAAACGGAAGGAAGGAGTGGTGGGTGTAGCTATAAGGCACCTGTCACATGGATTGTCTCTTCAGGCCATTGGGGTTATAATGTATTTATGGTGAAGCCTAGGAAGAATTTTGGCAAAATCAATTAATCAAGAATCAGCTTGTGGCATTACTGATCCATCAGCATACAGCCTATGCATTTAGTTTTTCCTGTCTAAGTGCAGGACCTTATTTTTCTCACACTGAATTGCATCTTATTGAATATTGCCCATTTGTCTAGTCCATCAAGATCCTTCTGAATCTTGAATCTATTTTCCAAAGTCTACCTTGCAATGTTTTCCCCAGCTTAGTGTCATCGGAAACTTTGATGAGCTTCCCTTCTATCATCTTATCGAGATCTTTTGGGAAAAAGTTAAACAGCACTAGGTCCAAGAAAGAAATTTGAGATAATCCAGGGAGACGTGGCCAATGTCGTGGGTGAGACAGTCGCACACCCCGGTATCTCCAGGGTATGCACCGAAATCCCCCTCTATATGGGGGTCCGTCCATCTCCTTGTTCAGATCATAGCTGCCTCAAAGGGGCAGCGAAGAATGGGGGAGCCGCTGGAGTGAATGGGAAGATTGCAAACTCCCTGCAGTTTCCTTCCCCCGACCCAGCGGGGAGGAATGCAGCCACCATCAGCTGCAACACAGCTGCCATGGCCACAAAATTGGGCAGGAGGATGAAGCACAAAAGAAACAGATTATTGAAGCCGGGTGAGTTATCACCAACTCACAAAGAAACCTTATTTTAAAAATGGCACAAGCTTTGAAAAAAAACTTTAAACTGTACTGGAAAGTGAAAGTGGAAGGAATCAATTTAAAGAATACACAAAGTCTGGAAAGTGAAAGTGGAAGGAATCAATTTAAAGAATACACAAAGTCTGGAAAGTGAAAGTGGAAGGAATCAATTTAAAGAATACACAAAGTCTGGAAAGTGAAAGTGGAAGGAATCAATTTAAAGAATACACAAAGTCTGGAAAGTGAGGGCTTGGAATGGAAGTTATTTATTTATTTATTTATTTATTTATTTATTTATTTATTTATTTATTTATTTATTTATTTATTTATTTATTTATTTATTTATTTATTTATTTATTTATTTATTTATTTATTTATTTATTTATTTATTTATTTATTTATTTATTTATTTATTTATTTATTTATTTATTTATTTATTTATTTATTTATTTATTTATTTATTTATTTATTTATTTATTTATTTATTTATTTATTTATTTATTTATTTATTTATTTATTTATTTATTTATTTATTTATTTATTTATTTATTTATTTATTTATTTATTTATTTATTTATTTATTTATTTATTTATTTATTTATTTATTTATTTATTTATTTATTTATTTATTTATTTATTTATTTATTTATTTATTTATTTATTTATTTATTTATTTATTTATTTATTTATTTATTTATTTATTTATTTATTTATTTATTTATTTATTTATTTATTTATTTATTTATTTATTTATTTATTTATTTATTTATTTATTTATTTATTTATTTATTTATTTATTTATTTATTTATTTATTTATTTATTTATTTATTTATTTATTTATTTATTTATTTATTTATTTATTTATTTATTTATTTATTTATTTATTTATTTATTTATTTATTTATTTATTTATTTATTTATTTATTTATTTATTTATTTATTTATTTATTTATTTATTTATTTATTTATTTATTTATTTATTTATTTATTTATTTATTTATTTATTTATTTATTTATTTATTTATTTATTTATTTATTTATTTATTTATTTATTTATTTATTTATTTATTTATTTATTTATTTATTTATTTATTTATTTATTTATTTATTTATTTATTTATTTATTTATTTATTTATTTATTTATTTATTTATTTATTTATTTATTTATTTATTTATTTATTTATTTATTTATTTATTTATTTATTTATTTATTTATTTATTTATTTATTTATTTATTTATTTATTTATTTATTTATTTATTTCTAGGTTGGGTACAAAGGGGGTGGCTGCGCTAAATCAGGGATTACCTATATTTAAAAACATCTGCCATAGCCCTTTAAAGCCAAACAATTCCTTCAGTCTCTCATAATATAATTTAAGTTTCCAATCTCCTGATTATTTTCAGTGCTGTTTTTTTTCTTTTTGCAGTTGTGCCAGTTTCCAGTGGTTCCTGAGGGAGCCACAGTATGCTAACCTTAATTACTCCACTGTGATTACAGATTCTTACATATTCATTATTTTAAAATATTGCCAGCTTTCAGTGTCATATTAATTGGTCTATAGTTCTCTCAACTTCTGTTTTTTCACCCTCTGAAGACAAGGACATTTGACCTTCTGCAGTCATTTCCTATTTTCATCTATTTTTCAGCATTTTTGAAAGATAATGGCTACACCATCAGCATGTTCTGATGCCGTCCTATAATGCAATCCACATGGCCTTGGAGATTTGTAAGGTCGGTAGGCATTGTCTGCCTCAAGCTATAATTCTCCTCTTTCAATCCACTCTACACAATTGTTCAGTGGAATGCATATCATCAGAGAAAGCTGAGCCAAAACAGTTGGCATCTCTTTACTATTTTCACTGAGCAATTGGTTTCTTATTTACTTTCTCTTCTTTCTAGGATGAACATAGCTGAAGTATCCTCAGTATGTATGTGCGTGTGTGGTTTTTTCTTCTTTTTTGCTTTTCTTAGTATCCTTAGCTCATCTCAGCTCTTTCTAAGCTTTAGTTTACCATATCCTTGCTCTATAAAAGGTAAAGATAAAGGTTCCCCTTGCACATATGTGCTAGTCGTTCTCAACTCAAGGGGGCGGTGCTCATCTCCGTTTCAAAGCCAAAGAGCCAGCACTGTCCGAAGATGTCTCCGTGGTCATGTGGCTGGCATGACTAAATGCCAAAGGTGCACGGAATGCTGTTACCTTCCCACCAAAGGTGGTCCTTATTTTTCTACTTGCATTTTTTACGTGCTTTTGAACTGCTAGGTTGGCAGAAGCTGGGACAAGTAACAGGAGCTCACCCCATTACGCAGCACTAGGGATTCGAACCATTGAACTGCCAACCTTCCGATCGACAAGCTCAGTGCTCTATAAAGCTAGGCTAGTTATATGAGCAGTATATTTCCTTGGTGATTATCCATTTTTCACCTCTTGTAAGAATTCTTTTTATTTTCAATTTTTACTAAGAGTTTTATACAGTCACATTGGGTTTGTTTTTTTTTTGGTTGGTTGTTGCTATCTTCCTGCATATTTTTCCTCATTGAATAAAGTGAGATCTCCCTTTTTACAAATTCCTTTTCTATTCCAATTCCATTTTTTTTTCCTATATCATTTCCTGGCATGGAATTTTATTTGTTGATGTTGTGTATTTATTAAACTCTATCTTTCTAAGGTCCACCTTTTGATGTATTCAATTTTAATTCCTCTTAATTTCAAGCAGTACATGGGCACTTTTTCCCAAAGATGCCGCTACTTTCACTTTATCTACTTATATTCTTCCTAGGTTAGAATCAAGTCAAGGTTAGTTGAACTCCATATGTCTTCATCTACCTTTTGAAAGTTATCAGCAAGACAAGACAGGAATTTGCTGGAAGAACGAAGCTTATCAGAATTTCTCTCCCAAAAGATATCAAAGTAATTAAATTCTCTTATCACTACCATTTTCTGTTTCTTTCGAAGACCTGAAGTTGTTTTTGAAATATTATGTTCACATTCTTCTTGGTTGGGTGATCATGGCAAAGTAAAATGGTATACTTTTAGATCATTGGGTATTTGGATGAAACGAGGGCTTTTATTTATATGCCAAAATAACTATATGTATCCTCATTTCACTGTGAGAAAATGCTGTATGAGTTAATGACAGCTGTCTTTACTGAAAGATTTTGTCTTTAAATATTCAGCAGAGTCAACATTTCATTATTTTACTGTGCCAGGTGGTCATTATAGGTTATTAAATAACATCATGACACAATGGGGGAAATTATAAAATGATAGCTCCCTGCTGAAATAGAAGGGGTGGGGAGAGAAAGAGCAAGAGAGCAAGAGAGACAGACTAACCAACCAACAGAGAAACAATTTCTACAATAAAATCCTGCATTACTGCCCACTGTGTAAATTTCTGTGCGTGTGTGTTGCATGCATATATGCATAAACATTAATTAATTAATTTTATTATTTGTATCCCATATTTATTATTTTTTAGAAATAACTCAAGGTGGTGAACATATCTAGCACATCTTCCTTTCTCTAGTTCCCCTACAACAACCACCCTGTGTGGTGGGTTGGGCTCAGAGTGACTGTGCCCAAAGGATTTGAAACTCTCTTTCTAGCCTGGTGCCTTAACCAGTAGAATAAATAATTATTTATGTTATGTATCTTTAAATATTTTGGCGGGAAACAAGCACGTTGATGATTGGTTGAAGCCGCCGGTTAAACAGTATATAAGGAGAGGTTTTTCCCCAGCCAGGTTGCTGGGTTCACCCTATATTAAAGAGCTGTTGTCACTACCCTGGTCTCCAGCCTCGTTACTTCCCGAACTTAACACTGGCGACGAAGGTGGGATATCGAGGCTAAGGAGCACCAGAACCGAGCTGAAGCACGGAAGAACCGAACCCAGCAAACCCAGGGCAGAAACGCGGAGATGGCCAGTTACACTCCGCCCGCGCCGTTTGACCCAGCGAGAGAGAAATGGGGAGCCAGGCAACCCGCCTTCCCATCCTAACCTACATTCTTCCTTTGTTGGGCTTGCTTTCTGCTGCCCAAAACTGAGCTGATGTTAGCATAGTCCAACATAATGGTATAAATGTACAGCTAGGTATTTGGCAATATTATATGTAGAACTACCAATGGCACTCACAATTGGATGCAGTGGCACAAACTCTTTTCGAATTTTTGGTAACCCTAACAAGCATGGTGGCAAGGCTTCTGCCCAGCAAAGGCAGTTGTGCATTTCAGGTAAGATTGACAAAGTGTTGATGAGGTGATTAGTTTTCTGTAATACTTTGGTTGTCGCATCACATCACTTACATGTTGTAAGATCTAAGAGGTTCTGGATGTTCTTCAAATACTCTTTTATGTCTTCATAATAACTTTAGTGTTTCCCTTATCCGCTGGCAAAATAATTAAGTTATTTTTTGCACTGAGCTTCATAATTTGTTTATTCTTCATCTAGTATAGTACAGACCCTGCATGTTTGATGCGGTGTGACAGAACCAAACATCTTTCTTAATCAGAGGGAGACGAGCAATTAATTCATACAGGGAGTCCTCAACTTATGAGAATGGTGCCACAATTTCCATTGCTAAGCAATACAGTAAAAAAGTATGACCGCATCACTTTGCAACAGCAATTCCAGCACTCCCCATAGCTGAGGATGCACCCCAATTAAACTACTCCAGGTTTAGTCACTCACAGTGTTGAGTCTTGGTAAGATAAGGTACTGTAGCCTCTTTTGGCTGCCCTGCATGCTGTTTTGTCAGAAGGCAAGCAGTCCAGAACCACACAACTCTGCGGTTGCTTGTCCCACTGCGGTTCGGAGGGGTCTTGGTGCACCATCCCAGCAGCACAGTGCAAAGATGCACTGTGTTAGAAAGCCCCAGTAGCGCACTGCAAAGCTCCAGCTCAGAAGTTTGGTGCAAAGCCCCAGCCACCCCAGGAAGCCCCAGTAGCCTGGTACAAAGTCACAGCCCAGCAGTGCAGTGTGAAGTCACAGCTGTCTTCACTGTCCTGCACGCCACCATTTCAACTGACCTTCACCACCTTCTTGCTCCCACTGCTGATGAGGTTTGTCTATCCTGGTCCTTTTGCGAGGCGGCTGCTATCAAAAAGCAATCTAACGCTGGCAAACGCCTGGACGAAGCCAGAGCGCATGAAATGTCCACCCAAGCGGCGGAGACCCTGCAAAGCCTCTCACACCAAAGGCGAGCACAAAGTCAACCCGGTGCACCAAGAAGAGATCCAAACCGAATCTGACGGTGAGGATGAGGAAGGGTTTGTCGAACCGAGAAAGCGGCAAAGAGGACCGGGACGAATGCGGAAGTTGCGGAGGTCAACACCAGCGCCAACACTGCAAGTTCAAGGCGCTACATGTCGGCGGTGCGAGAAGAAGGGCACCTAGCTCAAGTCTGTCGAGCTCCCCAACCTTCCCGCCGAAAATTCAAATCGGCCAATCAGAGCGCGGGATCGGCAAGGCGACCCGCAATTGGCTCAAACAAAAAAGGCGCCAATTCAAATCAAACGACTGTGGTCATAGGCGCGCCTCAACCCGGTGCACCAAGAAGAGATCCAAACCGAATCTGACGGTGAGGATGAGGAAGGGTTTGTCGAACCGAGAAAGCGGCAAAGAGGACCGGGACGAATGCGGAAGTTGCGGAGGTCAACACCAGCGCCAACACTGCAAGTTCAAGGCGCTACATGTCGGCGGTGCGAGAAGAAGGGCACCTAGCTCAAGTCTGTCGAGCTCCCCAACCTTCCGCCGAAAATTCAAATCGGCCAATCAGAGCGCTGGAGCAACTCATCCGGGGGTCAGAGACATGCGTTTGCGGGCGGCTGCTATCGAAAAGCAATCTAACGCTGGCAAACGCCTGGACGAAGCCAGAGCGCATGAAATGTCCACCCAAGCGGCGGAGACCCTGCAAAGCCTCTCACACCAAAGGCGAGCACAAAATCAACCCGGTGCACCAAGAAGAGATCCAGACCGAATCCGGCGGTGAGGATGAGGAAGGGTTTGTCGAACCGAGAAAGCGGCAAAGAGGACCGGGGCGAATCACGGAAGTTGCGGAGGTCAACACCAGCGCCAACACTGCAAGTTCAAGGACGCTACATGTCGGCGGTGCGAGAAGAAAGGGCACCTAGCTCAAGTCTGTCGAGCTCCCCAACCTTCCCGCCGAAAATTCAAATCGGCCAATCAGAGCGCGGGAGCGGCAAGGCGACCCGCGATTGGCGCAAACAAAAAAGGCGCGAATTCGAATCAAACGACTGTGGTCATAGGCCGCGCCTCAACCCGAGTGAAGAAGAAAATCTTCACCAAGCCCAAAATAGAAGGAGTACGGTGCCGACTCGAAGTGGACACCGGGTCAGCGATCACCATCATGTCCTGGGACACTTTGGCAAAATCGTTGCCATCAGTCGCGAAGCGCCACCTGCAAACACAACGGCTACGAGTCCACGACTACCAAGGGAATCGCATCCCTGTTCGAGGGACCACCTCTGTCCGAGTCGAGTACGGACCACACAAGAAGACCCTGCCCATCACGATCGTCGAAGGGACCCTGCCTAGTTTGTTGGGACTAGACTGGTTTCGTGCACTGGGCATGGGAGTGACTGGCATCTACAGAAGTGACTGTAATCTGAAAGACATACTCATGAACGAGTTCGAAGATGTCTTCAAGGACTGCCTGGGCAAGTACAAGGGGACCCCTATTTCCTTCAACTTAGACCCCCAGGTAGCCCCCATTAGGTTAAAGGCAAGGAGAGTCCCTTTTGCCCTTAAACCTAAAATTGACAAGGAGCTAGATAAGCTCATAAATCAGGGGATTCTGGTGCCAGTCGATCACGCAAAGTGGGAGACGCCAATCGTCACCCCAGTAAAACCAGATGGGTCAATTAGAATCTGCGCTGACTACAAGGCGACGTTAAACAAAGCCTTACAGAAAAGCGCTTACCCGGTTCCCGTGGTGCAACACTTGCTGCACTCTTTGGGGCAAGGGCAAGTCTTTGCAAAGTTAGACTTGGCTCAAGCCTACCAACAACTGCCCGTAGACGCCAACACAGCCGAAGCCCAAACGATTGTAACTCACAGGGGTGCTTTCAAGTGTACCCGATTACAATTTGGGGTGAGTGTGGCACCAGGGCTGTTCCAAAACTTAATGGAACGACTTCTGCAAGGGCTCCCAGGGGTAGTTCCCTACTTCGATGATGTATTGATATCAGCAGAAAACGTAGAGGAATTGGGGGAGCGCTTGAGAAAAGTTCTGGGCATTTTCCGGTCAGCCGGATTAAAGGTTAAAGTGAACAAATGCCAGATAGGGGTAGAATCCGTCGAATTCTTGGGCTACCGAATAGACCCCACTGAGAGCAAGGTCAAGGCAATCAGAAAGGCTCCAGCGCCCAAAAACAAAACAGAGCTACAGGCATTCCTGGGGCTAGTGAATTTTTACGCGGTTTTTTTAAAAAACAAGGCGACCGTTGCTGAACCGCTGCATAAGCTTCTGGGAAAGAATACTGTTTGGTCTTGGGGAAAGTCGGAAGCTAGGGCTTTCGAAGCAGTAAAAAACCTACTCTCGAGCGATAGCCTGCTGATCCAGTATCGTAGCTCATTGCCATTATTACTGGTTTGCGATGCCTCCCCTTACGGGGTGGGGGCTGTGCTCAGCCACAGACTTCCAAACGGCACAGAAGCCCCTATAGCCTTCTACTCCAGAACGATGTCCTCCACAGAGAGGAACTATAGCCAGTTAGATAAGGAAGCGCTAGCAATTGTGTCAGGGGTAAAAAAGTTTCACGAATATGTTTTTGGGAGAAACTTTGAAATTGTTACTGACCACAGACCGCTGTTAGGGATACTGGCTGGCGACCGCCCAACGCCTGTGGCACTTTCGCCACGATTGACCCGATGGACTATTTTCTTAGCCGCTTATTCCTACAAGCTGCAGCATCGACCGGGAAAAGAAGTGGGGCATGCGGACGCGTTAAGCAGATGCCCACTACCAGGGGCGATCGAAGACCCCACTCCGGGGACGCCCATCCTGCTAATTGACTCTTTGGACTCTGGCCCAGTCACATCTAAGGAGGTGGCTCGGGCATCATACCGGGACATTACTTTGAGGACTGTACTAGGTTGGGTACAAAGGGGGTGGCCCGCTGCGCCGGGCGAACGGTTTAAGGAATTTGTAAAAAAACGTGGGGAACTCTCGGCTCAAGGGGGGTGCCTGCTATGGGGTGATCGAGTGGTGATTCCGGAGAAATTGAGGGAAAGGGTATTGGACCTCCTCCACGAGGGTCACCCAGGGATCGTAAGGATGAAGGGGCTAGCAAGAAGCTATGTTTGGTGGCCACTCATGGACTCAGAAATTGCTGAGAGGGTAGGAAAATGCCAGGCTTGCCAAGAGTCTAGACCTCTACCCCCAACGGCCCCAGTCAGGGAATGGGAAAAACCCCAAGGGCCCTGGTCGAGAATCCACATTGATTTTGCTGGCCCTTTCCACGGCCAAACCTTCCTAGTGGTAGTCGACGCTTTCTCTAAATGGTTGGAGATCATTCTCATGAAATCCATGACAGCCGAGGCAGTAATCGCAGCCCTGCGACACCTATTCGCAACCCACGGGTTGCCTGACACGCTAGTATCCGACAACGGCCCGCAATTCACGGCAACCCAGTTTGAGGAATACCTGGCAGATGAGGGCATCCGACATGCCCTCTCTGCGCCTTTCCACCCTGCGTCGAATGGCCTTGCAGAGCGTTCCGTCCGGAGCGCTAAGGAGGCATTGTCCAGGCTCAAGCCAGGCGACTGGCAAACAAAGATAGATTTCTTTCTGGCCGTTCAGCATAGAACCCCCAGCACTGCTACAGGCAGAAGCCCAGCCGAATTATTGATGGGACGGAAGCTCCGGTGCCCACTTGACCGTTTAAATCCCCATTACACACCAGAGGGTTACAAGGGGGAACTGGAAAAAACGAGAGAAATGGGCATAGGCGACCGAGTGTGGGCCCGCAACTATGGGGACGGCCCAAGTTGGCTAGCAGGGCAAATCATAAAAGCAACCGGTCCAAAATCATACTTAGTTGAGTTAAAAGACAACCGAGTATGGAGGCGCCACATAGATCAGATAAGGAAACGAATAGCCGAACAAACCGAGATAATTGAAACAGATCATGACCACTCATTCTTTGAACCCACAGCTGACCATAACCCGGGGGAGGCGCAAGACTTAGCTGAGTTCCCGGAGGTCCAGCGACGCCATCAGGTTCCCGATGGAAACGGCAGGGAAAACTCTGCAAGTAATCCAAGGCCGGATGGCCTAGCAAAAGAGTCTGCAAGTAATCCAGGGCCGGATGGCCTAGAGAAAGAGCTGGGAGGAGCAAACAGCCCCTCCGACCAGCTCAACCCACTCCCAAGGACTGAACCGCGCAGGTCCGAAAGAATTAGGAGACGCCCAGGTTATTTGCGTGACTACGTCGAAAAATAACATGTAAATAATATGTAAATAGAGGTAAAGTGTTTTCTGGGAGGGGAGGAGTGTTATGTATCTTTAAATATTTTGGCGGGAAACAAGCACGTTGCTGATTGGTTGAAGCCGCCGGTTAAACAGTATATAAGGAGAGGTTTTTCCCCAGCCAGGTTGCTGGGTTCACCCTATATTAAAGAGCTGTTGTCACTACCCTGGTCTCCAGCCTCGTTACTTCCCGAACTTAACAATTTAGTTAAGGATAAATGAAAAATCATGAGGTGGGCAAAAGAGTATTTTATCGGTATGGAAACCGTGATGCAGATGAGGAGAAACCAAACCATTACTCATTTTCAAAAGTATTCACTCTATATGCTGTGTGTACTTTTCGTAGAATAATATTAACACCATTAAATGGGACTCAGTGGCTTCTTTCAGTTGCATGTCAAACAAGCTTCTTCTTCCCTGCAGGATATAATAGGAGTGGTTCAGTAATTGTATCACTTTCCTCACAAAGCTATCCATCTACAGTACAGTGGTATTCAGTAAAGAAACAATATTTGGTGAAGAACTACAGACAGATAACTTAGCAGGAAATAATGCTTCTTTCCATTAAAAAAATACATTGTAGTGATTTCACATGAAATGCCCTGGGCCAGGACCAGTATATTTTCTTTCTTTTGATCACTGTATTGGTTTAAACAGCACATCTTTCTTGTACATTATAACAGTCATCCAAAGTATCTGACATTTTCATGCAAAAGTACTGTATCATTATAGATTCCTGCAATATCATTACAGTACATATAAATGGATGGAGTTTGCATTATGGAGGCAGAATGATGATTTTGATATTTGCTTACTGCCCCACCTCCACAAATGCCTTTTTTTAAGGTATTCGTGTAAATGCTAAATGTATTCCACCAGTTGAAGAAAATTAGATGTGGCTGTTTTTAAAAAAACAATAATTATGTAGTGTGAAACGTGATTCTCAGTAATGACCATGAGAGGACCATGGATGAAGGCCAAAGATACTGCTGTGTCTAGAAAATATTTATTGGCTCCAAACATCGTTCTTAACTTACAAAAGGAATATTTCTTTGAGTAATGGTCCATGAAACTTTATACTGAATGTGGCAGGGAACTATCACAATTTATATAAACCAGTATTCTTGATTTATATCAATACTAGCAACATTTCCCTTTGTGCATTAGCAATAGCAGTACATTACAATCTACAAGTAAAACTCTTGTTTTATAAACATTCTCTGTCTTCCTATTTTTTTCTCAAGTAACTTTATTCCCCTACCATTTAAAAAAAATGTAAAAAAATCTACTAGTTACTTACTGTTCAACTGGGAACTATGCAATTATACCACATAAGTCTATTCATTCCATCTTCCATTCCCCACTGTTCAGTGGGTTCAACATCCAATAGGTCATAAAGGCTATAGGCTATTGTGGAGGGTTCCCTTTTTTCTCCTCTCTTCCTTTCTTCGGATCTTCCCAAGCATGCAAATAATTCCCTCCTATTTCTCAGTAGGCCTGCTTTAGCCTAAATACTACTGGCACTCATCCGAATTTAGAAGAAACGATCCATTATATGATACTTTGGAGAGAAATATTCACAGCCAATGGGCCATAAACTTACTGAATTTTTTTAAAAGATAAACTCATTTTCAGATCAGTAAGATTAAGAATGAGGCTCCATAATGTCAAAAAATGTATTCCCGAGTTTTCACAGCTGATAGAAAAACAGCTAATGGGATATCCAAATTTATTCATACATTTGTTTTTGCTTTTCCATTTACTTTTATATGTTTTGCCACTATGTAACTATCTATCTATCTATCTATCTATCTATCTATCTATCTATCTATCTATCTATCTATCTATCTATCTTATATATAAAAATAGGAATGTACACTTTGGTGAAAATTTTCATCAGTCCAAATCCAAGGAATAAAAAATAAAGCAAAGCAAAGCAAAGCAAAGGAATAGAATAGAATAGAATAGAATAGAATAGAATAGAATAGAATAGAATAGAATAGAATAGAATAGAATTTTTTATTGGCCAAGTGTGATTGGACACACAAGGAATTTGTCTTGGTGCATATGCTCTCAGTGTACATAAAAGAAAAGATGCCTTCATTATTAACTGAACTGTTGAAAGTTGGAGGCTACTTGTGTTCTATTCCTATGCATTTAGTTTTTCCTGTCTAAGTGCAGGACCTTATTTTTCTCACACTGAATTGCATCTTATTGAATATTGCCCATTTGTCTAGTCCATCAAGATCCTTCTGAATCTTGAATCTATTTTCCAAAGTCTACCTTACAATGTTTTCCCCAGCTTAGTGTCATCGGAAACTTTGATGAGCTTCCCTTCTATCATCTTATCGAGATCTTTTGGGAAAAAGTTAAACAGCACTAGGTCCAAGAAAGAAATTTGAGATAATCCAGGGAGACGTGGCCAATGTGGTGGGTGAGACAGTCGCACACCCCGGTATCTCCAGGGTATGCACCGAAATCCCCCTCTATATGGGGGTCCGTCCATCTCCTTGTTCAGATCATAGCTGCCTCGAAGGGGCAGCGAAGAATGGGGGAGCCGCTGGAGTGAATGGGAAGATTGCAAACTCCCTGCAGTTTCCTTCCCCCGACCCAGCGGGGAGGAATGCAGCCACCATCAGCTGCAACACAGCTGCCATGGCCACAAAATTGGGCAGGAGGATGAAGCACAAAAGAAACAGATTATTGAAGCCGGGTGAGTTATCACCAAATTTATTCATACATTTGTTTTGCTTTTCCATTTACTTTTATATGTTTTGCCACTATGTAACTATCTATCTATCTATCTATATCTACCTACCTTTCTCTATCTATCTATCTATCTATCTATCTATCTATCTATCTATCTATCTATCTATCTATCTATCTATCTATCTATCTATCTATCTATCTATCTATCTATCATCTATCTATCTATCTATCTATCTATCTATCTATCTATCTATCTATCTATCTATCTATCTATCTATCTATCTATCTATCTATCTATCTATCTATCTATCTATCTATCTATCTATCTATCTATCTATCTATCTATCTATCTATCTATCTATCTATCTATCTATCTATCTATCTATCTATCTATCTATCTATCTATCTATCTATCTATCTATCTATCTATCTATCTATCTATCTATCTATCTATCTATCTATCTATCTATCTATCTATCTATCTATCTATCTATCTATCTATCTATCTATCTATCTATCTATCTATCTATCTATCTATCTATCTATCTATCTATCTATCTATCTATCTATCTATCTATCTATCTATCTATCTATCCTATCTATCTATCTATCTATCTATCTATCTATCTATCTATCTATCTATCTATCTATCTATCTATCTATCTATCTATCTATCTATCTATCTATCTATCTATCTATCTATCTATCTATCTATGTATCTATCTATCTATCTATCTATCTATCTATCTATCTATCTATCTATCTATCTATCTATCTATCTATCTATCTATCTATCTATCTATCTATCTATCTATCTATCTATCTATCTATCTATCTATCTATCTATCTATCTATCTATCTATCTATCTATCTATCTATCTATCTATCTATCTATCTATCTATCTATCTATCTATCTATCTATCTATCTATCTATCTATCTATCTATCTATCTATCTATCTATCTATCTATCTATCTATCTATCTATCTATCTATCTATCTATCTATCTATCTATCTATCTATCTATCTATCTATCTATCTATCTATCTATCTATCTATCTATCTATCTATCTATCTATCTATCTATCTATCTATCTATCTATCTATCTATCTATCTATCTATCTATCTATCTATCTATCTATCTATCTATCTATCTATCTATCTATCTATCTATCTATCTATCTATCTATCTATCTATCTATCTATCTATCTATCTATCTATCTATCTATCTATCTATCTATCTATCTATCTATCTATCTATCTATCTATCTATCTATCTATCTATCTATCTATCTATCTATCTATCTATCTATCTATCTATCTATCTATCTATCTATCTATCTATCTATCTATCTATCTATCTATCTATCTATCTATCTATCTATCTATCTATCTATCTATCTATCTATCTATCTATCTATCTATCTATCTATCTATCTATCTATCTATCTATCTATCTATCTATCTATCTATCTATCTATCTATCTATCTATCTATCTATCTATCTATCTATCTATCTATCTATCTATCTATCTATCTATCTATCTATCTATCTATCTATCTATCTATCTATCTATCTATCTATCTATCTATCTATCTATCTATCTATCTATCTATCTATCTATCTATCTATCTATCTATCTATCTATCTATCTATCTATCTATCTATCTATCTATCTATCTATCTATCTATCTATCTATCTATCTATCTATCTATCTATCTATCTATCTATCTATCTATCTATCTATCTATCTATCTATCTATCTATCTATCTATCTATCTATCTATCTATCTATCTATCTATCTATCTATCTATCTATCTATCTATCTATCTATCTATCTATCTATCTATCTATCTATCTATCTATCTATCTATCTATCTATCTATCTATCTATCTATCTATCTATCTATCTATCTATCTATCTATCTATCTATCTATCTATCTATCTATCTATCTATCTATCTATCTATCTATCTATCTATCTATCTATCTATCTATCTATCTATCTATCTATCTATCTATCTATCTATCTATCTATCTATCTATCTATCTATCTATCTATCTATCTATCTATCTATCTATCTATCTATCTATCTATCTATCTATCTATCTATCTATCTATCTATCTATCTATCTATCTATCTATCTATCTATCTATCTATCTATCTATCTATCTATCTATCTATCTATCTATCTATCTATCTATCTATCTATCTATCTATCTATCTATCTATCTATCTATCTATCTATCTATCTATCTATCTATCTATCTATCTATCTATCTATCTATCTATCTATCTATCTATCTATCTATCTATCTATCTATCTATCTATCTATCTATCTATCTATCTATCTATCTATCTATCTATCTATCTATCTATCTATCTATCTATCTATCTATCTATCTATCTATCTGTATCTATCTATCTATCTATCTATCTATCTATCTATCTATCTATCTATCTATCTATCTATCTATCTATCTATCTATCTATCTATCTATCTATCTATCTATCTATCTATCTATCTATCTATTTATTTATTTATTTATTTATTTATTTCGATTTTTATACCGCCCTTTATTTATTTATTTATTTATTTATTTATTTATTTATTTATTTATTTATTTATTTATTTATTTATTTATTTATTTATTTATTTAT
Organism: Ahaetulla prasina; assembly: GCF_028640845.1. Taxonomy (NCBI): domain Eukaryota; kingdom Metazoa; phylum Chordata; class Lepidosauria; order Squamata; family Colubridae; genus Ahaetulla; species Ahaetulla prasina. The sequence goes on from NC_080543.1 coordinate 53,265,240, forward strand.
TTATTTATTTATTTATTTATTTATTTATTTATTTATTTATTTATTTATTTATTTATTTATTTATTTATTTATTTATTTATTTATTTATTTATTTATTTATTTATTTATTTATTTATTTATTTATTTATTTATTTATTTATTTATTTATTTATTTATTTATTTATTTATTTATTTATTTATTTATTTATTTATTTATTTATTTATTTATTTATTTATTTATTTATTTATTTATTTATTTATTTATTTATTTATTTATTTATTTATTTATTTATTTATTTATTTATTTATTTATTTATTTATTTATTTATTTATTTATTTATTTATTTATTTATTTATTTATTTATTTATTTATTTATTTATTTATTTATTTATTTATTTATTTATTTATTTATTTATTTATTTATTTATTTATTTATTTATTTATTTATTTATTTATTTATTTATTTATTTATTTATTTATTTATTTATTTATTTATTTATTTATTTATTTATTTATTTATTTATTTATTTATTTATTTATTTATTTATTTATTTATTTATTTATTTATTTATTTATTTATTTATTTATTTATTTATTTATTTATTTATTTATTTATTTATTTATTTATTTATTTATTTATTTATTTATTTATTTATTTATTTATTTATTTATTTATTTATTTATTTATTTATTTATTTATTTATTTATTTATTTATTTATTTATTTATTTATTTATTTATTTATTTATTTATTTATTTATTTATTTATTTATTTATTTATTTATTTATTTATTTATTTATTTATTTATTTATTTATTTATTTATTTATTTATTTATTTATTTATTTATTTATTTATTTATTTATTTATTTATTTATTTATTTATTTATTTATTTATTTATTTATTTATTTATTTATTTATTTATTTATTTATTTATTTATTTATTTATTTATTTATTTATTTATTTATTTATTTATTTATTTATTTATTTATTTATTTATTTATTTATTTATTTATTTATTTATTTATTTATTTATTTATTTATTTATTTATTTATTTATTTATTTATTTATTTATTTATTTATTTATTTATTTATTTATTTATTTATTTATTTATTTATTTATTTATTTATTTATTTATTTATTTATTTATTTATTTATTTATTTATTTATTTATTTATTTATTTATTTGGAGCTGCCAATTTTAGACCAAGCGGTTAGATGATCAAGGTCATTTTGAATGATAGAAGTATTGTCTGTGGTGTTAAATAGTTTGACATCATCAGCAAAGAGAGATCAGTCTGTAATTTTCGACTAAGCTGGGGTCTCCTTTCTTGAAGATAGGGATGACTGTGGCTAGTGACCAAAGTTTGGGAAGGGAACTGGTAGTGAAAGCTTTATCAAAGATAATACTTAGGGGTTCTGCTATATTAATGGAAAGTTTTTTTTAAGAAGTATGCACATAGTCCATCAGGTCCAATAGATAGCGATGGTTTTAAGTTATGAAGATCTTTTCCAACGTTGTCTTCTGTGAAATCTATGTGAGTTAAGTATCATAATCATTGCTGGTACGTTTGTGGAATGTCGGATATGTGTTATCGAAGTTAACAAAAACTGAGCCAAAGAAAATGTTGAAGAGGTTTGCTTTAACTGTTTCGTCATTGCATTCTTTGTTGTTAGAATCTTTTAGTGGTGGGATGGATCTTGAGTCTTTAAGTTTATTGTTAACAAAATTATAAAAGGCATGATTGGAATTTGTGCACAGAAGGTTCTCTTCTTGCTTAGTGTGGTAATTTGTGCATTCAGTTTTTATTTGGTTGCATATATTTCTGTAGCAGTTTTTGAAATTTGCAACATAGCCTTTTTTGTTTCTTTTCATCCAAGAAGCTTCTTCATTTTCAGTACTGAACGACTATGACCTGGATGATTTGAGAATCTCCATAGATATGCTAGCAAAACCAGCAAAATAATTATATTGCTACAATCCTCACTGCTGTGTTTTATGTGTTTGCAATCAGGGTGTGTGTATTTCCTTCTTGACTCCTGCTTGAAAATAGGTGGCTGTTGCGGCTAGGAGGGTCTTAGCGCAACTTTGTACTGTATTATCAGTTATACCCATTTCTGAATCAGGAGGCTGTGCTCTCAGTTACTCATGCTCTGGTCACCTTCCAAATGGACTTTACATGGGGCTCCCCTGCCCTAGAAGAGTATCCCAAAGCTTCAACTGGTGCAAAATGTGTAGTGGGCAGTTATATATGCTCCTAAAATTGCACATGTTAAATCTCTGTTTTGTGAACTGCATTGGTTGCCAGTTTACTTCCAGATTCAATGGGTTGGTTTTAACTTTTAAAGTCCTAGATAGCATGAGGCTCGGTTATTGGAAAGATTACATCTTCTTGGTTATGTTTACCTGTCTCCTCAGGTCTGATAGGAGGGGCTTATCAGGCATAAAAGAAAAGATGTTGGAAAATTGACCTTCACGATCTAAAATGTCTAACTTGTTATTTGTGATTTGTAATTGTATTAAAGAATGATTTCTAGAGGCAGAGGAAGAATGTAAGAATGGAATAGTGGACTATTCCCACAAAGATAGTTATGTTGGTGTGATTGCACGACATTTTTAGAAAGGATCTTAAATGGCTGTTCTCAGATTTATATTAAGGAATTAAGTAGAAATTTTAACATTTATGTAAGAATACAAGTGACAAATATGGAACAAAAGAAAACATTTAAAATAAGAAGAAACTTAATTGTGACCTAAAATGTCTAACTTGTTATTTGTGATTTGTAATTGTATTAAAGAATGATTTCTAGAGGCAGAGGAAGAATGTAAGAGTCGAATAGCTTTCGTTTTATGACTATTCCCACAAAGATAGTTATGTTGGTGTGATTGCACGACATTTTTAGAAAGGATCTTAAATGGCTGTTCTCAGATTTATATTAAGGAATTAAGTAGAAATTTTAACATTTATGTAAGAATACAAGTGACAAATATGGAACAAAAGAAAACATTTAAAATAAGAAGAAACTTAATTGTGACCTAAAATGTCTAAGAACGACAAGAAATTCAATTGTCACTAAAATGGCTACTTGTTACTTGTGGTTTGCAATTGTATCAAAGAGTGACATCTAGAGGCAGAGGAAGAATGTAAGAATACAAGTGACAAATATGGAACAAAAGAAAACATTTAAAATAAGAAGAAACTTAATTGTGACCTAAAATGTCTAACTTGTTATTTGTGATTTGTAATTGTATTAAAGAATGATTTCTAGAGGCAGAGGAAGAATGTAAGAATACAAGTGACAAATATGGAACAAAAGAAAACATTTAAAATAAGAAGAAATTTAAAGAAATTATTAAAAGGGGATAAGATTTTGAATAAAGACAAACCAACTGAGACAAAGGGAAGGTGTGGTTTACTACTATAGAAATAAAATGGACACTGTGTCAACTGAGATTGTAATTTAAAAGAAGATACTTAAAGATAGAGGGAAAATGAAAGAAAGAAATTGTTTCTCCGAGTTCAAGATACCTATTATCTGATTTTATGATGCAGTTAAGAAAAGATGTTGGAAAATTGACCTTCACGATCTAAAATGTCTAAGAACGACAAGAAATTCAATTGTCACTTAAAATGGCTACTTGTTACTTGTGGTTTGCAATTGTATCAAAGAGTGACATCTAGAGGCAGAGGAAGAATGTAAGAGTCGAATAGCTTTCGTTTTATGACTATTCCCACAAAGATGGAGGTTGGTGTGATTACACAACAGCTTTAAGGAAGGATCCTGGATGGCTGCCTTTGGATTATAGAATTAAGAGAAAATTTTGTTATCTAAGCAAGAATACAAGTGACAAATATGGAACAAAAGAAAACATTTAAAATAAGAAGGAACTTAATTGTGACCTAAAATGTCTAACTTGTTATTTGTGATTTGTAATTGTATTAAAGAATGATTTCTAGAGGCAGAGGAAGAATGTAAGAATAGAATAGTGGACTATTCCCACAAAGATAGTTATGTTGGTGTGATTGCACGACATTTTTTAGAAAGGATCTTAAATGGCTGTTCTCAGATTTATATTAAGGAATTAAGTAGAAATTTTTAACATTTATGTAAGAATACAAGTGACAATTATAGAATAACTATTAATGATATTTTGGGGAATGGAGGGAAAGATTGCAGAACAAATTGGGGTGAGAGGGAAATGAGTGTTATTATGTAGAGGAAAAGGGTTAGTTCTTTTGCTTTTAAGAATATGTAAGGTAACAAAAATGATTAGTGATAAAAACTTTCAAGGGAATAGTTGAATACAATGAAGGAATTAATGGGGGAAATAAGCAGCAATTACCCTTTTTAATTTTAAGGGTTTTTTTAATATATGTTATTTGGAAGCAGAGGAAGATGATAAGAGGGAATAGTCTTTATGAGTTCAGGACTATTCCTAAGTAAAATGGAAATTGTCTATGTGATCGCTGGGCAATCTTAAGAAAGAGTTGTTAGATGGTTTGACCTCTGATTAAGTAATACAGAAATATGTTTAGATTTGTGAAATTTAAGAAGTTAACAGAAGATTTATTAATGATGTTTTGGGAAATTAAATATGGGGACTAGATGGGGACTAGACGTCATTTTTTTATTAGATATGTGCAAATAACAATTAATTTTAAAAAAGGAGATGAAACTATATTGTATTAGACCATAATGAGGGGGTGAAATTTGAAATATGTTTAAGGATGTACCTGACTGTTAATTTGTTCACAATGATTTTTTTACTATTATGTTTATAAAAATAAATAAAAAATATAAAAAAAGAAATTTGAGGTAACCCACTGCATGCTTGTTTCTATGTAGATGTAGTTCTGCTGGCAACTATCTACAGAGTGCAGTTGGTCATCCAATTGCAAATCTATCTGGTGATGGTACTATCTATTCCACATTGCTTTATCTTACCAAAATGTAGGTCGTGGTCTACTTAGTCAAATGCCTTACTGAAGTCCAGGTATACAACTGCATCCCCAGTCCAGCCCACAATTATTCATAAAGTTTAGATATTATCATCTTATTGATGATGCTCACTTCAGGCTAATGAATAATGTAACCTCATTACACACACTTATTCATATCCTAGCAACTGAAATTGCTCAGGAAAGAAAACTGTCACAAAATGATAACCCCTACTGTAGGATATGACTGGCTGAACTCGAGGGAGTGGTCAAATGCATCATCAGTCTTGAGTCCCTTCATGCTAACAAAAAGAGCTAAGACCAGCCCATCTTGAATTCCAATGACTCTTATTTATCCCCTATTTGCTTTGATGGTTAATAGTTCAGATTACTGTAGAGAGCATAAGCTATCAATAAACCTTTATATTCATTTGAACTGCCTGGACTTCCCTGATTTCCTGCACTTGACACCTGTTCCCAAACTCCTAATTCTTGTAGCTGGTCCAGAAGGACACCACAGCCAATAGTATCAAATGCTTCTGACAATTCCAACAAAATCAGAAGAGTCCTACTGACTCATCCCAGACATGCCAGTGGTGAACAAACAGATTGACCAATATGTTGCTATTCCTATACTCAGGCCTGAATTCTAACTGATGGAGATCTAAATAATATTTTTCCTCCCAGTATTTGTAATTGCAAGACCATTGCCTTCTCTGTAGACTTTCCTAAAATATAAAATTCGACATTGGACAGTAATTGTCCAGGATAAGTGGATCAAAGAATAACTTCTGGATCCAGGTTTTGGACATCCAATACTGAACATATCATTGGAATAAACATTTTGGATATTTTTATGTAGCCTGGTGATGTTACTGATAATAATAATTTGTTGAAATACCCAACAAATATGTGTATTTTCAATCTACAGTGCCTATTCTTCCCCATCCCTGAATTCTACATAAATCTCACACAGACACACACAAATACGCACACACACGCATAGCTATACATTCAATTATGAACTATATATATAGTACATGTGTCTATGTATTCTTTTAAGATGGTTTTGAAGACAATCTGAATAATAATTATAATCCTACTATTTATTTTTATTTATTTTACTTATCACATTTTTAACTGCCCATCTCTCTGACAGAGAGACTCTGGCCTTGTTAATAGCTTAACTTTGGTGGCAATAAAATAAAACTGTCATATGAGCCATGTTATATAATATGGTAAGGTAAAGCTATTTTATTGGGCTTTTTTAAAAAAATGATTTTTGCCACATGTCAAATTTTAAATGCAGTAGTGCCAGTGTGTGTTTCAAAGTATGTTTTCATGATTTTGCTGTATGTGATGTTAATCTGTTTACTTACACATACATACGTATAAAGATGTCTTATACTTTCCTCCCTCTAGCAAATGTCATCTGAAGGGAAGCAATATCATAGCATCCATATACCAGATATGCACATACACCATGTGCACAATTATTAGGCAAATGAGTATTTTGAGCATATCATTTTTATGCATATTTTCCACCTCCAAGCTGTATAAACTTGAATGCTTAGTTGGCATAAGCATATCAGTTGATGTGTATTTGTGTAATGAGGGAGGGTGTGATGGGCTAAAAGAGAGATTTAACTGACTCTGAAAAGTCAAAAATTATAAAAAGGCTTTCAGAGGGATGCAGCACTCTTGAATTTGCTAAGATATTGGGGCATAATCACAGAACCATCAAATGTTTTATTGCAAATAGTCAACAGGATCACAAGAAATGTGTTGAAATAAAAAAGACACACCTTAACTGCCAATGATTTAAGAAGAATCAAACATAAAGCTATCAGGAACCTATTATCCTCCAGTGCTGTCATATTTCAGAACTGCAACCTACCTGGAGTGCCCAGAAATACAAGGTGTTCAGTGCTTAGATACATGCCTAAGGTAAGGAAGGCTGAAATCCGATCACCACTGAACAAGATTGAAAAATTGAAATTACAAGACTGGGCCAAGAAATATCAGAAGACAGATTTTTCAAAGGTTTTATGGAGATGAGAGTGACTCTTGATGGACCAGATGGATGGGTCCATGGCTAGATCAGTAATGGGCACAGAGCTCCACTTTGACTCAGATGCCAGCAAAGTAGAGGTAGGCTACTGGTAGGGGCTGGTATTATGAAAGATACCAACTCCCAAACCTACTGCCAATTTTTAGAAGACATTTTCTTCAAGCAGTGGTACAGACAAAATCTGCATCTTTCAAGAAGACCATGATTTTTATGCAGGACAATCAGGGGTACTTACCTTTACTACCGGTTTGCAACAGGATTCGCTTCGCTCGCATGCACGGATTTCTGTGCATGCGCTGATCATCCATGATGATGATGTCATGGTGTGTGGATGGAGCCTCCCACCAGTTTTACTACCGATTTTACTACTGTTTCTATCAAATGGATGCCTGAAGTTCCAGGTAAATTTTACTTTTGTAATCTCATACTGCAGGCATTTGGTGTAATATTTGGACCTCCTCCTGACAGAATAGTCCACCCACCTAAAAGATATATTACCTGGGTAAATAGGAAACTTGCACCACTGAACCATTTCATTGCCACATATACTTAGCAATTTTTTCCAGCATGCACATATATAAAAATAGATTTAGAAATATAATATAGACAGCACCAGTGATACTTTTGAAAGGACAATAATCAATGATGTCCCTAAGAATAGAATAGAATAGAATAGAATAGAATAGAATAGAATAGAATAGAATAGAATAGAATAGAATAGAATTTTTATTGGCCAAGTGTGATTGGACACACAAGGAATTTGTCTTGGTGCATATGCTCTCAGTGTACATAAAAGAAAAGATACGTTCATCAAGGTACAACATTTACAACACAATTGATGGTCAATATATCAATATAAATCATAAGGATTGCCAGCAACAAGTTTATTTATTTATTTATTTATTTAATTTGATTTTTATACCGCCCTTCTCCCGAAGGACTCAGGGCAGTGTACAGGCAAAATAAAACAGGTAATACAATGTACAATTTAAAATACGGTTAAGAAACTTATTTTATAGTTAGCCTAAGAAGTTAAAATATATAATAGACTAAAACCCCATTTAAAAATATTAATAAAAAATTTAAAATTGATAAAATTCAAGCCAGCCCCGCGCGAATGAACAGATGTGTCTTCAGTTCGCGACGAAAGGTCCGAAGGTCAGGAATTTGGCGTAAACCCGGGGGAAGCTCGTTCCAGAGTGTGGGAGCCCCCACCGAGAAGGACCTTCCCCTGGGGGCCGCCAGCCGACATTGTTTGGCGGACGGCACCCTGAGAAGTCCCTCTCTGTGAGAGCGTACGGGTCGGTGGGAGGCATGTGGTAACAGCAGGCGGTCCCGTAAGTACCCAGGCCCTAAGCCATGGAGCACTTTAAAGGTCGTAACCAAAACCTTAAAGTGCACTCGAAAGGCCACAGGTAGCCAGTGCAGCCTGCGCAGGAGCGGTGTTACATGGGAGCTACGCCTAGCTCCCTCAATCACCCGCGCAGCTGCATTCTGGACTAACTGAAGCCTCCGAGTGCACCTCAAGGGGAGCCCCATGTAGAGAGCATTACAATAATCCAAGCGAGAGGTAACGAGCGCATGAGTGACTGTGCACAAGGCATCCCGATCAAGGAAGGGGCGCAATTGCCGAACCAGGCGAACCTGGTGGAAGGCCCTCCTGGAGACGGCCGTCAAATGATCTTCAAACGACAGCCGTTCATCCAGGAGGACACCTAAGTTGCGCACCCTATCCTTTGGGGCCAGTAACTCGCCTCCAACAGTCAGCTGCAGCTGCAGCTGACTGAATCGGGATGCCGGCATCCACAGCCACTCCGTCTTGGAGGGATTAAGCTTGAGCCTGTTTCTCCCCATCCAGACCCGTACGGCTTCCAAACACCGGGACAGCACTTCAACAGCTTCATTGGGGTGGCCCGGGGTGGAAAAGTACAGCTGGGTGTCATCAGCGTACTGCTGGTATCTCACCCCGAAGCCACTGATGATCTCACCCAACGGCTTCATGTAGATGTTGAACAGAAGGGGCGAGAGAATCGACCCCTGCGGCACCCCACAAGTGAGGCACCTCTGCCCCCCTGTCATACAAGTTATAGTCATACAGTCATAAATAGAAAGAGATTGGTGATGGGAACTATGAGAAGATTAATAGTAGTGCAGATTCAGTAAATACTTTGACAGTGTTGATGGAATTATTTGTTTAGCAGAGTGATGGCCTTCAGGAAAAAACTGTTCTTGTGTCTAGTTGTTCTGGTGTGCAGTGCTCTATAGCATCGTTTTGTGGGTAGTAGTTGAAACAGTTTATGTCCAGGATGCGAGGGATCTGTAAATATTCCTTATCCAGATTCCTTATCCAGTTCCAGTATTCATTTACTTATCCTTTTCCTTTGGACTCATTCCTGCCAGTGGAACATACAAAGCAAGGAAAAAACTCTGATCTGTTTCCTGTTTCATCTCACTATGTCCATTCTCAGAGAAAGAGGTGAACAAGCAGTGATAGCAAGCAGCAGCACCAGGAGAATTTTGCCATTGGCAGGGCTTCCCTTTTTGCACAGATATTGGCTTTGTCAGGTGCTCAGTAATGATCGATCCTAATGTTGGTCTAAGTGCCTACTTAAGTCATGCTGATAGATAATGGAAAACTAGTATTAGTTTTAACATTTAAAACATTTCCAACTCTCTACATACCTTTATCAAAACTTAGCAAACAGTTGCACTATGATAATTCCTTTATTAACTTCATTGAGACTTTAATTCAACTAACTTTAGCTGGATAATTATATAATTATTTTTGCAATATATTTTGCCAAGTTGTCTCTGATTTCTTTCACAAATGACATGGGATGAGGTTGGTTTGTTGTTTTTTTTAAAAAAGCCTTTGGAGGCTTCAACTTAAAATTTTGTAGGTAAAAATTTCAACATAGGTTAGAATGCGTTATCACAGATAAAGTAGTTTTAATGCTGCAACACAGAAATTCTTTCTGAATGTTGAATACTGTAGGGATATAATGGAGAGAAAAGAATTGTAAACATAAGCAAATGCTCTAATACTATAGAATGTGTCACCATTTGTATTATAAAACTGTACATGCTGAATTGTTGCTAAATATAAAAGGAAATCGCTTTTCAGTCCTTTGTTAAGTAGAGCTGCAATGCAGATATGGGATATAATCTTGTATTATTTGAGAAATCCTTTTATACGTCTGCATCACATACACACTCAATATTTAGAATGCTAAGCATACTACTGAAAAGTAATTCAATCATTCCCAGTGACTATATTGATCTGGAATGAACACATTACTGGATCTTTGCCTTAGCTTTTAAACAAAAAGCTTTCACGGAGCTATAGAAAAAAAGGATCTTCTCATCTTAAGCATCAAGAAAAACTGCATATTGCTGCATTATTTTAGAATATTTTACATGCATTTTCTAATATGAATTAGAAAAAAAAGAAGAGGAAAAATTTAAAAAAGTAAGAAGAAAAAATAGAAAAATAAGAAAAGATGAGTATATTTTTCCAAGTTTTTTATTTTTAAAAATAGCTTTTTAGATTGTGGTGAAGTTTAGAAATACAAATGTTCATTGACCATGAGCATGGTACAAACAAAAGGAAGATCCAGTAAAAGGCAGGATTTTGGGGTGCTCCTTACTGGATTGCCAGGAAAATCAAAATATAGAACTGACAACATTTGACAATCCAAAATAAAGTCATCATGATTTTAATCTCCCTCAGCAGGTGGCAGCACCTAGCTGAGTTTGTCTTATCTTGGCAGTTAAGCATGGTCAGACCTAGTTAGTGCTTAGATGGGAATTATCTACTGTAAATTTGGTAATTGCAAACTTCCTTGAAGAAGGTAATAACAGACTATTTCTGTAGAATGGACATGAAAAGAGTCAGTTTGGTCTACTGGTTAAGGCACCAGGCTAGAAACTGGGAAACCATGAGTTCTGATCCTATCTTAAACAAGAAAGCCAGATGGGTGACAGGCAGGAAATAAATAAATCATCCATCCATCCATCCATCCATGGTTGTTGTTTTTAGAAATCAAAACTTATTTCAGATTGTTACTTATTCATTGAAATGTCATTCACATAACACTGATCTAAAGCAAATGGCTTGAAGGTCATAACACAATTTTGGTTAAAATGGAAGAATTAAGAAAACATAAAGATCACTTCTGAAATGAGCAGTGACTCTTGTTCTTGCATACCAGTTCATATATTTATATCACCAAAGTTAGTGCACTTATTCCCAGGTTAGGAGGACATGAGGACCTTATAGAAAAAGAAAGAATAAACATGTCACACTATTCATGCAGCAGCAGGATTCTTCTCTCCCGTTTATCTTTCTGACTTTTTGTCTTCTGGCTAATACAAAATCACAAGAGAAATCTTTGCTTGTTAGTTTGTTTACAATATTGGGATCAATTATAGTGCAATCCCAATTAAACAAATAAGACTTACTTTGATAAAAGGGTAGTCATCTCAGAGACTCCTTAAATAATATTAAAAGCAGAAATAGAGGTGTTGATTTCATGTACAATTTACTGTAGCATTCAATTTCTAATAAAAGCATACGTTCCTTTACCCACCCTTCCTAATTTTTGACTACTGGCTTATAACATAAGTATCATCAGAAAAAAACACATTTATATTCTGCATCTCATGCTGTATACATAATACCTTTATGAGAGCTACCCTAATTCACTCACATATTTATTTGCTCTGCTTCTAGTCATTGCTCAAGCATAATAACTTCAAATATCCTGTTCCAAAGGGAATAGTCAGCTTAATCAGAAGGTGGAAAGCTAATGGCTAAAGTTATTAATTTACATTTTAATCAGGTGCATTTGCAAAAAGTATACTTTGATGACAAGAAAAAAAAAGAGTAACAATAAATGCCATGGAGGGAAGGGAAACAAAGAAACAGGAAAAAAGAAACAAAGGGTTAATTGTTTAGTTGCCCTATTGCCAGAACAATGAGTAGCCATTTCTTAATGGCAAAAACAGACAGCGCAAGCTTTATCTCATCTCACCTCACTCTGTCATAAGGGTGATCCAACTGCATATTTCATCTAACAATTTGAAAGTAATCCCTCCTCCTCCTCCTCCTTTAGAAAGCCATGTCCATTTCTACTGGAGTGCTTCACTTCTTTACAAGCTAGCCCTAACAGTTTGTTGGGTACTTTGCAAAGGAAGACATGCAGGGGTGGGCTTCTGTGAGTTCGGCAGTGTTCAGATGATCCTCTAGCCAAGGATCGCCGGGGTTCGGCAAGCCTCCAAATGCCACTCCTGGCTGGCCATAGCACACCATGCCATCATGCCATGCCCCTCCTGGAAGTCTCCATGTGGCCCGTTCATTCCAGGTAAGTGCAAGGGCCATGCGAAGGATCTGGGAGGGAAAAAAATCCCTGGGGAAGCTGTTTTCGCCCTCCTGGGGTCTCAAGGAAAGCCTCCAGAGCCTGGGGAGGGCGAAAAATGCCACCATCACCACCACTATCTGCCGTGGTGCAGGCAGCTGACTAGGCCATCCCCACCATGGCCACGCCCACCCAGCAATGGGATAGCAAACCATTGCTAAAGGATATGAAACCCATCCCTGAAGACATGCCCCTTCAACTAAGTCAATGTTTACACATTAACTAGAGTGCATTTTAGATCTTCCCTTTTGTGATATAAAGGCACTATAATTCCTGACTTTTGCAAGTCAAGGGTTGCTAGCATGAAAACCAGTGGGAATGTTTGTTTTTTTATGATTATTATATAGTTTTACCATTTATTATTTTTCCAGTCACCTACGAAACAGAGTTATACTCCTACACACACACACATATATTTTGAAAGAGAAAGGTAAAAAAGATCAGAGCAAGTAAACAGTCCAAAAGAAGGTAGACAACAATTTTCAGCCTGTTGCCCAAGTGTCTCAATCCAAACAGGATTATTTTTCATTTAGAGTCAAGTAAAGGACAGGAGCAACTTAAACAGTAGGTGTAGATAAGCACTAACATCAGAACGGATACTCTGAATGTGAAACTATTCACAGAAAGTTTAGTGCTTTCTATATTTATTGAGGCCTGGACTTGTGGGAGGCAAAGTTTTGCTTTGGAAACATGCTTTGAAAACACAGCACTTCTAGCAAATGCTTGATAGTTGCCATAGGTATGAAAATGTAAACAATTTCAGCTTCCTACTCATTGCTATAATACAAAATTTTACAATGTTCTTACCCTGCTGGCCCTTAGTTTTTACTACAGAATTGCAAAATATTATAATCATAATCATTATTCAGTATGCAGAGAATTAGAAAGGGCTTAAAGGTACATATATAGGTTATTGTCAAGCTGTTCCGGGAGGAAATTTAGTCTGGATTTAATCTATAAAACCTTAATACTACTGACATAATTAGACACTAGGAAGAACTGCAAGCACGCTGTTTTTGTACAATTTAAATACTAATTTAGTTTGTTTGTCAAAAATACTGTAAAATATGAACTTTCAGGGCAACAGTGTTCTAGTGCAATGTAGAAAGGAGGGCAGCAGAAATTAAGATTGATTTTAAAGTCCTGACCAGCAATTCATAAATAAACCAATCAGTGAATTGATCCTAACCGTCTACCTCTGAACCAGATATCTATGCACATAGTCTATGCACATTCAGAGTGCGAGCATTGCTATGCTTTTCCAAATGTACAACAAAGAAGGAGCTTAATTTCCAAAGGAATCATTTAATTATGTTTATTATTCTCAAGAAGATCAGTGGAGAGTAATGAGTAATGCTGACTATACCTGTAGCCCAACTTATCTAGATGACAATTGGGTAATGCTAAATTATAAAGAAGCTAAAGTTCTATACACTTAACCTGGTGTAATTTCCTGGATTAACAGGGTTAACTTCTACATATGCATAAAGAATGCATTTGTCCTAATCAACAACAGTGATTTTTGTCAAGGGTAGGGTGTTTGGGGAGCACAGTAAAAATTTAAAGGGCATACAAGGCCTCAGTGGTGGGGCGCAGGGGTGGTATTCACTTACCTTCGCTACCAGTTCGCAAATGGGAGTGTGTGTGTCCCAGCTTCGTTTGCACACACCACCTCTGCGCATGCACAAGACCTTCTGTGCATGCGCAGAGTGTCAAAAATGGGACGTGAGGATGTCCGGCCAGGTGAGTGGAGCCTCACACAGCTGCCGCTACCAGTTCAGCTGAACTGGATAGAAATGGCTGAATAGCACCACTGGTGGGATGATGATATCAAGTAGCCTGGAACATATGCCACTGAAATTGTGGTGTTTTAGGTTTTTCCTGGGTTCAAGGAAGATTTTTATAAACTACATTCAAAGTATTTCAAGGGGCTATTTCTTCTTCCTCTGCATTCTCTACTTAAAAATGGCAAGAAAACACATCATTAATTTTTGGCTGCTAAGATTGGATGTGGTTCTAAGAAAGAAAGGGGAAAAAAGGAAGGGAGATTTCAAACCAGTGCTGACTCCTAGAAACTGCCTGCATAGATTTCAGCAGTTGTCTGAAAGGTGCTTTTTCAAGACGCAACTGGGCTTTCTGGGTTTTTTCCGAAGACGTTTCACTTCTCATTCTTTCAAGAAAAACCAGGAAGTCCAGTTGCCTCTTGAAAAAGCACCTTTGAGACAACCATGACCTGGATGACTAAGAATCTCCATAGAAATTCCAGCAATTTTTTTAGTAAGATTTTTTCTAGTAAGATTTGCCATTATCTGCTTCCTAGGGCTGATACACAATGACTGGCCCAAGGTCACCTAGCTAGCAGTTAGGACTAGAATTCACTTCTTTTTATTTGTTTGTTTATATCCCACCTTTTTTATTTTTACCAATAATTCAAAAAGGCAAACATATCCAACACACCTTCCTCCTCCTATTTTCCCCACAACTACTCTTGTTAGGTGAGTTGCTCTGAGAGACAATGACTGGCCCAGGGCACCCAGTTGGCGTTTTTGGACAAAGCAGGACATTTCTCAGTTTCTAACCCACTACCTTAGCCAATACTACTTCACCAATAGGGATAAAATATAATACAATCCTGTACATATAGAGAGAGATTTGGTGGGATTGTATACACAATAAAGTTTCAGCTTTTAAAAATATAAAACCATGTGGGATTCACTTTCTAAATACAGATAAGTATTTCATTTGAAGTGCAGCAATTAAAGAAATTCCTTTGAAATAGTGTGTTTCTGTTCTTTCAATTTATTTCTAACATTTCATATAAAATATTTTTAAATATTTTCTGTCTTTTTTCCTGCATCTTTTTTGGGTAATTAACAACTCCATCCTGCTAATAAAAGCCAGTGATTTAGACTAGAATTGTTACTATAGAAATATGGAAGCAACATTTACCACCATCAATTTTGAGTGTAAATAGGCAATATGTGTCTTAGTGAAATAAGGAATATGTAAACATTTTGAAGCTCCTTCTTAAAATACTTCCAACTCAGTAAAATAGAAATAATGCTAGAAGTATAAATATTTCCCTTTTGAAAATTCTTCAATATTATTTTTCATCTCTTAATCTAAGTAGGAAAATATTTTACAAGTTTCATCATTTATTAGAAGACGCTGTCTATTTTAGAAATGTTCTCCAATTCTTTCTTTGTTTATTTATTTATTAGCTTTATATCCTATCTTTATTTTTTACAACTCGAAGTAGGGTACATAATGCCTACTTCTCCAGTTTTTCTTACAGTACTAGTCCTGTGAGTTGGCTTGGACTAAAGAGAGAGGATGACTCCCCCAAAGGCACCCAGCTGGTTTCTGTTCCTAAGGAAAATTAGATCTCAGACTCTCCTGGTTTCTAGTCCAACACTACACATGACAAATGGTTAAAGTTTAGTGTTCTCTATGAATTCAGGTATTTATTTATTTATTTATTTATTTATTTATTTATTATATTTGTATACCGCCCTTCTCCCGAAGGACTCAGGGCAGTTCACAGACAAAAAACAACAGAAAACATATAATAGATTAAAAACAGCTAAAGAATAGATAGTTGAATTCAATTGATGCTCTAACTTTTGAATACAAATTTAAAACCTCATTTAAACCCCTTTTTTAAAAATCCCAATTTAAAAAACTACATTCAGGCTAGTCCTGCTCTTCGAAACAGCAACGTCTTCAGCTCGCGGAAGGACTTGAGATCGGGGGTTTGAAGCCCCAGAGGAGCTCGTTCCAGAGGTAGGGGCCCCCACAGAAGGCCCTCCCCTAGAGGTCGCCAGCCGACATTGTTTAGCTGACGGTATCCGGAGGAGTCCCTCTCTGTGAGAGCGCACTGGTCGGTGAGAGGCTAATGGTGGCAGTAGGCGGTCCCGTAAATATCGGCCCTAGGCCATGGGCGTTTAAAGGTGATGACAAGTACCTTAAAGTGAACCCGGAAGACCACTGGGAGCCAGTGCAGGTTACGCAGGAGGGTGTTACATGGGAGCCAAAGGTGCTCCCTCTATCACCAGCGCAGCCGCATTCTGGACCAGTTGGAGTCTCCGGGCACACTTCAAGGGAGCCCCATGTAGAGAGCATTACAGTAGTCCAGGCGGGATGTAACAAGGGCATGAGCGACCGTGCATAAGGAAGCCCGATCCAGAAAGGCGTAACTGGCGTATCAGGCGAACCTGATGAAAGGCTCCCTGGTGACAGCTATCATATGATCTTCTAAAGACAGCCGTGCATCCAGGAGGCGCCCAGATTACGAGCCCTTTCCGTGGGGGCCAATAGTTCGCCCCAATGGTCAGTGATGGAATTAGCTGACTGTACCGGGCCGGCATCCACAGCCACTCGGTCTTGGTGGGATTGAGTCTGAGTCTGTTCCTCCCCATCCAGACCCGTCGGCCTCCAGGCACTGGGACATCACTTCAACAGCCTCGTTGGGGTGGTTAGGGGTGGAAATATAGAGCTGAGTATCATCAGCGTATAGATGACAACTCACCCCAAGACCACGGATGGTCTCACCCAGCGGCTTCATATAGATGTTGAACACAAGGGGCGAGAGAAGCCACCCTTGTGGCACCCACATAAGGCGCCTTGGGGTCGATCTCTGTCCCCGTCAACACCGTCTGCGACGGTCGGAGAGGTAGGAGGAGAACCACCGATGAACAGTGCCACTCACTCCAAGTCCCTCGAGTCGGCGCAGCAGGATACCATGATCGATGGTATCAAAAGCCGCTGAGAGATCTAATAGGACCAAGACAGAGGAACAACCTCTGTCCCGAGCCCTCAAGAGATCATCAACCAGCGCGACCAAGGCTGTTTCCGTGCTGTGACCAGGCTGGAAACCGGACTGGAATGGATCAAGATAGACAGTTTCATCCAGGTACTGGGGCAACTGTCGTGCAACCACACTCTCGACAACCTTTGCCAAAAAGCGAAGGTTGGAGACCGGACGATAATTTGCTAAACTAGCTGGGTCAAGGGAAGGCTTCTTGAGGAGGGGCCTCACCACCGCCTCTTTCAAGGCGGCAGGGAAAACACCCTCCATCAAAGAAGCGTTCACGATTTTCTGGAGCCAGCCTCGTGTCACCTTCCGGGTGGCCAATACCAACCAGGAGGGACACGGGTCCAATAAACATGTGGTCGCATTCAATCTCCCCATTAACCTGTCCATGTCCTCAGGGATCACAGGATCAAACTCATCCCAGATAATAACATCAAGACCTGCCTCCCTCACCCCGTCCGGATCCACCCAGTCTGTGTCCAACCCTTCCCGAATCTGAGCGATTTTATCAAACAGATATTGTCCAAATTCCTCAGCTCGACCCTTTAAGGGATCTTCTACCGCTCCCTCATGGAGGCGGCGGGTCACCTAAACAGGGCGGCTGGGCGTTATCTGCTGATGCAATGAGGTTGGAAAAATACTCCCGTTTGCCAGCCTCATCGCCACAAGATAGGTCTGAATTTGAGACCTAACTAGTGTCCGGTCAGATTCGGATCGGCTGGCCCTCAGATACTCTCTAGGCGTCTTTTCCGGCGCTTCATCTCCCTCAGCCCCTCGGAGTACCAAGGGCTAAGCGAGATCAGCACCGGGTCAGAGGCCGCAAAGGCACAACTCGATCTAGAGCGCCAGCCGCCGCCCGATCCCAGGCGGCAACCAGAGCTCCAGCCGAGTTGTGGGCCAAATCCTCAGGGAATAGCCCAAGCTCCGTCTGGAACCTTTCAGGGTCCATCAGGCGCCTGGGACGGAACCAGCGAGTCGGTTCCGTCTCCCTGCGGCGGGGATCGGCGGTTCGAAAGTCTAGCTGAAGGAGCGAATGATCTGACCATGACAAGGGTCTAATAACTAACTCCCCTAATTCCAGATCATTCAACCACTGTCCAGAGACAAAAATCAAATCCAGAGTGTTTCCCCCGATGTGAGTGGGGTCGTTCACTAATTGGGTATGTGGGATATCAAGTTATTCTTCTATGATCTCTCAGAAAATTGTTCCTGGGCAGAAGAAAAATAAAATATATAAATAAAATAAAGCCAGAAATCTAAGGAATCTTGAGATTTGGCAGCGGTCACTATAACTCTAAGAGAAATCTCCACCATTATTCTGTTAAATGCATCTGATGCTTGTATAATGGCAAGTACATGTTGATGGGACACTACACAACTATATCAATAGGAGGCACAATTCTGTTGACCAAGTGCTCAGATATAAGTGTTTTATGGGTAGGCATAAGAAGTGAGAAATAGTTTATGCAAAATGCTGTTTTAGAACTCTTTGCCAGCATAACATGTGCTAATAAGAAAGCATCATAGGTGTCAAGTTCCATACTATCTCAGTTGCATGTTTAGCAAACATTTCAAAAAATGGGATACAATTTATGAGTCCCCTTGATTTTCATTCACATGGAAGCTTAGTAGTTATTCGATTCATAGCAGAACTGGGGATGAAATCTCACTGGAATAAAAGGAAATTTTCCTCCTAAAATTAATTATAGATCATTTTGATATGACTTTGGTGATATGGCTAATAAAATTCAGTTATAAATGCTATATATTTAATACAATATTTTCTTCCCCAATAGATTGAAGAAGAGATGAAACTGAGGTAAAATATTGGCAATATATTTTATTATTTTTATTATTACCTTTTATTCACCAAATGTGAAACTTAGTCAACTGAACATTCAAAAATGCATCACAAATATGATTGACTGGTGCTAATGGTTTATGCGGGTCGCTGCCAGCATCCTATGTATCAACCAAGTACCTTCTTAAGATGTATGATCAGTGATGAAATTCAGCCGGCTCTATCCGGATCATGTGACCTGGTAGTGCCGGTGGCATGAGGCTCCGCCCACATGCCCAGAGGTCATCACGTCCCAATTTTGACCCTCTACACATGTGCAAAAGGCTCTGCACATGTGTGGAGGAGGCGCACACTAGTGTAGCGAGCACACGCTCACATTTGTGAACTGGTAGCGAAGGTAAGTTAATACCACCCCTGTGTACGATGTTCCAAGAAGCAGTTTTTTGCAGTTCCGCTGGTGTTATTGCAGAAAGCTGCAATTTCTTGATGTATTTTATAAAATTCTTGGACAGGATACCAAGTGCCCCAATGACAATGGGTATCACTGTTACATATTTCATCCATAATCATATAGTTTCAATGGCCAGGTCGCAATATTTTGTTATTTTTTTCCCAGTTCTTTTTCTTAGACTCTGGAATCTCCTGGTACTGCGATAGCAATAAATTGTACATTTCGGTTTTCGACAACTGTGATATCTGGCGTGTTGTGTTCCAAATGATGATCTGTCTGTATTTGAAAGTCCCACAAGATCTTCACCTTCTCATTTTCTATAATTTTTCTACTTTATGTTCCCATGTTGTTGTTGTTGTTGTTGTTTATTCATAGTAAGTCATTAATACTTACAATAGATTGAGGTGTATATTGTATGTCCCAGCTATTAATTGTTCTCTTTACTTTCCATCTTTGACATTTTCAAAGCATTTTCCCAAAACGTGCAGATGCAAGGCATTACCTTCTTTCAGTTCCCTCTTCCTGGCCTGTGGTTTCCTTGGCAACAATAGAGACATGATTTGTTTTTGCCTTCTTACAGGATATTTATTTTTCAATTTCCCAATCTCATCTTTAATCTCAGGATTTCCAGGTGACCCCCTTTCCAGATGCAGTTCTGACCCTTCTTAGCTTTTTCACCTTCCACAAAGATGAACAAGGGATGAGATTGCCAACATCTGAGGAAAATAGGTTTGGGTTAACAGAAGTCAGTTTTCAAGCTGCATTATGGAGCCCATATATTCCAAAAGTAATATAATTCTGAAGTCATTATGAGGCTTTAGGAAACTGAAATGGTAAAACAGGTGAAGAATAGAAAGTCATTGGTGCAATTATCATATTTTTTATCTTCTACACAAAAAAGTTACTTTATATATCATAATACATTCTTGAAAAGCAGGGTCACAGACATGAGTATCTTCTAGACAGTTGGATGAAGCACTCCATAAGGACTGAGTAAGCTTCTAAACAATATCATTATTAAATAAATTATTAAATATTATATT
The DNA here is from genome assembly GCF_028640845.1 of Ahaetulla prasina. Lineage (NCBI taxonomy): Eukaryota > Metazoa > Chordata > Lepidosauria > Squamata > Colubridae > Ahaetulla > Ahaetulla prasina. The sequence continues at coordinate 53,285,758 of NC_080543.1, forward strand.
AAAAATTTAATAATAAATAAATTATAGACAGAAATACCAAGAAATCTGAGAACAAGCAGTATTTTAAAAGAAAAAAGCAGGATTGAATCAAGTTGCCCAATCTCAAAGAACAGAAGCATTAAAGTTATCGTGTCCTAACTGATGAGATAGTGGAATTTGCTACAGACAATTAGATATCCTAACCCCAATCCTTTTTTCAATTTTATTTTTTAATCTTTTTATCTTCCTTTTTATCTTATATTTTTCTCTTATATAACAGCATTTATCCTGTCTCATATTTTCTGCTATTAGCACAAGAATAAAAATATTGTCATACTACTTACCTCAAAAAAGACATACTTCGTTGGTTGGTTGCTGTGATTGATAGATTGATTGATCGATCGATTGATGGATTGATTTGTATGGCCACCATTCTTAACTAAATATAATATTAAGAATTTTGGATGCATTATATCTATAAACAGTAATTTCAAAAAATGCTTCTGGTTTGTATTTCATTCTGATTTCTAAGTGTAATATCTTACTAATATCCTAATATCCTTTCTTGTTTAAAGGTAATTTTATATCTTTCATGGTCTAGTGAGATGGATTAGGCAATTCAGTTCATGTATTTTAGCAAGTAAGTTTTCAAAAATAATAGTATTTTCACAATTCACTTTTAATTATGCTTAATTAATATTCTTAATTTTAAGAATATGCCTGATATAAAGTCTAGTCACTGATTCATTTATTTTGTTTGGTTATGGGATTTATAGGTTCCCCAAAAACCCCAATGACTAATTTGCAAAATGACTAATTTTTGTTACCATGAAAAAATGTGTGTCATATAATCCACACAGAGTTTTGGAAAGGAGATTCCTACTGTAGATCTCCCTCTCAGGTGGGGACTATGGGCTTGGCTAGAAGTCAGGCTTTTTTGTCATAGCCAAAATTATTTTAAACCTCTCTGTTTTTAAATCTACTTGATTGTCACTTGTTGACAACAACCAGCCTTAGAAAATGCAATCAAGCTTTTGAAGTGGTGAATAGCTCCTGCTTTTTGGGTTCAACTATCAACAGCAAAGGAACCAGCAGCCAAGAAATATGTCACAAGAAATTTGCAAAGGAGCCTTAAAGTCTTTGGAAATGTTATTGAGATGCCAGGAGGTGTCCATACCTAAAAATATCAGAACTGTGCAGGGAGTGTTTTTTTCCTGTGACATTCTATGACAGCAAAAGTTGGACTTGAAAAAGCAGAATAGAAAGAGTATTGATGTTTTTGAACTTTGTTGTTGAAAAGACTACCACTGACAGCCAAGAAAACAAAGAAATGGATCTCTGAAGAAATTAACGCAGCATTCTCACTCCAAGCACAAATAACTCGACTTAAATTATTCTATTTTGAGCACATTATGCAAAGACTTAGATCTCTGGAAAAGGCTCTAATGCTGGGAAAGAAAAGAAAAGAACAACCATCAGTAAGGTGGAAAGACTCAATTATAGTTGTTACAAAAGACTGAGATACTGAAAAGATCAGATTTGGGGCAGATTGTCCTCAAAATCTATCTCCATGATTGCCATGTGGAAAATGTTTACAGGAATCACTTCTGCTGTGTTTTTATATTGATATTGATGATATCATGTTGTATAAAAAACAACATGAAAATACGAAGAAGCACTGCTTCTATTATTTTTTAGGTTCTGCAGTATATTATATTATCTCAGGAAAGGCACATGAAACATTTACCTTGCGATTTAAAAAACCATTAAAGGAGAATATTTGTAACGAGGGGTTGAAACAAGCGGTCTTTGGTGTTCTCTGAGCTTAGTTGTTTTCTTGCAGATGTTTCATTAACTCAAACTAGCCACTAGGTACACAGATGATTTTACCTAGTTTAGCTAATGAAACATCTGCAAGAAAACAACCAAGCTCAGAGAGCACCAAGGAGCCTGATTTAAAGAAAGAATTTAATATACATAAGCTTCAAATCTTTCTGCTCATACGGTAAATTCTTGATGGGAGGAATTTTTCTTGACTCAAGCTTTTATTTTCAGAAACTTTTTGTCTGTCAGTTTTAGATCAGATTAAGTGAACAGATATCTTCCAGTCTTTGTTATAATTGACTCAATTTCAGTAATATTAATAAGTATGAGTGGTATATTCTATCCTACCCTTTCTCATTCCTAGATGTGCTCTGCCTCCTTGTAGTGGATGGGTGTTGTTCCTGAGAGCATGAATGAAGCAAAATCACCCAAGACTTAAAGTCATCCTAGATGCCCATCCAAAGCATGTGGCTACCTATGTTGAGCAGCAGCAGCTATATAGAAAGACGCTGAAGGCAGATTTTCCCTTTATGTTCTTGCTATAAGAGTTTAACTTGATCTATATTTGATTAAAAAATTCCACCTTTACATTACCTTGTTTCCCCGAAAATAAGACCCTGTCTTATATTTTTTTGAACCCTGAAATAAGCACTTGGCCTTATTGCCATGCGCTCAAAAGCCCGATTGGGCTTATTATCAGGGGATGTCTTATTTTGGGGAAAATAGGGTGTGAATTATATTGGTGAAGTTATTATTTTTTATGAAATGTGTAATTTATGAATATATATTATACATTTATTTCCCATCCTTATAGAACGTGTTCCAGATTAGATTCTTCATTCATTTCTGCTTATTACTGGAATATCTTCCAGATTCTTCTATTAACTCTAATGTTATATCTGATTATGTTCCAATTATTTTAACACTTCAATTTCAACCTATTAAGATATCCCAAGGATGTTAGTATATTAATACTTTTTTGACACAAGATATTTTTTAAAAAAAAGTTATTTTAGACAATTACCCTTGCAATTAGTTTAAAGTTAAACATGAGTCATCCACTTAATATGTTGTATGAAGTAATTTATAAGGTGTGTATATAAGGTTATGTTATTGACATTTGTTCTGGGTTGAAGCAAGATAAAAAAAAATCTATCAGCAAATAAAACATTCTTAGAAAAGTTACTGGAATATGCAAACAATAAAACAAGAAATTTATAGCATGTTTAGATTAGCTAAATTTACAATTGAAGAGCCAGTTTAGTGTAGTGGTTAAGTTACAGCAATATAATATGCTTAGGAAGGCAGAGATGGTGTTATGGACTACAGTGAAACTGCCCTTTTCCAGGAAGGAATGACGAGAGACAAGAGAAACATAATCTAGAGCTAGATCAGAGGAAGAAGAAATTTAGGATAGCCACTCCCTAGAACAGGGGTGTCCAAACTTGGCAACTTTAAGACTTGTGGACTTCAACTCCCAGAATTCCTCAGCTAGCTGTTGGCTGAGGAATTCTGGGAGTTGAAGTCCACAAGTCTTTAAATTGCCAAGTTTGGATAATCCTGCCCTAGAATCTATGAGGGTATAGCCATTAGGATTAAAATAGTATAGGTTTAGTCTGCTAAAATTCTGTCTATATGGTTTAAGCAAAAAAAGAACTTAACTTTGGCTAAATTGTTCTATGTTGTTCTTGGCCTGGGCCTGACAGGTACCAAGCTAGCAATCAGGAGACTGAGCTGTAATCTTAAGTATGAAGCCAGCTGAGTAATCTTGGCCCAGTCCCAGGCTCTGACTCCTAGAAAAAAAAGTTGTGAGAAATTACTTCTAAAAATCTTGCCAAGAAAACTGCAGGAACTAATCCAGACAGTTGTCAGGAGTTGAACCAACTTGAAGGCCTAGGAAAAAAATGAGCTATTTTTAAGCTGACATGATTTAATTTTCATTGAAGAAATTGAAATTAAATGAATGGGATTCAGTTGAAGAAGCTGGCCAGTTATTGGCAGTTACAACAAGCAAAAAAAATCAATGGAGTTTAATCTCTGAAACAGTTATTGGCAACAAGCAGACACTATTGTAGTCAGAAGTATTAATAATCAGATTTTCTTTTTTATAAATCAGTACAAATTGGATGATAAGGGGGGAATCAATATGATGTCAATCCTTTTTGTCATATAGATATTTGATGTAATTTTGTCACCTGAAGAAATTGTGAAAGATTTGGAAAGCTTGTCCTAAAGCTGCCTTTTGTTAAAAAGTGTTGTTCCCAAACCCTAGAGAGGCAGGACAGCTTTGCAATATAGGTAGTCCTCAATTTACGACCACAATAGAGTCTAAAATTTATGTCATTAATTGAGAAATTTGTTAAGTGAGTTTTACCCTATTTTACGATTTTCTCCCATTTATTAAGTGAATCACTGCAGTTCTTAATAAGTAACATGGTTGTTAAGTGAATCTGGTTTCCCCATTGATTTTGCTTTTCAGAAGGTCACAAAAGGGAATCACACTGGAAACGTCCTAAATATGAGTCAGTTGTCAAGCATCCGAATGTAAATCACGTGATCATGGGGATGCTACAACACTCATAAATGTGAAAAATGGTCATGTCATTTTTTTTCAGTGTCGTTGTAACTTTGATATTGTTTTATCCCCTTTCTATATCCCCAACGACAGCTGACTGAACTTCATTTCTTTGTTCTCCGAATAGTACTTTTAAAAATATTTTATTGAAAAGGGTGAATAGAGAGTTGCATCGTCCTCTAGACATAAGAAGTGGGAGGTAGATATAATTTTGGGAAAGTACTGCATTTCCTTTTTTCCCAAATGGGAACCTGGATGGGTAGAATTTTATCTTAGAAAAAGATAATGAGGCCATATTTTTATTTCAGTCATTGTTTCATTTTTATGAATGAAAATGAATTATGACCAAGTTTATAATTACAATGAATCTGAAATAGGAACATCCAGATTCACAACCCTATTGGACCCAGATTGTTGAGGACAATATGCTGTAAACAACTTAGAGTGGATTGTAAAGCACTGTGAAGCAGTATATAAGTCCTATTGCTATTATCCCTCCAAAAGAATTTTACATACATTCAGTTCCATTGTTTGTTGGTCTCCGAATCAGCTATTAGTCAGGCAATTGCAACCTTCTTCTTTTTTTCAGTTGTAGAAGTGGGCAAATAGTACATTACCACTTTAAACATTTTATCAATATGTTATTCTGTTAAAGGGAACAGAAATTGAATTGAAATTGATTTTGGAGTTCAGCTACCTTGTTTTAAAGAACGAACCCAGCTCTAGAGAAAGTTCAATGCTACACACTAATTACTCCTTTTAATTACGTTCATTTTCTTTCTTTCCCCTTACAGAAAACAGCAAAAACAAAAAAACACCACTACATACTTTAATATTTGTATTGCTTGTAAGCATTTTTAAGGTAATATAAGCAGACTTTTCTATTTTTACCATAAACATTTGATATTAGGGTATACAAAACAGAAAGCATTAGCATTCTAATTCGTTATTGTTTCCATATTGTATATAAAACCTGGGGCTTGAATGGGAGGCATAGTTTATGTATGCATGTATGCTGTGTTCATTCATCATGAATACAACGCGTTAAAATAATTCAATGATAAGATTTAACACTGTTTAAATTATCCCTTGGGGCATAAAGAAATGGCATACCTTATTCAAATATTCAATAATAAAACAATCTCTGGTTCAAAAATGTAGCAAGAGCACAGGAAGAAATGTGACACCCAAGGCACTGGATAAGTGGAACTGCTTCATCACAGAAGTTTACAATGATCCCACAGAGCAACACATATTAATGCAATAATACAATTACAACTGACAGCAAGCCCAAGAAGAATCTTATGGCCGTACATGAAATAACAGCTTGGGAATCACCTCCTCATAGTCACTCTTGATTGCTTCATGCTGGTAAAATAATGAGTTGTTCTATCTAGTGGGATGGGGGCGGTAGGGGGGGGAAATCTACTTTTTTAAAGAAAGTCATACAAATTTTAGTGCTGTAGGAAACAGCATCTGAGAAAGGCAGAGTGTCAAAGAGATAAATAAAGGTACAGATGAGATCATCTTTCGACAGTTGTTGCATTACTAGAAAGCTGCATCTTTGTGACTTTGAAAAAGGACCAGGAGTGAAATCCAGCAGGTTCTGACAGGTTCTGGAGAACCAGTAGTGGAAATTATGAGTAGTTCAGAGAACCGGCAAATGCCACCTCTGGCTGGCCCCAGAATGGGGTGGGAATGGAGATATTAGAATATCCTTCCCCCAAGAATGGAGAGGAATGGAGATTTTGCAGTATCCTTCCCCTGCCACGCTCACCAAGCCATGCCCCCCAAGCCACATCATGCCTACCAACCCACGCCCACAGAACTGGTAGTAAAAAAATTTGAATTTCACCACTGGAAAGGATGCATTGAAATACACTGGCAATGTAACAGGAAGTTAATTTAATAATTAGATCTAATGATATTTTCCCCACCATTATTTTATATGCTAATGAACATTGCTTTAACTGTGTGGTAAGCTCTGGCTCTGCTCTAAAGGTCATTTTTGCTTGTTCACTCTGTAGATTGTGGCTCTTGGTTCTTGGCTTCTACCCCCAAAGCCCTATGCTAATAACCACACTGTGTGTTGGTTGTTCACTGATTTATGAAATTTTACAGTTACCACGAGGATTTATTTTTTAGTTGCAGCATTTAGCTGACAAGGCTAGTCTTACACAGCTAACTGCAGAGAGCTATCATACTTCAGCTACAAAAATCCAGATGGCAGCAAAGAAACATTGTATAGACAACTTTAATTTTGGGTTAGTGCCAAATAGGCCTTTGGGTTTTTATAGCCAAGATATGATAGTCCTACAGTTGGATCTAATTACAACTAGGATGGGTGACTAGCAAGAAGGAGGTCTTTAAACTTCACTATGGAGTATTTTTTTAAAAAAAAATCCTCAGAGAAGCCAAAAGCAAATCATTTCTATGCTGTTATGAGGAAAACCACCTGGACGTATTCATCAAATCACCAGGAGTCAAACTTGATTCAATTTTTTTATTTTTATTTTTTTGCGTTTTGTTGTAAAAACATGGTTTCTGAGTATATAGCAGCATTTTCTGTTCTTTCAATGCTACTCTGTCATAAGCTAATTGAAAAAAAAGCAGCTCAGAAGAGCATTCTGAAAAGAAATGTCAACCTGCCACATCTATCAATCAGAGAACCCTCATCTACTTTCTCAGCTGAAAATATGCCTTTATCCTACTACTAAAACCCAAGGATTGAAAGTATAGTCTTGATTGTTGCTCTCTCTCTGTGTGTGTGTGTGTGTGTGTGTGTGTGTGTGTGTGTAAAACACTATGACATTCAATTAAAAGATCTAATATAATAATAATAATAATAATAATAATAATAATAATAATAATAATAATAATAATAATAATAATAATAGATTTGGTCCATACTAGGTGAAATATACTTTGAAAATAATAAAATACATTAAGTTCTAACAATTTCATTAGGAAGAAAAATTAACAAATGCAATCTGTAGCTAATTCCATATTAGCAGGATTTTCTGCAAAGGGAGTTTAAAACTCAGTGTGTTTAATACCAACCATTTCAACGTGCTCAGTTTCATAATATGCAAAAATGTTATCTATAGGATAAGATAATTACATTCAGCACCTAGAGAGCTTTGGGGGATTTTATGTCCTTTGGCATAGCCTCAGAATAACTGTTAATAATTGAGCAAAATTAATTTAATTAAAAAGGTAAACTAAGAAAAAACTTGTTAATATCTTCCCTGCTGTGCTTATATTTGATGTTTTTTTACCTTAAACATGTTAAGGTAAGTATAGGATGGATGGATGGATGGATGGATGGACGGACAGATTTAGCGCTTATTTAATCAACTACCTTCAGAGATTTAACCCCAAATAAATTGATATTCTTAACTTCTTATTGTTGAGTTAACCTTTTTTATTCTCTCAATAAATTTACCAAAAAAGGGAGCATTAAACTAGCTTAAGTTTTTTATGCTTGTATACTTCATATTTGGAAAAACAGCAAATGCATTAGCCTATATCAGATCCATACTCTTTGTCCTCCAGAAGTTCAAAACTGCCATCGAAGTGGAAAATGGTTTCCCCTAACACAGTTAAACTAAATGCCTTCTCCAATGAGATGCACACTCACACATTCCTGATGTGGAAATATAGAAAAGTATCTAGCCAAGTTTACTCTCATAAATGCAATTCATGAAGAATATTGATTCTGAGGCCTGGTGCAAAATTAGAGAATTAAAATACAAAATGACAATTTATTTGTTTGCTTGCTGTATGTGATAAATAATATTTAATAATTTATAACAGCAATGCCAAACTCGAAATCAAAAATTATTGGATGAAATTACTGGTGCCAGTGTATTTATTCCCAGCAAACTACATTTGAGTCTTGTAACAAAAAACAATAAAAAGAACTGTGTGCAGGTGGAAGAAATGACAAAAAAGCCTACCTGTTTCTGAATATTTGGATGTTGCAGAAAGCTTTTTTTAAAAAAATCTGGTAAATTATTTCTCCCTGGATTATTCTTACATAAGTGTCAGTGATATTGACAGGCCCTTTTGCCAATCAGCTGGAGCACTGCATTAAGCACAATGAACGTTAGCATATTAGGATTATTCCAACTTCTTTTATTACCCAAATATTGTCAGCGCTTTACTATTACATGCAAATAAGCCTCTCAAAATAAAATCAAATACATTTACTGTTACAGAAAAGTTGATGGAAAATATAATGATAGTAATATAACATCTGCATCTGCATCTCTGTTGGGTATTGCTGCCGCTGGTCTTGTTTTGTTCTGCTTTCAAAATGTAATACATCTTTTTTTTTTCTTTTTAGTCTTATGTTCATAACCAATTTCCCCTGCAGAACATTTAGTCTTTCTTTTTCTTCAGCGAGCATAGCTTAAACTCTTCCCCAGGGGAAGATATAAGTGGCTAAATTTGCCAAATCTTTAATCTTCAAAACATTCAGAACTAGGAGAAAAATGAATAGTCTTAGATCCCTTTTGTAAATGCTCCATACATTTTGTTTAATGTAAAGAAACATGTGGTGTTGTGATATATTTATGTTATGTTTATCAGAAGCCATTTTTTTTTACTTCAGCTCTGTTCCCTATTTTGTTGAATGCCAAATATGAAATGTCAGCAAACGCCACAAAAGAGAAATTTGCTCAAAATCTGGTCCAGCTAGTGCCTTCACAAAAGAAGAGATATGTTCTGATAGGCAGGTGGATAGTCTGCAGTACTTGATGAATGCTATGGAAGGGACAATGGTGATGGAAAAAGTTCATATACCATGTTACTGCTCTTATCGTGTACAATTATTTGCACATATTTATCCAAATGCGTTCATCTATCTTTCCTTTCTGCTCATAATAGTTTCTGGAAAGTTAATTTATTTTGGATTATAATGGAAAAGAAGATTTTTTTTTAAAAAAAGAAAAACCTCCCTGACATGGCCTCTTGTCAGGTAATAATTTACTTTAAAAAATCGCTAATTCATATCAAACATAGCTTGATCAATACAAGGTGTGGCCTTAATATTTACAAACACTTTAGTCCCAGTGTAGACAATTAAAATAGGCCATGTTATTTTGAACTCCTGGTTTCTATCTACCAGGCAAAGAATGCAACTATCAAAGCTTTGCCAAACCTATTTAATTTTTGCTTTTTGTGAGTTCTTTCCATTTTTGCTATGTTATGAGACATCAGCTGTTGGTCTAAAATGACTACAACAGGGTTGTCAAACTTGCAGCCTATGGGCTGGATGCGTCACATGATGACCACGCCCCCACCTGGTTTAGCAAAGGATATGTGACACTGCCATGACACTGCCATGACAACATGTGTTTGACCCCCATGGACTACAACATTGATTTTCACATGTGTTATTTATTGCAAACTAATGTTTTATGTTAATGAGCCAGCAGTGTGCAGCAGCTGCTAAAAAAGCCAACACAGTTCTGGGCTGCATAAACAGAGGGATAGAATCAAGATCATGTGAAGTGTTAGTGCCACTTCATAATGCCTTGGTAAGGCCACACTTGGAATACTGCATTCAGTTTTGGTCGCCGCGATGTAAAAAAGATGCTTAGACTCTAGAAAGAGTGCAGAGAAGAGAAACAAAGATGATTAGGGGACTGGAGGCTAAAACATATGAAGAACAGTTGCAGGAACTGGGTATGTCTAGTTTAATAAAAAGAAGGACTAGGGGAGACATGATAGCAGTGTTCCAATTTCTCGGGGGTTGCCACAAAGAAGAGGGAGTCGGGCTGTTCTCCAAAGCACCTGAGGGTAGAACAAGAGGCAATGGGTGGAAACTCATCAAGGAAAGAAGCAACTTAGAACTAAGGAGAAATTTCCTGACAGTTAGAACAATTAATAAGTGGAACAACTTGCCTGCAGAAGTTGTGAATGCTCCAACACTGGAAATTTTTAAGAAAATGTTGGATAACCATCTCTCTGAGATGGTGTAGGGTTTCCTGCCTGGGCAGGCGGTTGGACTAGAAGGCCTCCAAGGTCTCTTCCAACTCTGTTGTTATTATTATTATGAATACAAAAATATTAAAAATATGGAATATTCAATAGAATACTGAAGATGAATTCTCCACTTTGGCCAAGGTAATTGAACGCAAACAAACAGCATGTTGACAAAAGACAGAGCAAAATTTTGATAAATTGATAAATTATTCACAAAAATAAAGTGTTGCATAAAATGTGTATTTGTTTCCTGAAATTGTATGAATCTGTTGTACTTACGTGGCACCCACCTTACAAAGTTCAGAATTTTGAAGAAAAAGTCAGATCACCAAAACCCACTTAAACATTTTAGACAGTATATCCCATTTTCCTTTGTTAGTTATGATTTAATTCTATTGTGGTTCAATCTAATTGGCAAAATAAACTAAAGAACTATATTTAGAGAAAGAGAATTAGAAGTATGACATTATATAAATGAAGCAGAGCACAAACCTAAAACAACTGATTAAAGTAGTGTACGGCTCAGATGTGGCCCATACAAATGTTATGAAATGTAAAGTGAGGTACATACTGTGCCAGTATGTTGATGACAAGAACAGTTTGGCCTGGTGGATAAAAGACTACAAATTAGTGGTAAATGACATCCTGCAGATGCCAAAAAGACTAAAATTGAATGAAAAAGGTTCCAAAACAGTTTCTAATAAAGCCTATACTGATGTTCTAGACAACTCTTGCCAATGATCTGATTTAATGACTTGAAGAAGCCCTTGAAATTAGGATCAGGGCCTTATATGTCCTTGTGCCAAAGGATCATGATATAAACATGACTGTTTCATCGTTCAGGACTGGCCTGATAGTTTTAATTGGGAATTTTAAATGGGTTTTAAGGAGTCAGCCTAAATTTAAATATTTCATTTTAAATTATTTTAGTGTTTGTAAAAATTGTTTTAACATGGCTGTAAACCGCCCTGAGTCCTTTGGTATAGAAATATAAACAAATAAATAAATAAATAAAAATAACATTTTGTTGTATTTTACAATATGATCCACTCACAAACTTGAATACATGACTATTATTCTTTTTAGAAAGGGTACGATATAATCTACTACATTTTCATCCAAATGCATCAGCAAATAGAAAGGATTCCTTTCTAATTCTGTCACTTTTAATTTCACTGGTAATTTAACATCAAAAACAAAAAGTAAATTTTAATTCACAAGTTTGGTTTGCTTTATTTAAAATTAAATCATTTGGGGTTTAAGGAATTTTCTGTAGTAATTAACTAACCTTTGAAAAAAGCCCCTTCTTAATTTCCTCCTGACAACCTAACTAAAAAAATGAGATCTTATAACCTGGGCACAAAAGTGACTATATCAGTGCAGAAAATAAAGCAAACGTTGCATGAAAGCATTAAATAAATTTTAAAAAAATGTACTATTTCTCAAACTTATATTTAAAAAGTACCATTCCGATTATATCACCTTCAAAAATAAAGGGAGAAGTCAGCTGATGTCATGACGAATTGGTGCGGATGAGCGGTAGCTTCACAAAGTCCCACCAAATTCTTCTAGCCAGGAAGCTCTGCAGGGCTGAAAGTCACCCTGTAGACAGAGGGGATGCTTTGATGGTCACAAGGAGAGTGCAGTCTCCTCGTCTGACCCCAAGAAAGCCTCTTTAACCAGAGGAAGATAAGACGGCCATTAAGGCTGAACCAAAGCCGTGACAGCTGAAATGGAAGAGAAGAAAGGAAAGATTCTGTAATAGTGTGCTCAGTCTGGGAAAGAACTTTCTAATTTTTGCAGTGGAATTTCCTCTAAAAAATACCCCCTTTGGAAAGTGGGACTCAATTGAGGTAAATAGCAGTGACTAAGACCTGGAGCTACTGTCAGATTTGGAAAAGAAAGAAAAGAAATTGCAGAAAGAAGCAATTTTAAAGATAAAGATAGACTAAATTGGCTAGTTTTTAGCAATTTAAATCATTTTAAAATATTGGATTATACTTTTATTGCCAGCTTCATTTGAAGGACTTGGGAAAATTATTGGAAAATATTTTTGGAGATGTTTTATTTGTAGCAAAAATGAAGAAAAAGACTAACAATGACACCTAATGGCTGGGGAAGACATCATAGAGCTGGAAAAAGTGGAAGAAGGAGTGAAAGTTGTTTCGTCTACAAATTAGCTGGAATACACTAAACAACAACTGCAAATTGATTGTTTGGAGACAGACTGAAAATATTCAAATCTTAGAACCTTGAGGATTACATATATGCTGGACAGTGTGAGAGTGGGAAACAGCTTGGATTTGTTTTGAAACTAAGTGAAGGTTGCTAATGGACTATTTAAGGGAGTGATTTTTTGAACTGCTCTAATATTGGCTTTCTTGCTGTGATGAATAATTAGGACATTGGGATCTGGATAGATTACTGAGTAACTTTTTAATTCATTAAAATAAGGCAAAATGGTACAACAGGGGGAAATAAATGTATTATTAAAAGAAATATTATTGTTGCTCCAAGGTACACAGGAAATGATGACAAGGAATCATAAGAAGATAAAAGAATTAATACATGATGTAGTTGTGAGACCAGAAAATCATGAGCAAATGACACTGAATAATGAATATGAAATCCAGGAAGTAGAGGAGAAAATAGAAAGAACAGAGGAAAGGACGTGGAGGAAAAATGACAAAGGATACAAAAAGAAAAAAAAGAAATAGTAAAAGCTGATGAAATAGAAAAGGTAAATTACACTTTAAGAGATCAAAAAACAGAAGAGGGTACATAGAAAGACACCCCTGAAGCAAGGAAAGGATCACTGAAAGGTCTACTGAAGGCTCAACAGAGTCGTGATAGCTCAGGCTGGTAAGAAGCCTGTTATTAGAACACAGCAGCCTGCAATTACTGCAGGTTCAAGCCCGGCCCAAGGTTGACTCAGCCTTCCATCCTTTATAAGGTAGGTAAAATGAGGACCCAGATTGTTGGGGGGGCAATAAGTTGACTTTGTAAATATACAAATAGAATGAGACTATTGCCTTATACACTGTAAGCCGCCCTGAGTCTTCGGAGAAGGGCGGGATATAAATGTAAATAAAAAAAAAAACAGAGTGAAGAAGTGATCGAGACAGATGAAATACTTAGATTAAACATGAATGATAGAAGAAGATATAAGACCCCAAGGGAGGAGTATGGGAGATGTGCCAAGAAGTCAGTAAGAGATGAGATATGAAATACAATATAAATACAGGCAAGAGATGAGAGATAGATGTAAAATACAGTCTAATATAGGAATTGTTCTATTAAAAATTAGTGTAGAGGTAGAAACTAGAAATGGGGAAAATGTTACTCTTTAACTTGGGAATTAGTTTATTAATGGTTAGAAAATAGAAGCAGAAGTTAGAAATTTAGAATCAAGGAGGCTATGTAAACAAAGATGAAGTAATTGTAATTAAATAATGAATATTGAATAATTAGGATAAGTAAACACTATGACTTGGAAGATAATGGTTATAAATGTGGTTTACATAATTTTTATAATGTCTGATAGTATAAATTGATTATAGAGAAAAATGAACAGTGTGCTTAATTAAACAATGGAAAATGTTTAATAAGGATAAATGAAGACCATGGCGAATAGATTTTGAGAATAACAGTCATAAATGATGGCACCTCGCACCAGCAAGTTTAGCTAAAATGTATAAATGTATAAAGACAGATCAGCCAAATGTTGGAAATGTAACCAAACACCGGTAGTATGTGGTTCATACTACCACATGTGGTGGATGTGTCCCAAAACTAAAAAATATTGGTCAAAAATACATATCTGGCTGGAAAAAATGACAAAGAAGCATATTGAATTGAGACCAGAGACATTTTTGTTAGGCATTCTACCAGAAAAATACGACAAAAAGACTACATACTTGATTTTACATGTACTGACTGTGGCTAGGATTGTATTTGTGCAACAATGGAAGTGTGAGGAGATCTCCTCAGATGAGAGGGTGATTCAGAAAATAATGGAATGGACAGAAATGGACAGATTAATGCTTATTATTAAGGACAAAGAAGAAACTGGATATTTTCTGACTTAGGATGTATTTTACCAATGGCTAGAGAATTGAAACAGAAGTTAGGAAAGAGGAGATGTAAAAAGAGAAAATGTTACTATGGAGAGAAGTTTATGATGATATTATGTACTATTGTAAATTATTTTGATATAGAGTTATATTATCAATGTTATTGTAAGGAATACAACAAGTATGCGAACTATGAATTTTCAAATAACTGTAACCAGTTCACACACTGTTTGATGGAGATGAAAAGTATTATAAATAAAATAAATAAAACTTGGGGGAAAAAGAGAATAACAGTCATAATTATTGTGTGTACAAGATTTATTATGTGTATATAAAAGAGATTGTACCAGACAGTACACTGCTATTGTGAATATGGAAATTTTATATATAACAAAGAAAATTGCATAATAAAAATAATAATATAAAACTTTTTTACACATTTAATATCAGATTTGAATTTGGCATAATTATGCAGGAGTGATTTTCAAAAACTGTTTAAAAATAAAACAATCCTAATTAAATAAATTCTAAAACTAGTAGCGCTTCACATTGATTTCCTTTATAGTACAATGATATAAATCTACACTCAGAATGAAGTTAAACACAATTCAACATAGGCTTTTTTCCCATATAAGCTGCATTCTTTTATTACAAAGAGGAATTGTAAAAATAATGTTTATTGGAGATTCAAAAACACTGGAAGCTGAAATAAGGTAGATATTTTTTAATTAAAAACAAGATTACAACTTTCAGTCATCCTGGTCTATAGGGGAAGTGTGGGTTAGAATATATTTTTTAAAAATATTTGTTTAATAAAAAAGTTGGACATGGCCACATATTTACTCCTTCTCCTCCCTCCTCCTATTCAGTCTCTCCTGTGAAAACAGCAAAAGAAAAAATATCCCTATTGCAATGGAAGTAAAGATTTCATGAACTGAAGAACACAGAATTCAGCAGATCAGTTCATTGATGAGTGAAAATTTTGCCCTTTTCTATTTCATGTCTTGCCAGATATGCATCTCCAGTTGGTCCACATTTGTATAACAAAACTTTCTTTTTCTGTCCCTTCTCCTTCTCTTCCTTCTCAGCTCTTAGTTATTTTCAAAAATAAAACTCATAATTATATTAAAATTTTGTTCCAGTCAAAACTCTAATTAAATGTATATTCATATACTGAGAATACCTATTTAATGGTTTGCTGCAATGATGCCTGTGGACCTAGTCATTCTGCTTTTTATCTGTTATTCCTGTAATGGAAATACTTACACAGGATTCAGTGGAGAACAGTGAAAATCAGGACACTATAAAGAATACAAATAAATGAGAGATAAAATAGTTAGGTCTAATTTTGTTGTACCACCAGCTGTGAAGCTGAAACAGGCTGGTGTAACTTAGGGCTGCTGAATCTGATGATGGGACACCAGAGATTACAGAACCACGGACCATAAAATTAGAGCTAGAGATCATGTCTCTAAATGGGTGGAGTTGAAGTTTGTTGAACAGACATTTAGTCCAACAAAATAAATAAACAAAGTAGAAAGCCACCAAAATGACAAGCACCCATGAACACAATAGGCAGCTTCAAAAATTTATTTTAATTTTCATGAGAGTAAATGCATGCTTGGCACTTCCTGTATAACTGCAACCATATATACTGCCATCTTTTCCACACTATTCTAACCCTTATCACTGACTTTGCTGCTTTGTTTGCTGGCTTTATCTCTCAGCCATTCGTCCTGACAGAAGCTAATACTGAGTTTAGCAGTAAGTAGAAGATGGAACAACTGCCTTCTACTCCTGCAAAGCTTTTATTAAAAAAGCAATATTTGCAAAGAAATAATTCATTCATTTTTCATATCAATGTATATTGCATCCATTTTGAAAAAAAACTCTTCAGAGTTTTGTAATAAGATTTGGAATCAGAGGCAAGCAAACTGGACCAGTCCTTACCTTAGTTGGAGGAAGGACAACTAAACCATTGAGGAATGTCACTATTCACTTTCATTATGAGTATGGAAGGAAGGAACCTTCATGAATCTTTATTATTTATTTATTAAAGCAGTTTTTATAGTTGTCCATCTTACAAACAAGCAACTCTGGACAGCCTACAACAGAGCTAAAAAAAACAATAAATATAAATATATTTAAGAATTAGACTAAAATATGTTTCTGCAATTGTGCATTTTATTGTAGCGGTTCATGAGACTCTCAGATTAGAAAGTTGGTCAGGGAACAATGTTAGAGAGATCCTGAGTCTTGATGAGCCTTTATGTGTTTGTGTGTTTTGAAAAATTTATGTTCATGTGAAACCATAATTCAATCCTCTGGTAACAAGGAGAAACAATGTTTGTTATAGACTACAATAGTGAAAGTAAAGAATTAAGTAGTTGATCCTTGTTTACCACAAAAATACTAATACCTATTAATCCCAGAAATTTGTGATTTGTTCCCCATTTTTAAATTTATAGATTCACTTTTCTCATTAATAGATAATTTACTTCTCTTGCAGTTTTGATGATATATGATTAAAGGTAAAGGTAAAGGTTCCCCTCGCACATACGTGCTAGTCGTTGCTGACTCTAGGGGGCGGTGCTCATCTCCGTTTCAAAGCCGAAGAGCCAGCGCTGTTCGAAGACGTCTACGTGATCATGTGGCCGGCATGACTCAACACCAAAGGCGCACAGAACGCTGTTACCTTCCCACCAAAGGTGGTCCCTATTTTTTCTACTTGCATTTTTACGTGCTTTCAAAACTGCTAGGTTGGCAGAAGCTGGGACAAGTAACAGGAGCACACCCCGTTACACGGCAGCACTAGGGATTCGAACCGCAGAGCTGCCGACCTTTCGATTGACAAGCTCAATGTCCTAGCCCTAAGCCACCTTATGATTACCAGACCACAAATTAAACCCATAGCTAGACAATAACTGCAAAACGTAAAGCGATCTTTTGGTTTCTATAAGGAAACTTAACATTTGTTATATTATAGTTGGAGAGTTCCTCAGGGTATTAAAAAGCAGGTTTTTGCCAAGACTAAATTTCCCCTGATTTCTCTGAAAACATTGCTTTATGGTAATAGCCAGGTGTATTTGAATAGCGGAAAAATTGCTTTTAATTTTGTCAAAGTCTAGTGAGTGTAGTATAATTTGTCATCAAGCAGCAGGAATCTCTCTTGGCAGCTGAAATGGATTTGACATTTTTAACTTATAGTAAGCATTAGACATAAGCACATCACTTAGCAATTTTTCAGAGGCATAAATAAAGCACACACTGAGCAAATTGATAAGATTTGGTAAAAGATTTTGATCAGCATGAAAACAGAGTTAAGAAATGCTGTCACAGATTTCTATTGAAATCATTCAAACTGATATGGCTACATTTATATATCAATTAACATGGACAATTTCCTCCCTTGAATTGTTTTTTCCCCAGTTTCTTTAGAAGTTGATGATATTTCTAATACTAATAAATATGATTTTAATGTGATTTAAATTTATCATTTGAGAAAGATGAAAACACTGTTAGGATCTGAGTTAATTCTATTGTTTTCATTGCTGACTACTAAAGTCTTTCCAAATTCAGCATTTGCTGTGTCGCCAATTAGGTAAGTTCACTTATACTAGCTACCAATTACTGTAATATTTCTCAGTACTCAGTAGTGCTTATGTTTTCTTAGAAAACTAGCTCCTTCCTTCTATTCTTCCTTCTACCATATCTTTTTTGTTTCCTTCACTTCCTTTTCTTGAATTTCAATTCCACAAGTGGATATCAAGAATTGTTGCCCTTTGTTGATCTGTTGGAATTTATTGGGACCTACGTATTTTAGCTTTACAATCTATGAATAACAAATGTAGTAGTAATTTTACAGGGGTATATATTGTTGGTATGCAAAATATGTGTCCATGGGTTCCAAAGATTTTAACATCTTTCATTTTCTGCCCCCAAATCACCAAACATCAGCAATATGACATCCTGCACACACACACCTTTTGTTTCCTAATACAGGTAATGCTCGAGTTACAGCAGTTCACTTAGTGACTATTCAAAGTTGTGACATAACACACAAACACCCCAGTACTTACAACACAGTCCTGAGATTACAAATGTTGCAGCATCTTGGCAGTCGTTCGCCCTTACAAATGATTGCAAAGGCACTGCAACGTTTACCTTGCCTATTCCCCCTTGCTGGGACTCCACAGGCCTAGTGCCACTGGACCTGTGGAGACTCACTTATCTTGTGAAGATCTAGAGAGCCTTCAGTTTCTTTGCCTGCTTCAGTGCATTTGTAGAGAACTGAGGCCTAAAGTATCATGAGATCATACACGATCAATAGCCGATCTCTCTTGATCTCACAGTACTTTAGGCCTCAGTTCTCTGTGAACAGAGGCCTGCATGTTATTCCTGGCAAAAGGCCTTGCAAACCAATGGGAGGCTTTGAGGCAGCACTAAGTCTGAAAGCTTCTAGGGGCTGTGATCTCACGCAACTTCAGGCACCCATCTGCTTTTGCAGATAATGAGTGCCTGAAGTCGCATGAGAGCATGGCTCCCAGAAGCATCCAATCTCAGCATGCAAAGTGTTTGCAAGCTGATGGGCTGCTCTGAAGCAGCTCAATTTAGCTGCCTCAAAGAGTCCCATTGGCTTGCAAACGCTTTGCACACTGAGACTGGATGCTTCTGGGAGACTCACTGAGGCTGCCCACCACTCCAAAAGCAGCAGGCAGCTTTAGTGAGTCAGCGAAGCTGAGTAGGACATGCTTGTCCCGCTCTCCCTCTGCTCTCACCACTCAGCTTTTGGAATGCTGGAAACAGACAAAGAAACTGCAGCGGAGAGGAGACAGCTCCCTAGATCTTCACAAGGTAAGTGAGTCTCCACAGGTTCACTGCCTGTGGAGGCCTGGAGAGACAGGATGGGGGGGAAGCAATTGTGGGCAGCATGAGGTGTTTCAGTGGGTTAGGGAGGCCTTGGGTGGTCAGAAGTACTAGGCCCCCCCATGCCCTTCCCCACCCTGAGATACTTCTTGTGCACTAACGACCTGTGCATTCGATTAGCAAATGCATGGGTGAAAACAGGGAGTTTTCACATTCATTTTATGTGATTCATTCAGTGGTGGGCTGCTGATGGTTCAGACCGGTTTGAGTGAACCGGTAGTTACAAACTGTGGGTGGGCCGGTCCACCTGCCCTGGCGCTATGCCATCCTATTTAGCAACTGTTTTTAAGCCACGTGCATGCGTGCAAACCACGCACAAGAGCAAAGTGCATGCATGGAAGGCCACATGCATGCTCACATTTTTGGTGCTGGGTGAACCGTTTGTTAATTAATGTGTCACCTGGATTCACTCGAACAAATCCTCGGGTTACAAATGTAATTGGCAGGCTCCATTACATTTGTAACTCGAGGACTACCGGTAGTATAAATATGTCCATTTGTAAATAATCTTAATTGACTAGAGAATACAAATGATAACAGTACTGTAGAAGACCTTCCCTTCCCTCCTCCCTCCTTCCCCCATCCCCTCCCCCCCTGACTTCCCAGAACAAATACAGGGTATCGTATCTAACAATCATAAACTAAAATATGCTAATTAACATAAACTCCCATCCCTCTTCTTGAACCTCAACTCCCCTTTTCCAGAAAAAAGAACAAAAAGGGAAATATTAATACTAATATAATTACATTCTATTCATTTAAAAGCTATTTAGTATTTTGTTATTTCAATCCAATATTTTTTTAAAAAAACAAACCGTCTCCGTTATATATATTTTTCAAAAATAATCTTTCAAATATGCTGATAATTCTACCTTCTCATCTAAGTCCTTTAAGTTTAAAGTCCAATCTTCTATAATAAATAATATCCCATCTTCCAATGTTGTAATATAATAATATTATATATAATATAATATAATATAATATAATATAATATAATATAATATAATATAATATAATATAATATAATATAATATAATATAATATAATATAATAATATAATATAATATAATATAATATAATATAATATAATATAATATAATATAATATAATATAATATAATATATAATATAATATATAACATTATATATAATATATAATATTATATATATAAAAAATAGATAATATTATTATATATAATAATATAATATAATAATATAAATATAATATAATAACTCCGCTGTCTCCGACAGGACCTGTGTTTAACTCATAGAATCATCTATTGCAATGTCCTTCCTGTTGAAGACTACTTCAGCTTCAATCACAACAATACAAGAGCAAACAATAGATTTAAACTTAATGTTAACCGTTCCAATCTTGATTGCAGAAAATATGACTTCAGTAACAGAATTGTTAATGCTTGGAATACACTACCTGACTCTGTGGTCTCTTCTCAAAGTCCCCAAAGCTTCAACCAAAAACTGTCTACTATTGACCTCACCCCTTTCCTAAGAGGTCTATAAGGGGCGTGCATAAGAGCACAAACGTGCCTACCGTTCCTGTCCTACTGTTGCTTCATGCTTATGCTTATGTATGCTGTTATGACAAATAAAATAAATAAATAAATAAATAAATAAAAATATCAAAAATTATTCCTCAGTGTACCTTATAATCCATCCTATTTGTATATCCATCATACATAATAATAAACATCATCTTTTCTTATATAAATTTACTATAAATTTCTAAACATTTTATACCCCATTTATCATACAATCCATAACTAATTATATTTCTTATCCCTACACAATATTACATTATCAAAGGGTTTCAATATATCTTATATTCCCTCAAATTTATATATCCATCATACCCTAAAAACTTTTGTACTATCTAGTTTAACCATCCTTGCTAAAAGTAAATATGACTTATTCTTTCTACTTTTTATATTCAGAAATATCCCTTATAATTTACCCTATCCCATGAAAGGAAAGTCTTTTCATTTGAAAATATTACTTCTTTACTCCTTGCTCTTTACGTTTAATAGTTACAATCTTACTTTGATCCTCCCCTGTGGCTTTCTGTGTTTCTTCTCCCAAATTTACAGCCCCAATTTTAGGTTGTGTTTGCTTTGCTTCCTTTTCTCCTTTTTTAACCATTCCCACCTCTCCTTCCATCTTAACTTCTAACAATGGCAAACTTCCAACCTTTAATACTTTAGTATAAAAATCTCTTGCTTTAAAAACTGTATTAAGACAATATTTCCCTCCTTTATAGTTTACTGTTAATCCAACTGGTACATTCCATCTATACTGTATCTGGAGATTTCTAAGCATATTCTTTTCTATTTCTTAACATTTTAGAAAGAATTTATTTCAGTACCAATACCTCTTGTCCCAATATTTGAATTTTGTTTTTATAAGAAACTTGTGAAATTTCATTCCTAATCTTCCTAGATGTAAAATAAATTATTACATCTCTTGGCAAATGTCTCTGCTTTGCAACCCATGAATTAACACGGTAATTTTTTTCAATTTGGATTTCAAAGTCCACTAGTTTCTATCCAATCAGCTGTGCAAAAGCTTCTGCAAAAATCTTTTTTTAGTCCTCTCGTTTATTTTCTTTCAGACCTCTTACTCTTAATGCAGATTCCATAACTCTGTATTACAATAAAACCCGCTCTTCTTCTGCTCTCTCTGCCTTGATCTGGAGCACTTCTATTTTATTTTTTAAGTCCAAATTAACTTAATTAATTTCTTCAACCCTATCATCCAACTGCTTTATATTCTCCGCCTTGGTCTGAAACTCCTCTATTTTGCTTTTTAAATTCAAATTAATTTGATCAATCTCTTCCACTTTTTCATCCAGTTGTTTTATATATTCAACCAGAGTCTTAAATGCTGCCACCACTTCTTCTCTTATCTCTTCATCCTCAGCTGCAACAAAATCTTTAATTTTCAATATTTTCTCCTCAATTTCCTTAACTTTTTGTCCTGAACAGAAATTTGAGCCTTCAGAAATTCCTTCAGCTCCTCTTGTAATTTATGTAGTTAAACTAACAGCGCTCCAACTTCCTTGAAAACAGCAGGCTGTATTTGTACAGAAGCCATCTTACTTTGATTTTATAATTTGAAACAAAGTCAAAGTCTTTTCGTAAACACAGTATTTAAGTTGAATAAGTCAGTTGTATAATCCTTCCAGCTTTCACTTTATAGTTTCTTCATATAAACATAAAATCCAGCAAGTTTAAGCAAAGTTATAAACTGTAACAGTGTTAATAAGCATCTCTTTGACTTTCACTTTCACGCCCATTATACTCATACACCATTTTCTTTCTTCTCAAATGGAATCCACACATGGGGTTGAGGTCTGGTACTTACATCTACCTTGCCTCCTTACATTGCTCTGTCTGGTTAAGTCAAAAATCCATTTAAATTCAATATGGATCACAGATGTGGTCGTGGCGTTTTGCTCTGCCAAAAAAGACAGAGGCCTGGATCCGGAGCTCTTTGGATTCCCAAGGGAGCTCTTCCCTTCAAGCCTCCAGGATCATTCCTGGTGCTTTTGAGGGAGCTCTACCTCCACCTGATCACTCACCTTTCCCTCTTCACCTGAGGGAAAGGTTTCCAAGTCGCTAGACAGCTGATTTTCACTGTCTTAGCAGCTCTACGCGATCCAGGGCTGGCGATCTAAAAAGACCATCCTCAATGACCAGCGGAGCCACCCAAAGTCCTATATTCTTAATGTTCTTCATGTATAATCTTGTGTTTCTTTACAGAAATATGTTCTGTTTCCCTTCCCCCAATACTCCCAGCAAAGAGTCCGTCAGAGGCCTTCCTTTTTTTTCCTTTTATTTACATAGATACATGTCCTGGCCACGTCTACCCACGGGCCTGCCAAGTTTCTGGAGATAGCGAGGAAATTATAGATAAGGCCAGAATTACTCACGAATATATTCTTCCCTCCATTGAAATAGTTAGCTCGCGCCAATTCATTAGCTCGCGCCAACTCATTACTTTGTCCAAGACAAAAAACCAGGAAGTCCCGCCTCCTATTTATAGTCTCTGCAGATGTCACTGCATGACAATTATGACTTGGCTTTGTCCCAACTCTTCCGCTGCGCTGCGCGATTCGTCTCGTGACCTTGCATCGCTCCAAAACTGTTCTTGGGGCGTTGCCAAATCAGAAGGAGGCTCCATGGAATCAGGCTGTGCCGGCCCCTCCCCCTCCCTTTGAGTGGGTGCCAGGGAGGGAAAGGGCTCAAGAGAAGCAGGGCTGGCCAGGTCTTCTCCCTCACTTTCTGAATCATCCGAGTCCAGGAGTCCAGGTCCAGGAACCTGGGTCACAACAAAATATAAGTAAAAGTCAATGGTTTTGTCAATGTCTGTTTTATCATGAGAATCTATAAAATTAAACTAAATTCCTTCAAGTATTTAGTAAATAAGTGTAATAGCCAAAACCAATGAAATTAAGTAAAAAGTCAATATAATTTTATGTTCTCTTAGATTTTAAAATAGTGTTTTAAATGAGTAACTCTTTCCTTATCTAAACTAATAATATAAGCCTTTTTAATTTTTTTTCCTGAGTTAATAAAGGGCACATAAAATGTTGTATTCCATCCTCTACTGAGTTGAATCCTTCTATTATGCTACAGTTTCTACTATAAAGACACAGCCAACCATATGAATCCTTTCAACCAAATTTGATTTAATATTTTGTATCCTATTACAATTTGTTCTGAGCAAACTCGAACATTTTGTTGAATTACAGCGCTTCAGAGTCATATAGGTTGAACATTATGCTTAGTTACTTACATTCTCAGCCTGCCTAAAAGTGCAATTTAATAGGGCATGTCATTTTAACATGGTGGCATCCAAATCTTGGAACTTACCTGCCCAGGGAAGTATGCAAGGGATTGTTAGTTAGTTATTTTAAGTTATTTTTAGTTATTTTAAGATAGCAGATTGCACTGCTTACTACTGTACTTCTCTCTGCTGAATTATCTGGCATATTCTTTTGAACGTTGCCTTCTAACTGTCTATTTCAGATCTAATAACAATGTAATGGCAAAATAGCAATTTCCTGCTTTGTATAATTAGAATGAGAATAAATTACTGATTGAAAAATTGGACATTTGATAGAGAGAGGTAGGTAGGTAGGTAGGTAGGTAGAGATTAGAGAGGGAGGCAGTGTTTGTCGACCTTACCCACTTTCCAATGTGTGGATCTCAACTTCCAGAATTCCTCAGCCAGCCATGCTGTTATCTAGAGCAATGATAACATTTTTATAATAGCACATAGTGTTATAATACTAGCGCACTGAGGTTCATTTTTAAACTCTTTCTTGAATAATGAAAGTAGAATATAAATATATTAACCATGATCTCTGCAAGAGTATGAGGGGCAGATCTGCAAAGATCAGAGGGCTTTGTATCTTGCAGACAATAAGTGCATCACTTTCGGCATTTTTTATATACTCTTGTTTAACTACTGCACTTAACAGTCAAATAGCTGAATTTTGCACCACCTGCAAACTCCAGATCATATTTGAAAGTAATTGTAGCACTGTTGTATCCCTAGATAACCCAACCTATTGTAATGCAATCCAGGTGACCAGAACCAAATGGATATCTGTTATACGGGGAAAAATCTTTTCCTTTTTTGTATTTTGTGTTTCATGGTTCTACTCCAAATTATCTGATTTCAATGAATCAAAGAAATAGCAGTGAACATCACCAAAGCAAAGGAGATATAGGCTAGAAAGCAACTAGATCAATTTCTTATTGATAAGGAACTGCAGAGTGAAATGGTGACAGTCCTATAAACAACAAATTATTTATCTTGGATTGAGAATGGCTGACTATAACTATGAAAGAAGGCAAGCTAAAGCATGATGTTTCATATTGGAGAAGTTCAAAGATCTTCCATGGACCCAAGATACACTGCAAAGGTAGATAAAACTACTTGGGTAGATAAAATTATGACACCAACAAGAGTTATAGCATACTCAATGCTCCTGCAAACCTGACCATAAAACAAAGCTTTTATTTACATCCTGTTAGGTTTCCATTCTTCCTAGGACTGGATGAAGAAAGATTAACTGCTTTCCTGAAGTGAAACTGACAATCCTTCTTTATCTCTCATCGGAATACCCTCTCCAGAGTTTCTTCCCCCTCCCACCATGCTTTTTTTTTTTTTCCAACTCTACTGCTTGGAGGTCCTAATTTACTTCTCAGCTATCAGGTGATTTGTGAGCCAGCATAGCAGAACTGAACTACTTTCTTGCAGTTTGCTTGTTTTGTGAGTAATTTCTCACACAAAAAAAGTAATAAGGATTAACAACAAACAATAATAAGGAAAAAAAATTTAGCAAGTGAAAAAAGTGCATAATCATGCTCCATTTGTATAATTAAAGAGAGAACTATGGATTGTTATGATGGTCCTTACCAGTTTTTTGTATAAACAAAGGGATTTTGCTGAAACACCTGAGTCAGCCACACATAACAAATCTCTATTTGGAATTCTTGATGCTCTCTTGGCTTGCTTGTTTGTTTGCTTGCACTGATGATGTTGCCTAGTTAGGTAATAAAACATCTTCAAGCAAACAAACAAGCTCAGATACTTTCAAAACTCCATAGCTCAAATTTAAACTACAGATATTCTTCTCTATAGGAAACTTCTATTTTACCAGAATGGTTTGCCAGATAGAATAGAATAGAATAGAATAGAATTTTATTGGCCAAGTGTGATTGGACACACAAGGAATTTGTCTTGGTGCATATGCTCTCAGTGTACATAAAAGAAAAGATACGTTCATCAAGGTACAACATTTACAACACAATTGATGATCAATATATCAATATAAATCATAAGGATTGCCAGCAACAAGTTATAGTCATACAGTCATAAGTGGAAAGAGATTGGTGATGGGAACTATGAAACGATTAATAGTAGTGCAGATTCAGTAAATAGTCTGACAGTGTTGAGGGAATTATTTGTTTAGCAGAGTGATGGCCTTCGGGAAAAAACTGTTCTTGTGTCTAGTTGTTCTGGTGTGCAGTGCTCTATAGCGTCGTTTTGAGGGTAGGAGTTGAAACAGTTTATGTCCAGGATGCGAGGGATCTGCAAATATTTTCACGGCTCTCTTCTTGATTCGTGCAGTATACAGGTCCTCAATGGAAGGCAAGTTGGTAGCAATTATTTTTCTGCAGTTCTAATTATCCTCTGAAGTCTGTGTTTTCTTGGTGGGTTGCAGAACCGAACCAGACAGTTATAGAGGTGCAAATGACAGACTCAATAATGCCTCTGTAGAACTGGAGCAGCAGCTCCTTGGGCAGTTTGAGCTTACTGAGTTGGCGCAGAAAGAACATTCTTTGTTGTCCTTTTTAATGATGTTTTGATGTTAGCTGTCCATTTGAGATCTTGCGATATGATAGAACCCAGAAATTTGAAGGTTTCTACTGTTGATACTGTGTTGTCAAGTATTGTGAGAGGTGGAAGTATGGAAGGGTTTTCCTAAAATCTACCACCATTTCTACGGTTTTGAGTGTGTTCAGTTCCAGATTGTTTTGGTTGCACCACAAGGCTAGTCGTTCGACCTCTCGTCTATATGCGGATTCGTCATTGTCTCGAATGAGACCAATCACTGTTGTGTCATCTGCGAACTTCAGTAGCTTAACAAATGGATCATTGGAGATGCAGTCATTGGTATACAGAGAGAAGAGAAGTGGGGAGAGCACACAGCCTTGGGGGGCCCCTGTGCTAATTGTACAGGTATTTGATGTGATCTTGCTTAGCTTCACCTGCTGCTTCCTGTTTGTTAGGAAGCTTGTGATCCACTTACAAGTCTGATACAAGCTTGTGATCCACTTACAAGTCTGATACAAGCTTGTGATCCACTTACAAGTCAAGATGACGAGATATATACTGTAGAACTGACCTCCTGGAAGAATGGACCACAGGACCTCAATGTTTCTATCTTTAAAGCTGGGGAAGCATGGATAAATTATCAATATTGACTAGAATGTCTTATTCAGCAAATGTTTCTCATCAGAGAGACACTGATTTTAACTAGCTTGATAAAAAAGATGGAAATCAATTCTAATATTCATGCAGAATAATGTAAATAATGGAGCTGAATCAGGGGGTAACTATCTCCCTGTCAGACACTCCCAATTACAGGATTTGATAAGAATAGAGGAGAGTACAATAGTAATAGATTCAGATCTCAAAGCAAGTAAATTAGCTTCTTCATTGGAAAATTAGCTTCAGTCATCAAAAATGGCCAAAAGGAAAGCAGAATCCTAGTTCCAATGCCTCTGATTTGATTATAACCTCAGTACAATCCCTTTAGTTTGGCATATTGTCTAAACTTTGGCTTCTAAGTTTTAATTACCCTAAATTATCCTAAAATACTTTCTGTAGGCTGAAAAATATGACACTGTGAGATCTAGTCTTGCTTGAAGCACATAGACAGCTGGTGACTTTTGGCCAGTCACATTTGCTCATCCCTAGAAAGGACTGCCAAGCCAATTTGAAAAGTGTTGCCAAGAAAACTGCATGGACTTTTGCTGCAACATTCAATCTGCTTCTCTCTAGTAAGAATACAGAATTTAGTAGGACACTACAAGTAATAAATTTTAATATGGGTTTTGGTGACATAAAGACCAAGACAATTTAAGTGTTGGGGCATACAACCAAATCCAACATTCTTATCCATAGGGCAAGATAGTCTATTTGGTAAGTAGAACTGCTGTAATACAGGTTACAGAAAAAAAGAGATAAAGAATTGCTGAATAAGATTTTAAAATTGGGGGGGGGAATCAGTTTTTTAGAGGAAACAAAAATATTTGGTCCATGGTACCTACCCTGGTCTCAGCCAATTTAAATCATCTACATTCACTTGTAATCAAGTTGCAGATGAGCATTTGCTAGAGCCCATTGTTAGTCCAGCCTTACACTGGGTTCATTTTACCTGGTGAGAAAGGAAATTGATACATACATACATACATACATACATACATACATACATACATATATATATATAGAGAGAGAGATTGATTTATGTCCATGGGGTTGCGATGGGTCGGACACGACTTCGCAACTAACAACAACAACTTTATTTCTATTCTATTAAGTATTTATTTATTTATTTATTTATTTATTAGATTTCTAGACCGCCCTTCTCCCGAAGGACTCAGGGCGGTGTACAGCCTTATTTAAAACACATAGGTACACAATACAAATACAAAGATGGACACCTTGGACCCATGTCCAAATCAAGTGTTCCTGCTGATATTCAACAAGCTGGTTTTATTTTACATAACTGCATATGTTGTTGTTGTTGTTGTTGTTGTTGTTTTAAGCATTTAGTCATGTCTGTCACTTGGCGACTTTATAAACAAGTTTTCCTCCATACTACTCTGTCAAGCACAGCTTCTTTCCACCAGGTAAAATGAACCCATGTTCATCAGAATTGATCTTATCAAGCCAACATGTTCTTTGCTTGCCCCTTCTTTGTCCACTAGCCTAGCATCACTGACTTCTCCAATGTATTTGCCCGCGTGACATAGCCAAAGTAAATCAGACATAGACGTATGATTTTAGCATCTAGTGATGTGTCTAGTTTTATACAATTTAACATATCTCTGTTAGGTACTCTGGGTTTCCATGGTATACACAATAATTTACGCTGGTATCACAGTTCAAAGGCATCAATTCTTCTTTGATCAGCCATTTTTAATATCCAACTCTCACATCCATACATCAGTATAGGGAATACTATTGCTCTAACTAGCCTGTTTTCTGAATTTATATCAATATCTCTGCATTTCCAGATCTTATTCATCTTAACCATTGTAGTGTCACCTAAGTTTATTGAATTTCAAGAATAGAACTCCCATCGTGAACAATTTTGGATCCAAGGAAGATTAATTCTTGAAGTAATTCAATTTCCTCCTTGTTGATTTTAAACATTTCATGGAAAGATGGATCACATCATTTTCAATTTGGCATACATGACCTTAGTATGTCCCTACTTGTTAGTTTCTTCCAGATGTTTACACTGCTCCTCCCACATCTATTTTTGTCTTCCTGGCTTTACATTGAAAAATTGCATTCAGCTTTTTAACTTCATCCTTATTACCTTTGGTTTGTCCACCTTTTCTGATCAGCTATTTTGATCAGATAGCCACTTGTTTGCTCCCTTTGGTTTTTGGTGTGCCACACATATTTCCCACGTATTTTCCATGAAGTTACCTTGGATCTCTCACCTCTGTTTTTTTTTTATCTTTCCCTTCTAAATTCAGTGGGTCAAACCTATCCTTAACCTCTATGGCAATGTGAGATGTTCACATTGAATTTTGGAGGGTATTACCTTTTTTCATTTTGCACAGTTTGAGTTTCCATTTAGCCACTAATAGCTGATGGTCTGAACCAGTGGTGGGATTCAATTAATTTAACAACCGGTTCTCTGCCCTAATGATTTCTTCCAACAACCAGTTTACCAAACTGCTCAGAAAGTTAACAACCGGTTCTCCCGAAGTGGTGCAAACTGGCTGAATCCACCACTGGTCTGAACTACCATCAATGCCAGGAAGTGTCTTAACAGATGTAACTGAACCTTTCTGGCATTGTTGGCATAAGATAAAGTCTATCTGATTTTGATGTTGTCCATTTGGTGCTGTCCATGTATATAAATGTCACGTGTTGAATAAACTATGTTTTTATTGTGCTGAAATGATTTTCCTGGCAAAATTGCACTAGGCAGTCA
Organism: Ahaetulla prasina; assembly: GCF_028640845.1. Classification (NCBI taxonomy): domain Eukaryota; kingdom Metazoa; phylum Chordata; class Lepidosauria; order Squamata; family Colubridae; genus Ahaetulla; species Ahaetulla prasina. The sequence continues at coordinate 53,315,893 of NC_080543.1, forward strand.
CCAACTTCATTCCATTCACCTAGTCTAAAATATTCTTGCAACTCCTCCTTGGTCTACCTATGCACTGAAATCACCCATATTATACAAAAGATCCTTTTTGGTATTTGTTTGAGAGCCCATTAAAACTCACTGTAAAAAAGTTCAATTTCATCATCATTTGAGTCTACAATTGGGATGTAGATTGGTAGAATGTTGATGTTGAGTGGCTTGTCTTGATATTACCTGATTGCTGTATACTCTGTGATTGTTGTGACTCCGGCTCCTGAGCCACTTGTTTGCTTTCACAGAATGTAACTTCTTTTCATTTAATGATAGCATTTCCTGGAAAACAAACTCATCTGATTTGAATTAACCACTGCCTGTCTAGTGTAACTCACCGATGCCAAGGATATCTATGTTCATTCTAATCATTTCTTTTTTCACAATTTTGAATTTCCCAAGGGACATGCCTCTAACATTTCATGTTCCAATTTGATATAACTTGTACAGTGTAGGCGACCTCTTTTGTCATGGTCACTGTCAATCATTGGGCTTCCTAAAGGCTTTCCTCCAACAACATCATAAAAACCCTGACTACTAAAAGCTGGCCCTTGCTCTTCTCCAGTAGCTTGCAGGCAGTGGTGGGATTCAAATCTTTTTACTACCGGCTCTGTGGGCATGGCTTCATGGGTGTGGCATGGCTTGGTGGGCATGGCTTGGTGGGTGTGGCAGGGGAAGGATACTGTAAAATCTCCATTCTCTCCCTACTCCAGGGGAAGGTTACTGCAAAATCCCCATTTCCTCCTGATCAGCTGGGACTTGGGAGGCAGAAAATAGATAGGGGAGGGGCCAGTCAGAGGTGGTATTTACCGGTTCTCCGAACTTATCAAAATTTCCAATACCAGTTCTCCAGAACTGGACAGAACCTGCTAAATACCACTTCTGCTTGCTACTTGGATGGTTATGGTTACCATCCAGCCTGGAGGGTCTGCTGTTGGTATCCATATCTGAGCCATGTTGAGTTATTAACATAAAATGTTTTGGTGAGATTTTTTCACAGGGTAGTTCACCATTGCCACAATAACCTCATATATACATCAGAATTTCTTCAGTTGCCCCTGTTTTATTGAAGATGTGCAGTTTAGGCTAACATCCCATAATAAGTATAGGGGTTGCACATAATTAGCTCTCTAGCTTTGGTATATTTTTTAACATGCTAATGCTGTTAAAGCCCAGACTTTCTTGACCACATCTTAAGCAAAATGCCATGTTACTTTTTTTGATAAAGTTTTTCAGCAATTACAAATCTGCAACCAGTCAGCTACACTAACACTTCCTATAACTGAAGCATTTGTGGTCATTGTCTTTAGCTTTTTCTAGTAGATGATAAAGTAGGTGTTAGTTCACTGTTGATTCAAACAATGGCTACATCAAGTAAAAGCCTAGACAAGTGATTAAGATGGACTACCTCTAGCTGGAGCTAATTCATGGCTCACTTTCAAAAAACCCTTAATATGATATCTTCCTAGGGAGTGGGTTGATTTATCTACAAGTGCATTGTACGTTACATTTTACTAGTTTTTACATATTATACTTCAGATTTTATGTTCATGAACTCTGTTCCAAACCAGAACACAGTTATGGTAATAGAACTGAATTAAGAATAGATGTAAGTATCTTAGTATATTCAAATTTAAATGTGATTAATACACTGTTCACTAAGGCTAGACCATCTCTGGATACAGTTAAAACCAATGTAGCAAATGAAAATAAGTCCTTTTTTCTACCCAGATGACATTTTCTTCTAATGATATATGTTAGTTAGTTTGTTTGTTAGTTTGTTAGTTTGTTTGTTTATTTGTTTACTTATACATCACATAATTTGAATCAAGAAGCCTCCAGAGCTATGTATTTGTATCTTCAGAGTATGCAACTTGTCATCGCAAAATAGCTCACCAAGGAACAACAACTGTAGAGGATCCAAGTATTTGTTAAGATTGGCAGTTGTCTCTTATTTGCACATCAGCCAAGAGTTACAAGTTTATATAGATCTCATACATATATCTGTATAGAATGTTGATAAAAGTTCAGTATGTATGTTCATTAAAAAAGAACTAATTTCAGAAAGAATTGCTTTAAGTTTGACAAGAAAATAAGTTATCCATAAAGAAGGCATAGTATTGCAGCTTGAAGTACAGCATAATAGCTTTGATATGTACATTGAGCCAAAGTCCTCATTATTATTGTAACAGACAGACTTACATGTGTACCAGGAAAACATAAGAAGACAAGATACCGTCCTACAACTCTTTAAAGTAGCCATGTCCCTTTCCAAACTAACAATAGAATGCTCCAAGGAGACTCCCAGAAACAATGCCGATTGCTTTAACACGTTGCAGATAAATCCCACATATTCCAAAGCCCCTTTTCAAATTTAAATTAATTGGAAAGTATTTGGAACAAAAAGCAGAAGGTGCTTTTGTACACTGTATAATAATTGACTAACTTGGATTTCAAAGAAAATTGGATAAATTTGAGGGGGGAATTTGATCTATCAGAGGGTTTGTGTTAAAAGTCATATTTCTTCTAGATTGGATCCGAATACCAGCTACAACACACCCAACATCTGCCGGGCCACTGTAGGAAACAAAATATAGAACAAAAATGATCCAACAAAGCTATTCTTATGTGCCTACCTTGAAGTATGAGTAGAAGAATTATTAGGAATAATAATATAAACTCCATAAACTCTAAACGAGATCAACAAAACTAATGAAATAGGTTTTTGTGAATTTTGGTGGGATGATACTTCTTACTGGAAATACTGGATATATTCAAAAAGAATAGATCCAAGAGAAAGAGGGGTTTGTACTATAATAAAGAAAAATATACTTACTCAGATTTCAGGAAGCAAAGCTTAGACATTCTATTCAAAGAATACAAACAAGACTATAAAGAGTGAGAAATGAAGTTGGCATATAAATTGTAGATCACTTTGGCACATAAAAGATAATAGATGAAGTTTTTTCAAGAAAATGCCTAATAGTAAAAATGAGTTATTTAATATTAAGTTACATTAATGTAATACCTTGTTCATGACACAGCAATTTCATTGCTGCTTTGGGGATAGTGAGGTGATTGTATCATTTCATTTCATTTCATTCATTCAATTTCTATAGATGACCATCTCAGCCTCATCTCCTTTCTTTGACTGATGGTATCTAAAGCAGTTTTAATTTTCTAAGTATTTATTATGTAAATATTTCTGGACCTCAAAAATTATTGTATTGTTCCTACCCCTCTGCTTCTTTATTTTTCTACTCCTCTCTTGTAAATAAATATGGTCAACCAACATTGTAGAAATGAATTCTATTGCCATTTAATCTCTCCATCCTAGAAAAGGTTTGATCAGAGTAAATGGAATGGGAGAATTTTTATTACCCTTGAAGATAGGGAATTTGGCTTGATTCAAATTTATTAACCTAGAGAAATTAAGGTTAGGATTTAGATTATGTTTTAGTATATTCTCTTCAAACATATTTTCTGATTGGTTGCAGCAAATACCTGGAGAGAGTGAATGGTTGTTTGGACACTGCAGTTTGAACACATCACTACAAAATGATGAGCGAATTCAATTATTTTGACAGCAAAATCCCTCAAAAGAACAAAATGTTAGACATTCGCTATACCAATTACATCACCATTTTCATCAGAAATTTCCCTGTAGCCCTAACAGGTTTTTTTTTTTAAAAAAAAAAAAGAGGAAAAATATTGTTCGGCTTATAGCTAGAAACTGAATAAAGTATATTTTAAAGAAATTGCTAAGCAACTTTACTTGAGGACTCTACACTACTCAATTTATATTTAAATTGTTACCTTGCCTTCAAAACCTAATACTATTCATTCAATGTTTACACATCACTGGATGAGAGAACACACTGAGGACTCTACCACTAATGATTTATATAAAGTCTGTGTATCTCTGGAAGTGTGGCTGGATGTTGCTATAAATTACGTCAGTAGAAATGCTTACTGACATAGAAATAATTCACAGGGAATAGCAAATGGGTTAAGAGTAACTTAAACTGTATGGAACTTCATGAATGCTTTGCAAGTCACTTAATATCTCAAAAAAAGTCTGGTGACAGCATTATTGAAGCAAGTGTTATTGATCAATATGAAGACAGTAATATGTTAACTTCATGTTTCCTTATTTAATTGTCTTCATCTGATGCATTATTATGGAAGCTCAGTGGTATTTCCCATTTAATTTTAATCTGTAATATATCCTCAGGATTATAATACTTTAGTAATGTTTGAGCTAATTAAGTATTCTTTTGTACCTTAAAAACAACAAATTTCTTTTGGAATGGCATCCAGGATGGTTGAAAAAGGACATATATTCTATTCTAAGAAGAGTAAGGCAGTTTTCTCAGAATTAAAGTATTACATTTTTAATATATAAGAAATTCATAGTTCAAATATTAACCCCCAAACACACATACACACACACACACACACACATATATATATATATAAACAGAGTTAACCATAAGGTGTTCATTGGCAGATTGATTTATATAAATAATCTCTGCCATACAGCATCCCCATTCATTCTGAACTTCAATCCCTGGGTAATTTCTCTTTTCTAAATTATTTTTTTTTAATATTCTCTGTTTAAGAGCATTGAGGATGTGGTATTGGAAAGCTATGGGTGCTACACTATTTCTCAGTGCAGGGGTGAAATACTTCCAGTTCGGACCGGATCGCCCAATCTAGTAGCAATTGCGGTGGGTGGTTCAGAGAACCGATAGCAAAAATCCCTGCCCGCCTCCCCGCCCCCGCCCCAGCTGAACCGCACAATCATCAGAGGGTTGTTTTTTTTTACTTTTAAAAGCACTTTTTCTTTGGCCGAAAAAATGCTTTTAAAAGTTAAAAAAACCCTCTGATGATCATGCGGTGCAGCTGGGACCATCAGACCTCTTTAAAAGCATTTTTTCTACAACCTCTTTGGCCAAAAAGGTTATAAAAAAAAGCTTTTAAAAGGCTCCTCTGGCGATCCCAGCTGAGTTGCCTCATCGCTAGAACCTTTTAAAAGCATGTTTTCTACAAGCTCTTCGGTCGAAGAGGTTGTAGAAAAAATGTTTTTAAAAGGTTCTGGCAAGCAGGCAACTCAGCTGGGATAATCAGAACTTTTAAAAGCTTTTTTTCCTCTGGTGATCCCAGATGAGTTGCCTGATCATAACAGGCTTTTAAAAGCATTTTTTACAACCTCTTCAGCTGAAGAGGTTGTAGAAAAAATGCTTTTAAAAGTTAAAAAAAAATTGGCCACGCCCACCCAGTCACATTACCCCCACCACCAAGCCACGACCACAGAATTGGTAGTAATAAATTTTACATTTCACCCCTGTCTCCATGGCTTATGGAATCATTTACATCTAAAGGTGGTTGATTCTACAGAAAAGGAGACTTTGCAAAGAATTCTGGTCCTGTATCTCGTTCTATTGCCTCTCACAGATTTGGACTCATAACAGTTTTGTTCAATTAATGGACACATATTTTTGCTCTAACATAATCTGTAACATAATACTTTTTCTTCATCTACTAAAGTGACTATCATAATATTAAAATAGGCAGATTGAATTAATTATGTACATCAAAATTGAAGAAAAGTTGAAGAGTTGAAGAAAAATGTCTTGATTTTTAGAAAATAGTTGAATAGACTGGTGTTGTATTTCAGCATTACTATGAATGTCGTATACCATCTTCATCAACTTTCTTGACCTGTTCCCTTGCCACTAATGCAGAAATCTTTCTACAGAGGCACCAGCACACTTGTATTTTATGCTACTTTCATTTTATTACAAAGGTGGATTCTATCATTGATATAATATTTAACAATATTCAGAGTACTTTTTTCTTTCAAATTAGTAACTGTACTATAGTAGCTGAATAGTCTATTTTCTGAGTGGAGATTATGGGCCCATTTTTCCCCATGAAAACTCTTCTAAATCATTACTGAACTGCTGAATTCTTTGGGAATACACTCCTTTGATGCTGAACTTATTTCATTTTAAACAGGTTGGCATCGCAGTGAAAAGCTCCATTTCCTCTTGACCATTAAAGAAATAAAACTTCTATAAACTGATCTATTCCACATTTGCAGGAAACATAACTTGTGCTCAAGAGCTAGTAGAACTATAATTTAAAATAAATGTCAGAGTTTCTCATGTTCTGATAAACAAGAATTTCTGGAAGTTTGTTGCATTTAGAATTCATGTTCTCATATATTTTTTTCCTCATAATTGCCAGTGGGAAATTGGAAAGAGCAAGAAAAAGTACTTTGGAACTGTAGAAGCATTATTAAAGAATACTCACTTACTTTGATATAGTAACAGTAAAGGTAAAGTTTCCCCTCGCACATATGTGCTAGTCGTTCCCGACTCTAGGGGGTGGTGCTCATCTCCATTTCAAAGCTGAAGAGCCAGCGCTGTCCAAAGACATCTCCATGATCATGTGGCCGGAATGACTAAATGCCAAAAGCGCACAGAACACTGTTATCTTCCCACCAAAGGTGGTCCTTATTTTTCTACTTGCATTTTTATGTGCTTTCAAACTGCTAGGTTGGCAGAAGCTGGGACCATCAGACCTCTTTAAAAGCATTTTTTCTACAACCTCTTTGGCCAAAAAGGTTATAAAAAAAAGCTTTTATAACGCTCCTCTGGCGATCCCAGCTGAGTTGCCTCATCGCTAGAACCTTTTAAAGCATTTTTCTACAACCTCTTCAGCTGAAGAGGTTGTAGAAAAAATGTTTTTAAAAGGTTCTGGCAAGCAGGCAACTCAGCTGAGATAATCAGAACTTTTAAAAGCTTTTTTTCCTCTGGTGATCCCAGAAGAGTTGCCTGATCATAACAGGCTTTTAAAAGCATTTTTTACAACCTCTTCAGCTGAAGAGGTTGTAGAAAAAATGCTTTTAAAAGTTAAAAAAAAATTGGCCACGCCCACCCAGTCACATTACCCCCACCACCAAGCCACGGCCACAGAAGTGGTAGTAATAAATTTTACATTTCACCCCTGTCTCCATGGCTTATGGAACCGTTTACATCTAAAGGTGGTTGATTCTACAGAAAAGGAGACTTTGCAAAGAATTCTGGTCCTGTATCTCGTTCTATTGCCTCTCACAGAATTTGGACTCATAACAGTTTTGTTCAATTAATGGACACATATTTTTGCTCTAACATAATCTGTAACATAATACTTTTTCTTCATCTACTAAAGTGACTATCATAATATTAAAATAGGCAGATTGAATTAATTATGTACATCAAAATTGAAGAAAAGTTGAAGAGTTGAAGAAAAATGTCTTCATTTTTAGAAAATAGTTGAATAGACTGGTGTTGTATTTCAGCATTACTATGAATGTCGTATACCATCTTCATCAACTTTCTTGACCTGTTCCCTTGCCACTAATGCAGAAATCTTTCTACAGAGGCACCAGCACACTTGTATTTTATGCTACTTTCATTTTATTACAAAGGTGGATTCTATCATTGATATAATATTTAACAATATTCAGAGTACTTTTTTCTTTCAAATTAGTAACTGTACTATAGTAGCTGAATAGTCTATTTTCTGAGTGGAGATTATGGGCCCATTTTTCCCCATGAAAACTCTTCTAAATCATTACTGAACTGCTGAATTCTTTGGGAATACACTCCTTTGATGCTGAACTTATTTCATTTTAAACAGGTTGGCATCGCAGTGAAAAGATCCATTTCCTCTTGACCATTAAAGAAATAAAACTTCTATAAACTGATCTATTCCACATTTGCAGGAAACATAACTTGTGCTCAAGAGCTAGTAGAACTATAATTTAAAATAAATGCCAGAGTTTCTCATGTTCTGATAAACAAGAATTTCTGGAAGTTTGTTGCATTTAGAATTCATGTTCTCATATATTTTTTTTCCTCATAATTGCCAGTGGGAAATTGGAAAGAGCAAGAAAAAGTACTTTGGAACTGTAGAAGCATTATTAAAGAATACTCACTTACTTTGATATAGTAACAGTAAAGGTAAAGTTTCCCCTCGCACATATGTGCTAGTCGTTCCCGACTCTAGGGGGTGGTGCTCATCTCCATTTCAAAGCTGAAGAGCCAGCGCTGTCCAAAGACATCTCCATGATCATGTGGCCGGAATGACTAAATGCCAAAAGCGCACAGAACACTGTTATCTTCCCACCAAAGGTGGTCCTTATTTTTCTACTTGCATTTTTATGTGCTTTCAAACTGCTAGGTTGGCAGAAGCTGGGACATGTAACAGGAGCTCACCCCATTACGCGGCACTAGGGATTCAAACCGCTGAACTGCCGACTTTTCGATTGACAACTTCAGTGTCTTAGCCACTGAGTCACTACATCCCTTTCGTACTTTGATATACATATACATATATGTTTTATTGAACTTTGCAAGACCATAAGAAAACATATCCAAGAAAAAAATGTCAATTTAAGATAAAGCTTGTGAAAAAGGCAAATTAAGAAAATAAAAGGATTAAGAGAGTAAAATGCAAGTTTATAAATACAAGAAAGAAGGTTTTTGCATTAAAATGTAAAGATGGCTCTGTGTGTAGAGCAAGACAGGAAATGTTAGAAATAATTGGAAAATTCTATTCAGAGCTGTACAAAGATCAAAATCACTCATAAATAACAACACCCATGAAAGAGGAAATGCCAGATATCCTAGTGGAGGAAGTATCAAGTACCATAAAATCAATGAAAAATGGCAATCCTTCAGGAAATGACTGTGTAACAGTTGGAATGCTGAAAGTGGAGCTCACAGTTTACATAAAATACTATTAAAACTATACTTGGGATGCCTCAGAGAAGAAAAAACACCTGATATATGGAATGCTGAAGTGATTCTTATATACAAGAAAGGGCCCCAAAATGATTTAAAGAACTATCACTCAATAAGCCTTTTTTCAATCATCTACAAGGTTTTCAGCAAGATAATAGCAAAAAAAATATTGAGAACATTAAATGGTGCACAACCAAAGGAGTATGCAGGATTCAGAAGTGGTTACAGCACAATGGATCACATCCAGGTTGTTCGGCAAATTATTGAAAGGCACAATGAGTACACTGTCCCTCTGTGCATGGTTTTCATAGACTACCAAAAGGCATTTGAGTCAGTATTCCAGCAAACAGTAATTAATGCATTGCTCAACAAAGGCATAGACACTACTTACATAAAATTACTAAAATCAATATTGTAGTAATCAAAACAATGGTAACAATTTTCCTTAATGATTTTAAATTGGAAATCAACATAGAACAAGATATATGACAAGGTGATACAATATCACCTAGCATTTTCTTCACCTGCCTTGAAGAAGTATTTTGCAAACTAGACTAGACAAAAGATGGAATAAAAATCAATGACACTATTTAAATCATGTAAGATTTAAATTTAAATCACATAAGATTTAAGAGGGACGCGGTGGCTCAGGGGCTGGGATGTTGAGCTTGTCGATTGAAAGGTCGGCAGCTCGGCGGTTCGAATCCCTAGTGCTGCTGTGTGAGCTCCGGTTACTTGTCCCAGCTTCTGCCAACCTAGCAGTTTCGAAAGCACATAAAAATGCAAGTAGAAAAAATAGGGACCACCTTTGGTGGGAAGGTAACAGCGTTCCATGCGCCTTTGGCGTTGAGCACCGCCCCCTAGAGTCGGCAACGACGAGCATGTATGTGCGAGGAGAACCTTTACCTTTACCTTTAAGATTTGCAGACAATGTTGTTCTTTTCTTACAAGACCCAGAAGAGTTACAAAGACACATACAAAAGCTACACAAAGTAGGACAACCACATGGCTTAAACATAAACCTGAAAAAGAGCCAGGTTATTTTTAATAAATTTACCAAAAAAAGAACAAATTTTATATCGGGAGAAGAACTATTATGTAGTAGACCACTACATATACATATACTTTGGCCAACAGATCTCAAAGGAAGGTGATACAATAAAAAAAATTGAATGGTGTGTTAAATGTGGTTGACAGGCATTCAGCAAGTTAAGCATAATTTTCAAGAACATCCCCTATGCCTGAAGAAAAAAGTTTTTGATCAGTATGTGCTACCTGCTCTAACATATGCTGGTGAAACATAACCTCCAATTGTTACAAAGGCTATGAGTGGTGCAAAAAGCCATGGAAAGATACATGCTCAGCATCATAAGAAAAGATAGGAAGAGCTACATATGGATTAGAGAACAAATGAAAGTATACAATACCATCAAGAGAATAAAAGAATGGAACTGGAAATGGGCTGGTCACATAGCAATGACAACTGATGGCAGGTAGACCAAGGCAGTCATAGAATGGATCCTACTTGATAAAAAGCATCCATGAAAGAGACATAAAATAAAATGGATCAACAACATCAGCAAGTATTGCAGGCCCAATTGGCAAAATAAAACTCAGGACCATATTGGTTAGAAACAGGCGGAAGACGCATTCATCCTGCACTGGACAGACAATGACTAAAATGATTATGATAAACACACACACACACACACACATCTATCTTTGAGGAATCCTAAGTAACAAGTAAAATGTCAGACAACTAAACGAGAAAAAAATGTCTTTTTTTTCAAAAAAGATAAGAAGGATCTAGAAAAGTGCAAAATAGATGATTGATTCCTGGGAAGATTCTAAAGAAAATAAGAATACTCTCTCTATAAGCATATTGAAAATATAATCCACATGTACAAGAAAAAAAATCTTGTTTTCTTTGATCAGGCAATTTCCTTAGTAATTATGGAATGGCACAAATGTAATATGTCTCAGTCTCTGCAGAGAGTCTGATAAAGTATCCAATGATACTCTGTTCAGGAATGTGGGTTGTATATTTCTTACGCACTATTTTTAGCCAATCAGAAAGGCATGTGGATTAAATATTATACAAAACAAGAATAAAAAATAATCTCAACGGGGTAAACATGGCATTGGATGCCAACTATATTTTTTATATTGGGTCTTTTAAAGTTCTGGGTCATATTTCTTTCATACAAATAATATTTTGTATTTGTGGAGCATGAAGAATCAAATCTGTCTATACAATAGCAACAATTATCAAAGTAAGCTATGCGGGTCACAATTAGTTTTTATTTTAAGGTTTAGAGCTGCTATTATTATACCACTACCACTAATACAGCACTTTATAGATTATAAGAGGACACATACCTGTTTTAAGGGATATACATTTCAAATTCAACAGAGGAAAATGGAGAGGAAACAGTAGATCAAAAGTAGATAGGAAATGTACATATACCTTTAAAAAGTTTTCTTGTTATAATAGGAATTTGAGTAGACATAGAAAGAAAAGGTATGTGCCAAAAATATGATCAAAAATGAACTGTAAAGGAAGGAATAAAGTAATAGAAGTGGCATTCCAGTTTTCAGCAAAAATATTATTCTCAGAAATAACAGCTACAGCTACAGTATTAATAATCAGGATCATAGTGAAATTTATGGTGATACTGGAAATAATGGATAGATATAGATAGATATATTTGGACACAGAGGGCACCCAAAGGAATGGACCAGATCACTTGTACTCAATGTTCATGAGGTTTCAGTGATGAGCCCACATTTTCCTGCATTTTCCTGCATAAAATTATTTTTGTTCTGATGCTTATGCATGTTTTGGCTAGTTAAAGCTTTACATTTCCCCAAAGTACAGAGATCATTATAAAAGTACTGAGTCCAACCCCCACTTTTACATACATGTGCTACTTTTTACTATATTTTAACTGTTAATCATTATTGTTTTATATTTTTATAATGATTGGACTTACATAAAATTGAATAAATAAATTAATAAATACACACCACCTTAATTGATCATGTTCATGTGGTGTTTATCCCTTAAAAGTATTTTGCATGGCAAGGCAAATGGATAGGCTAGTACTTTTTCACATAAGTGTTTGATACCTGCTAGAAAGATAAAAATGGCAAATTCCATATTTTGAGACTCTGTGTAGAGTTACTCACAAAAAATACTATACATTAGCCAGGATAGTATTAGGTATATTTGAACATTTTTTCATCAGGTGAATGGCTCCCAGCTATCAAAGGAAAGTGAAATTTTATCTTATTTATTTATTTATTTATTTATTTATTGTTCACATTTATATACCGCCCTATCTCCCTAGGGACTCAGGGCGGTTCACAGGCACTTAAAAATACACATAAATACAAACTAAAATAACAAGTAAAAAACTTATTCCATAGCCGAATTGTTAAAACCATATAAATAATAAAACCCATTTAAAACCATAAAATTTAAAATCTAATCCAGTCCCGCGCAGATAAATAAGTGTGTTTTAAGCTCGCAACGGAAGGTTGTAATATATTCCTTAATAAAATATTGTCATATCTTGTTTTACTGCCTCTTATGTAAAAATTACCTTTTTAATTATTCTATTGCTACGCTTTGCTTAATAAACTCAGCTTTTATTTTATTCTGTCCACATTTTAGTCTAGTTTAGCAAAACAAAACACAGATGCAAACAATTGCCAAAAAGAAGGTGAAAGGTACATGGAATTTTGGAAAATCAGACTACACAGCATTGTATTATTGTTTTGTGATTGGCACAGAAAGCATAATAAGAATCATAACTTTTATCTAATGTCCACTTGGCTTCTCATCCGTATATAACTGCATATCAGTTAAATCACCAGAATGATACATCATAAAATATGCAAAGGCATTTAGAACAAGGTTATAATCTTACATGCCTTTCATAAGAGAGCCTTTTTTATTATGCCTGCTCTTGCTGAATACTTAAGTGTAACTGTTTGGCCCAAAATAGAAAAGATTTTGGAACAGTTAGCAACATTGAAAGCAGCAGAAGACAATAACAGTTGCTTTGTTCTATTTTCTAAACAATGAGATATACAATCAGTTATAAATTATAATCAATATTCTAGAAGTAAACAGCCACTGACTTCTATATTTATCACTTCACTTTAATTGTCTAAATTCATGTAGTTACTAACAATAGGACACATTCATTAGTTCTTTCTTGTTGTATAATGACAATGTACTATCTTAATTCAGAATTAAAGAAAATTATGTACATTTTTTTTCTGCCAAGAAAACATCTAATGAGCCACAAGATAATGTGAAGCCAAGTAGAGGTTTTCCTCTTCCATCTTACATCTATTCAGCCAAACAGGTACATGCATTCAACTGTATAAAGGCCATTCATATTGCTAATTCTCGTCTCCACTATGAAGCATAAATATCTATTGATAAATGGAACTTTTGCTTGTATAAATGGACTTACAAAGACATAACCTGAAATCCATTTATGTATGGTGATATTTTTGGAATATACTCAAGTCTCTCACTTATTGCAGATATTAATAAGACAGAAGTCAATGGCTTGTCCTAGAAAAAGCGTACTGTGTAGGAATGAGGCAACTAAATGTAAATATGTATATGAACCAATTCTCAGGATAATGGTTCTATTTTATAAACTATTCAGGCTACAATATAACAAGAACTGGACCGTATAGCTAGCCAGATGAATTCTGATGGACTGCAGCTCTAGATTGAGAATGTGAGAAAAAAACAATATAAATGAAAGCAAAAATACTCAGAACTTAGTATTTGGCTGGTATTCCACGTTCATGCATTCGTAATACAAACTACTATGATGCTATCTATTTAATGTCTAAAATCTAAGATCCATTGTTTATTCTGCCTTAGATATAAAGAAACCCTATCTAATGGCTGGTGGATCTAATAAATGTAATTGATTTAATGTTCAGTAGAATTTATGAGTCTGATTAGGGAACAAATGTTTTGCATGCAAATTATATTGTATTGCTTGGATTCATTTTGGAAATCTTTGTTTAGTGTAGAAATGAAAATGACATTTCAATACTCTTTTTACCTTACTTGCATGTAAACAATAAAAAGAATAAATACATTGGCTTAGAGAAGAGACTGCATATCAGTTTACAAAATGAGCATTATCTTATTGTATAATTTGTATCTGTTTTTCTTGAGATTTACAAAGATATTTTTAAAGTTATTCAAATTATAGCTATATAGGAGAAATCTTTTCCCAAAATTTACAGTATTTATCATGTAATTGAGTTCTGAAAAGCAAATTTAAAAGCATTAGTACATGGCAAATAAGTTGTACACAAGTAAAATTATCTGTCATTATTAACATTAGCATAGAAAACATTTGTAAGGTATCATCCTAAACTTTCAATTTTCTAGCTTTGTGGAACGTGAGTCACTACAGTTCTGCTTGGGCAATGCATTTCCACACAATTTTCTACATGCAAGCAGATGGTAATGATACGGAAGAGCTGACCTCCATGGCTACAGATGCTTGTTGCATACACAAAAATAATATCCTCCTGGGTTGAGATCTACAAACAAACCTTATACCTAAATGGAGCTTATAAAATCACCTTAATTCTGTTCTTAAACTGGCAAATTTTAAAGAGATTAAAAAATATGGATAGATAGAGCTACAATTATTATCCTAAAAAGAGCCATGGTGGCACAGTGGTTAGAATTCAGGACTGCAGGCTAACTCACTGCTCTTTCCAGGATTTCAATTCTGAACGGCTCAAGGTTGACTTAGCCTTCCATCCTTCTGAGGTGGGTAAAATGAGGATCCAAATTGTTGGGGGCAATATGCCAACTCTGTAAACCACTTAGAGAAGCCTATAAAGCACTGTGAAGCAGTATATAAGTCTAAGGGCTATTGCTATTGCTAAAAAGCTATTGCATATTTTTTATAACAAAATATAAATTCTGCCTCTTCAAAAAGTGTTACAAAAAGCTCTTATTTAATGCAGCATTCATGGAGCAAAGCATGAGATTCAGATCCTTGATGTTATATTCCCATTCTTTATTTTGTCTCTATGTAATCTTAAGTCGAAGTTGTCCTGATACCGAAATAAAAATCTATTTTCTTCTGACAGCTTGAATAGATGGAACTCTGTCATCAGATTTAATAAAGCTCTCAAACTGATTTTGACAAAAAGAAAATTTAAACTCTGTTTCCATGATGTAGTGATGAGCTATTTCCCCTTACCCATAATCAAACTTTCTAGCTGAACATGTTAAGATATATTTTTTAGGAAATGTAACTATTTACAAAAGGAGATAAATGGTTTTTTTTTAAAGTAATAGCTTTTTTCAATGTCCAGGAATCCAAGAGATTTGCTGTTTCAACATTTTTCCAGGTAGAAAAAGCTCGAGGTGAAACGGTTCTATTTCAAATGATTGAAAAAATGATGAAACAAGTATACTGGTGAATTTATTAAGAGAGAGAGGGAGAAGGAGAAGCTTGAGAAATAAAAACAGCAATTAAAAATGTTTCTGATAAAACATTTGAAACAGCAACCATCTGTTTGCAAGGTAACTATTACAATTATTGTACTATTACAGAATTCCTTATAAAAATAAGACTGCAAAATATAAAAGACCCTAGTAAGCACTGACTCAGTTGAGGGGTATTCATGCTTCTGCACAGTAGCTAATGTGCTGCTGGGTTAACTTGTACTGAATGGACAAGAGTACTTGAGGTGATACAAGAATACTTTAAAACTGCAGAATAAAAGCACATTTATATATATATGTTTATATACTATATAATCTTTTTGTATGATACTTACATATATTGTTGTGACAAAATAAATAAACATTTGACAAATCCATTTTGATAGAAACATACCACTACAAGTGACTCCCATTCTAACATTACATAAATCATTAAAAAATTTCAAGAAACATTTTACATTACATTATTAATTTGACATATCACACATGTTCTTAATTTGATATTTTATTTTCAAACACTAAAGACAATTAATAAAGAACAAATTTAAAATTATATCAGACCAGAAAGAAAATTTTAAAAAAAGATCTCTCCAAAAATCTTTTTAAAACCTTAACAAAATTTAATAATGTACAGTACCAAACATCTAACATGTATGTTGAACATATAAATGCAACTGGTTTAGAAACAATACCTTATAATAGTATATTATTATCAAATATTGACAGGTAGAAATACATTACATAATACCATTGTATTATTATAAAGCATCATACAATCTATTCCAAATAAGAATATATTGTTTACTCTTTGTTTGAAAATATTGTCTTTCCAAAAGAGATAAATTGCACATTTTAAAAAGTCAGTTCTTGGAACAGAATAACCAGTGGTGGGATTCAAGTAATTTAACAACTGGTTCTCTGCCCTAATGAGTTCCTCCAACAACCAGTTTGCCAAACTGCTCATAAAGTTAACAACCGGTTCTCCCGAAGTGGTGCAAACTGGCTGAATCCCACCACTGAGAATAACAGAGATGGAAGGAACGTCAGATGTCTTCTGGTCCAATTATAACTGACTCAGCAGATATACCCATTCTCTCATTAAGGTGCCATTCTTAGCATTGTGCCTCATGTTACCTGAACTTCATCTATTTAATCCTTATTCCTTTGTGCATCTAAATAAATGTTTAATTGCTTCTTTAGGCAATTTATGCAATTCCTATATTTGACACTGATTGCTTTTCATGTTTACGTTTCACTTGGCTAGCTGCCTTGGGCACTTCCACTGAAAAATGGCAGTGAGATATTAATTCCTATACATATATCTTTGTCTCTTTGGCATACAATACTTAGTAAATCTTTGCACGAAGAATTTTTTTGCGTTCATTAATCATGTATTGACTTTGAAGTTAAGGAACAGAGCTATTAGTGATTGGAAAAGTGAGTATAACAGGGAGAGTGCAAGCGTATCCAAGATGTTACCCGCAGTTTTCAAGGGAACTACCTGATGCTAACTATCTTGGACCATCTATATTATTTCCTCCTGCAATATAATTTCTAGAGTATTGCAGTTACCACATGTGCTTCCAACAGTGTACTGTGAAGTGAAAATATGATTTTTCACTTTGTCTCTTTTAAGGGTAGAGGAAATCAACATAATACCACTATTTTA
Organism: Ahaetulla prasina; assembly: GCF_028640845.1. Lineage (NCBI taxonomy): Eukaryota > Metazoa > Chordata > Lepidosauria > Squamata > Colubridae > Ahaetulla > Ahaetulla prasina. The sequence goes on from NC_080543.1 coordinate 53,332,907, forward strand.
GGAAGGAACTTATTCAGCACAGAACATTTTTTAAAACAGCCATAAAAATGATAAAAATATTTTAAAAATAACATTAATTTCACAATGTATTTGTTTTAAGGACTGTGGGTGTGGCTATTTTAAATATGTTTTTTCAAGGTATAAATGATATTAATCTGTATCCCAGAATTTACAGCTTCAAATGAGCTTATTTCTTAATATATTAATGGACTGTGGAACTCAGCTATTTCTAAACGTCCTTTTAAAGAGTTTTGTATCCCACCTTTACTATTTTATAAATAAATCAAGGGTGGCAAACATACCTAATACACTTTCCTCTTTTTCCTACAACAACCACCCGGTGAGATGTGTTTCCAAATATTGGCTCTTTTTAACACTCTTTATTCAACTTCTCATAAGAAAGAGAGAAGAAGAAGAAAAGAGGGGGGAAAACCTTTTCTTTTAACTGTGTTAAATATTACTAGCACATGTATCTTTTAAGGAAGGATATATATTTGCAATTCTGTTATGTTTTTACAGTTTGGGTAAGCAAGATGAACTTAATCATTATTTTCCAAATGTTCAATTGCACATTACTTTACTTATTCCCCCTGGATTTCCATCATATACATAGATTTATAGTCAATGATGTATCAAGGTGCTATTGCCTTTATGTTTTATTTACCAACCTCACTAGACATGATCTTCCCTCGTTTGATTCGTTCCAGTTCTTAAATTGATTTCAGATCAGCTATATAGACAAATCTGCAACTTCCCTGTGTAAACCTAAAATATTTTTTTAAATTTGCTTTATGTTACCTCTGTTAGCCTACTTTGATATTTTTTGTCTCTTATTTCACAAGCATTGTATTTTATCTCATTTAATAGTGTTAGGATTTTCACAGTAGGATTTGCATTTGGATTTGGCACAAAACAGACAATTCCTAAAGTAACCCGTAATTCCAATCCATTAGGTTAATGCATTGCAGCTGCTGTGAACAGTGGGCATGCTATCTTTGGTATAATGAAGCCTGGAATAGCACAGAATATAAAACTGAATAAATTGAAAAAAGGTTCTATATTGAAGCAGAAAAAAAAAGAGCTTTGACTTCTTTTCCAACAACATTCTAGACCCTTATGGATGATAATAATTATACTTCTATTAATTAAATTAATAAAAGTTGCTGAGAATCAAGAAGCATATAAGTATACTAAGTGATCATAAAAAATAAAACTTATAAATCCAAACAAGCACACTATGCAATAAAAATTCATTTCAATGTTCATTGATTTTGATATTACAAGATAATTATTATGGCTACTAACAATAACAGATGTATTAAAAAAATATGTAACAAGGATCCTCCTTCCTGCCTCTGTCTCTAACCTGCCTGTTTAATTTTTAAGAAAAATATGAAATGATATTTTAAAATAACATGAAAATGTTGGATAATTTTAGTCTAGTGAAATTTAGCATTAAAAATCCATAGTAATAGCAATAGCACTTAGACTTATATACTACTTCATGATGCTTTACAGCATTCTCTAAGCGATTTACAGAGTCAGCATATTGCCCTCAGCAATCTGGATCTTCACAGGCATTTTGTGACTGTCCACACTCCATATGGAAGTGATTTTGTAATCACTCTCCTCCAAGTTAAGCTTTTTTATATCTATAATAATCTCTCAACATTACAAACATGCCCACTGGCCACAATCTCTTTTTTATGGTTTAAAGAACATTTGATAAGGGATTTATATTTAAGAATTGGTACCTTGATTTAAAGGCCTGATTTTGAGAAAATGTGAGATGGGGTTTCAAACTTGTGTGTTATATTCACTAGGACCCTGAATTTTTCAAACTACAGGATTTACAATTAACCTTCATGTATGTTTACAGAATATACTCATACAAATTATATAGCTCCACAGATTTGAATCTACATTCCTAAAATGGTCCTGAATTTCATATGCTGGTACAATAATGGGTGTTTTTAAGGCATGCTGTATGTGAGATATGCTTTCCATTTCCTTGCTTGCTGTGGAATAGGCAGAATGAAACAATTAACCATAGGTAAAGGTTCCCTTCGCACATATGTGCTAAGTCATTCCTGACTCTAGGGGGCGGTGCTCATCTCCATTTCAAAGCCGAAGAGCCAGCACTGTCCAAAGACCTCTCTGTGGTCATGTGACCGGCATGACTAAATGCCAAAGGCACATGGACCCTATTTTTCTACTTATTTATTTATTTTTATTTATTATTCAAACTTTTATACCACCCTATCTCCCAAAGGACTCAGGGCGGTTTACAGCCTTATAAAACATAAAATATAATATAAATACATGTTAAAACAACATTTAAAAAACTTATTCCATTAGGCCAAATTTAAAACTATAGTTAAAATACAAAACCCCATTAAAATTAAATTTATAAAAAATCAAACCCTAGGCCAGCCCTGCACGGATAAATAGATGTGTCTTAAGCTCGCAGCGGAAGGTTCGGAGGTCGGGAAGTTGACCTAATCCTGGGGGGAGCTCGTTCCAGAGGGTGGGAGCCCCCACAGAGAAGGCTCTTCCCCTGGGTGTCGCCAGTCGGCACTGCCTGGCGGACGGCACCCTGAGGAGTCCCTCCCTGTGAGAGCGTACGGGTCGGTGGGAGGTATCGGTGGCAGCAGGCGGTCCCGTAAGTAACCCGGCCCTATGCCATGGAGCGCTTTGAAGATGGTCACCAAAACCTTGAAGCGCACCCGAGAGGCCACAGGTAGCCAGTGCAGTCTGCGCAGGAGAGGTGTCACATGGGAGCCACGAAGGGCTCCCTCTATTACCCACGCAGCTGTGTTCTGAACCAACTGAAGCCTCCGGATGCTCTTCAAGGGGAGCCCCATGTAGAGAGCATTGCAATAATCCAAGCGAGATGTAATGAGTGACCGTGCATAGGGCACCCCAGTCTAGAAAGGGGCGCAACTGGCGAACCAGGCGAACCTGGTAAAAAGCTCTCCTGGAGACGGCCGTCAAATGATCTTCGAAAGACAGCCGTCCATCCAGGAGGACGCCCAAGTTGCGGACCCTTTCCATCGGGGCCAATAACTCACCCCCAACAGTCAGCTGCGGCTGCAGCTGACTGTACCGAGGTGCCGGCATCCACAGCCACTCCGTCTTGGAGGGATTGAGTTTGAGCCTGTTTCTCCCCATCCAGACCCGTATGGCTTCCAGGCACCGGGACAGCACGTCGATAGCTTCATTGGGGTGGCCCGGGGTGGAGAAGTACAACTGAGTATCATCAGCGTACAGATGATATCTCACCCCGAAGCCACTGATGATCTCACCCAGTGGCTTCATATAGATGTTGAACAGAAGGGGCGAGAGAATCGACCTCTGCGGCACCCCACAAGTGAGGTACCTCGGGGACGACCTCTGCCCCCCTGTCAACACCGTGTGTGACTGGTCGGAGAGATAGGAGGAGAACCACCGATAAACAGTGCCTCCCACTCCCAACCCCTCCAACCGGCACAGCAGGATACCATGGTCGATGGTATCAAAAGCCGCTGAGAGGTCTAATAGGACCAGGGCAGAGGAAAAACCCCTATCCCTGGCCCTCCAGAGATCATCAACCAACGCGACCAAAGCCGTCCCGTGCTATAACCGGGCCAGAAGCCGGACTGGAACGGGTCTAGATAGACAGATTCATCCAGGTACTGGGGTAATTGACATGCCACCACACTCTCTACAACCTTCGCCGTAAAGCGAAGGTTGGAGACTGGACGATAATTACCTAAAACAGCCGGATCCAGGGAGGGCTTCTTGAGGAGGGGTCTCACCACCGCCTCTTTCAAGGCGGCAGGGACGACCCCCTCCAACAAAGAAGCATTTATAATCTTCCGGAGCCAGCCTCGTGTCACCTCCTGTGTGGCCAGCACCAACCAGGAGGGGCACGGGTCCAGTAAACATGTGGTGGCGTTCAACCTCCCCAGCAACCTGTCCATGTCCTCGGGAGCCACAGGATCAAATCCATCCCAAACAGTCTCGACAAGACGGGTCTCTAACATCTCACCTGGATCCACGCAATTTTGATCCAGACCATCCCGAAGCTGAGCGATTTTATCGTATAGATAACCGTTAAACTCCTCGGCTCGCCCTTGTAACGGGTCATCCCGCACCCCCTGTTGAAGGAGGGAGTGGGTCACCCGAAACAGGGCGGCCGGGCGGTTATCTGCTGACGCAATGAGGGAGGAGACGAAGGAACGTCTCGCTTCCCTCAGTGCCACCAGGTAGGTCCTACTAAAAGACCTAACTAGTGTCCGATCAGCATCCGAACGGCTGGATCTCCAAACACTCTCTAGGCGTCTTCTCCGGCGTTTCATCTCCCTCAGCTCTTCAGAAAACCAAGGAGCTGGTTGAGACCTACGCCGGGTCAGAGGCCGCAAAGGCACGACACGGTCTAAAGCCCCAGCCGCGGCTCGTTCCCAAGCCGCGACTAGTTCTTCAGCCGTGCCATGGGCAAGATCCTCAGGAATGGCCCAAGCTCCGTCAGGAACCTCTCCGGGTCCATCAGGTGCCTGGGACAGAACCACCGTATTGGTCCCATCTCCCTGCGGTGTTGGATGGCGGTCTGAAAATCTAGACGAAGGAGAGAGTGATCTGACCATGACAATGGCTCAATGACTACATCTCCTAAAACCAGATCACTCATCCACTGACCAGAGATAAAAATCAAATCCAGTGTGCCTCCCCCAATGTGGGTGGGGCCATCCACTACTTGAGTCAGGTCCATGGCCGTCATGGAGGCCATGAACTCCCGAACCGATGCTGATGATGTGCCGGAAGAAGGCAGGTTAAAGTCCCCCATGGCCATAAGTCTAGGAGTTTCAACCGCCACCCCGGCAACCACCTCCAACAACTCGGGCAGGGCTGTCGTCACGCAGCAAGGAGCCAGGTACATGACTAACAAGCCCAACTGACCCCTATGGCCCCACTTCACAAGGAGGGATTCACAACCGGCAATCTGAGGAACAGTGGTCTCCCTCGGCTCCAGACTTTCTTTTATAACAACCGCCACCCCCCCACCCCTACCTTGATCCCTTGGTTGATGGAATGCTCGGAAACCTGGTGGGCACATTTCCCCAAGGGGCACCCCCCCTTCTGTGCCCAACCAGGTCTCCGTGATGCCCATAAGGTCCGCGGAGCCCCCCTGTATAAGATCATAGATGAGGGGGGCTTTGTTCACCATGGACCGAGCATTGCACAACATTAACCGAAGGCCCAAGCTCTGAGGATCCTGACCATCCGGGGAACGGGAGAAGTCCAAGGGGTCGGAGCGCGTGATCGCTTTCAAACATCGAGCACGCGCTCCCGGAAATCGATATGACCCCTCGCTTCCGCCATACTTGCATTTTTTACGTGCTTTCGAACTGCTAGGTTGGCAGAAGCTGGGACAAGTAATGGGAGCTCACCCCGTTACGCAGCACTAAGGATTCAAACGGCTGAACTGCCGACCTTTCGATCAAGCTCAGCATCTTAGCCACTGAACCACCATGTAATAAAACATACTTTGTGTCATAAAAATAGAATATATGACATTACCTTGATAGGTACTTGTAAACTGATATTTCTTTGGCAAAGATTTAGAGTTGGAAAACAGATACAGAAAACAGCAAGATATCATATACTGAGTATGTTTAATTTCATTACATCTAACTTCATTATATTAACCTTCATAGGAAGTAATATATGGGAAGGTATTAAACCTTGGACTCTCAGTCTTTAAAGCATATTTGTTGGCAATAAGCTAATAAATATGCTCACTTTAAAAGGAATCATGGCTGCCTGGATAAGCAACATTCAAGAGAAAGATTTAAACAGGAGCTAAATGGCAAAAATTTCCAGACAACTGCTGCCAAAAGTAAAAAATAATTAATGATCTAATCAGGTATACAGCAAAATTGTGTGCTGTTGTATTCAGTGTATGGGACCACTAAACAGAAGGTAGCTCATACACATAAGTCTTTCTAACCACAGACTTTAAATTTTGGCAAAGTCCTACTATGCTCCGGCACAAATATCCAAAATCTGAGGAACAAGGTTTGTTTAAAGCTCTGGAAAGTCTTATGCTTAGCTTTTTCCTATCGTTAGTTTTTCTAATTTTTCTCAAAGCATTAATAAAATCTACAATACTTCTGAAGGTCCTTGGATATTAATTTGAAATAACTAATTAAAAGGTAGCCTCAAAAATGGCACAGCATAAACAGTTCTGAAAAGATGATTTCTTCTAATCTGTAATAAATTAGTTTCCTTTTTTTAAAAAAAAGTTTTATAGAGCTATCTAATCAAATTGTTAGATAATCATATGCACTGAATCTCTAATTAGAGTGTATAATTTGGTTAATTTAGTTTGTTCTTCAGTTATTAAAGAACATGATTTATTCTTATGAAATTAAAATGATCAAACATGTTTGATAAAGCCACTTTTGGAAGGAGATTATATTATTTTCCATCCATATGTAATTATATCAGCATTATACTTCATTAAGATTATTTCAAACCAGAAGTAAAAAAAAAAATCTCTCCCACTATCAGGCCCAAGTTCAGAAACGACACTGTGAAATCCAATCAAATTAAATCTTTTATTTGCTTACACCTAATGGACAGAATCTTGCCAAAGTAAAACAATAAATTTCTAACCTACTACATAGTGAATATCCTGAGAGATTCTGGGTCTTCTCCATCCATCCATTAATCTGGGCCTCTCTCTGGGAAAGTTCCATGTTTTTGTTTTTGTTTTATTTGAATTTATATCCCGCCCTTCTCCGAAGACTCAGGGCGGCTTACATTGTGTAAGGCAATAGTCTCATCCTATTTGTATATTTATATACAAAGTCAACTTATTGCCCCCCCAACAATCTGGGTCCTCATTTTACCTACCTTATAAAGGATGGAAGGCTGAGTCAACCTTGGGCCTGGTGGGACTCGAGCCTGCAGTAATTGTAATTGCAGGCAGCTGTGTGTTAATAACAGGCTGCATTAGCCTGTTGAGCCACTTCCCAGCCCTTGTCAAATGTTGTCAAAATTCTCCCCACTGCTGCTCTAGGTACACATTCTAGCACATCCTTCCCCAATATACTAACAGTTAGAAAGCACCGCTTCAAATAATGATCCAATTATACACACATCAAATTCCATTTCAAATGTAATTGTTGCAAACATTTGTTGTTTATTCGACCTGTAATTTAAAATAAGTTTTCATATACAGTATATTATACAGAACTGCATTTAAGTCATTTCACTAAAATATTCATTTTAAGTTTTTAAAAGTTTCATTTATTATGTGGAGAGGAGAAAATTTTCCTTTCTAGGAAAAAGTACTAGGTAATATTTAGAAAAAAGTTATAGCCATCATTCATAGGAATGTATTATATGTAATACAATAAAAGATTGTTATATTACTTTTTACACAATAAGATTAATTTGTGCATAACAACCATTTGTTTCTGCTAAACTGCTACATTTTTTTAAAGGCTCATAGAGATATTTTGGAAACTGGCAATCTATAATCCTGTCTACCTCCTATTCGTCTGTCTATCTGTCTATCCCATGAAATCAACAATTAAGAACAGTTTAATCTTCTATTACACTAGCTTCTCCTCAATAAAATACAAAGGAAAACCTGTATTTGTTAATTGCTTCACCAGAAAACATTCTTAATAATCTAGATATATACCTTTTAAATGATGTTTTACTTTTGTTTTATAACTTTTTTAAAAAACTTCTTATTTTTAAACAAGAAAGCTAAAATTAACAGAAACTATTTGAAGTAAACATTTAAAAAAGGAGAAGAAAAGAACAAGACAAAAAGTGCACGGGGGGGAGGGGGGAAGAAGAAGAAAATATAAAGAAATAACCTGCAATTTTCTTTTTCTTTTTTTTTATTCAAAAAGTTTTACAGAAAATTTTCCCCCCCTTTCCCCCCCCCTCCCCTCCCCCCTCCCTTCACAACCCCCCTCCCCTCCGACTTCCTGGAACGAGCACAAGGTATAGTTAAAAATAAAACAAACATATGCTAAAAAAATTTTGTCCCAACTTAATTATATTCCTACAATCATCAATTCCTACCTAGGACCTACCTAGTGGCAATGAGGGTTGCGAAGCGTTCCTACGTTTCCTCCCTCATTGCGTCGGCAGATAACCGCCCGGCCGCCCTGTTTCGGGTGACCTGCTCGCTCCTTCAACAGGAGGGGTGGGAGGACCCCCTACAAGGGCGTGCTGAGGAGTTTAACGGTTATCTATACGACAAAATCGTTCAGCTTCGGGACGGATTGGATCAAAATTGGGTAGATCCAGGCGAGGGTTCTGAGGCCCGTCTTGTTGAGGTGGTTTGGGATGACTTTGATCCTGTGACTCCCGAGGACATGGACAGGTTGCTGGGTAGGCTGAGCATACCACATGTTTACTGGATCCGTGCCCCTCCTGGTTAGTACTGGCTACTCAGGAGGTGACACGAGGCTGGCTCCAGGGGATTGCAAATGCTTCTTTGCGGGAGGGGGTCTTTCCTTGAAAGAGGCGGTGGTGAGACCCCTCCTCAAGAAGCCTTCCCTGGACCCAGCTGTTTTAGGGAATTACCGGCTAGTCTCCAATCTTCGCTTTACGGCGAAGGTTGTAGAGAGTGTGGTGGCATGTCAGCTACCCCAGTACCTGGATGAATCTGTCTATTTAGACCCGTTCCAGTCCGGCTTCCGGCCCGGATACAGTACGGAGACAGCTTTGGTCGCACTGGTGGATGATCTCTGGAGGGCCAGGGATAGGGGTTACTCCTCTGCCCTGGTCCTATTAGACCTCTCACCGGCTTTTGATACCATCGACCATGTTATCCTGCTGCGCCGGTTGGAGGGGTTGGGAGTGGGAGGCACCGTTTATCGGTGGTTCTCCTCCTACCTCTCTGATCAGATGCAGACGGTGTTGACAGGGGGGCAGAGATCGACTCCAAGGTGCCTCATGTGTGGGGTGCCGCAGGGGTCGATTCTCTCACCCCTCCTGTTCAACATCTATATGAAGCCGCTGGGTGAGATCATCAGTGGCTTTGGGGTGAGATACCAACTGTACGCTGATGATACCCAGCTGTACTTTTCCACCCCGGGCCACCCCAGTGAAGCTGTCGAAGTGCTGTCCTGGTGTCTGGAAGCCGTACGGGTCTGGATGGGGAGGAACAGGCTCAAACTTAATCCCTCCAAGAGTGGCTGTGGATGCCGACACTTTGGTACAGTCAGCTGCAGATGCGGCTGTCTGTCGGGGGTGAATCATTGGCCCCGATGGAGAAGGTACGCAACTTGGGCATGCTCCTGGATGGTTGGTTGTCCTTTGAAGACCATTTGGCGACCGTCTCCAGGAGAGCATTTTATCAGGTTCGCCTGATCCGCCAGTTGCGTCCCTTCCTGGACCGGGATGCCTTATGCACAGTCACTCATGCTCTCGTTACCTCTCGCCTGGACTACTGCAATGCTCTCTACATGGGGCTCCCCTTGAAGAGCACCCGGAGACTTCAGCTAGTTCAGAATGCGGCTGCGCGGGTTATTGAGGGAGCGTCTCGGAGCTCCCACATAACACCTATCCTGCGCAGACTGCACTGGCTACCTGTTGTTTTCCAGGTGCGCTTCAAGGTATTGGTTACCACCTTTAAAGCGCTCCATGGCTTAGGACCGGGCTATCTACGGGACCGTCTACTGCCGGCTTCTATCTCCCATCGTCCAGTACGTTCCCACAGAGAGGGACTCCTCAGGGTGCCGTCAGCCAAACAGTGTCGACTGGTGGCCCCCAGGGGGAGGGCCTTCTCTGTGGGAGCTCTGACCCTGTGGAACGAACTTCCCCTCGGACTTTGACAATTACCTGACCTTAGGACCTTTCGCCGTGAACTTAAAACTTATTTATTCCGTATGGCTGGACTAGCCTGATTTTTATTTTTATTGGATGGGTTTTTAAAATTTTGTGATTTTACGGGGGAGTACGTTCTTTAACATTTTGGGCATTTAAATTAGTTTTTTAAGGGATGTTTTTAATTATTGTGTGTATTTATATTTTATCTGCCTGTTCACCGCCCTGAGTCCTTCGGGAGAAGGGCGGTATACAAATTAAAATATTATTATTATTATTATTATTATTATTATTATTATTATTATTATTATTATTATTATTATTAATTCCTAACTTCTCCCACAAACAATCAAAAATAATACATCATAATCATTCAAAGACAGTCTGATAACTCTTAGTCTGATATCTACTTTGAATATAGTCAATCCATTTTTTCCATTCCTTTAAGTATCTTTCTTGCGTATTGTCTTTCAAAAAGGCTGATATCTTCGCCATCTCAGCCAAATTGGCAACTTTCAATATCCATTCTTCTATTGTAGGTACTTCTTTTTTCTTCCAGTACTGTCCTATTAGTAATCTTGCTGCTGTTATTAGATTTAAAATCAATTTAGTCTCAATTACTGTACAGTCCGTAATAATTCCCAACAGAAAAAATTGTGGCAGGAACTTTATCTTCTTTTTCAAAACATTTTGTAAAATCCACCAAATTTTTATCCAAAAGGCCTTTATATCCTTACAAGTCCACCAAATATGAAAATATGTAGCATCATCACAATTACATCTCCAACATTTTGCTTGCATATCTGGATACATACACGATAATTTTTAGGATCTAGATGCCATCTATAAAACATTTTATAAAAATTTTTCCCACAGATTCTGTGCTCATGAATTTAACATTTCTAACCCAAATTTTTTCCCAAGTTTCCAATAATATTGGCTCCTGAAAATTTTGTGCCCACTTTATCATACAGTCCTTTACCAAGTCCCTTTCAGAATCTATTTCAAGTAACACATTATACAATCTCTTTATATGCTCCTGAGACTGATTTCTAATTTGCTTTACCAAATTTCCCTCGTTCTGCTCTATACCAATTTTCTGATCTTCCTTCCATCTAGCACGTAGTTGCTCATATTGAAACCAAGTATAATTTTTCCCTTCTTCTTTTAGTACGTGCAGAGATTTTAATTGCAAATTACCTCTTTCAGTATACAAAAGATCTTTATATGTAATCATTTCCTGATTCTGTTCTATATTTATATTCTCTATTGTATGTCTAGGACTTGCCCACATAGGAACCTTATAATTTAGTTTATAAGAGTATTTTTTCCAAACACGCAGAAGAGCAATTCTTAACACATGATTTTTAAAGGCCTTATCCACTTTTTTGTCATAAATTAAATATGCATGCCATAACCTTCTATATTCAAAATTCTTTCCTCCGTTAAATTAAACCAATCACTTATTGCTGAGAGAGCAGCTGCTTCATAGTATAATTTAAAATTGGGCATTTTTAAACCTCCCCTTTCCCAAGAATCTTGAATTATTTTCATTTTAACCCTAGCTTTTTTACCTTCCCATATAAATTTGTTAATTCCCTTCTGCCATTCCTCAAGATTCTTATCTTTCTTAATTATTGGTATCATCTGAAAGAGGAATAAAAATCTAGGTAAAGCATTCATTTTAATAGCAGCTATTCTCACCAGCAAAGATAATTGCAATTTTTTCCAAACAATCAACTCCTTCTGAACTTTTTGCCATAAAACCTCATAATTATTCTTATACAATTTCACATTTGACGATGTAATATAGACCCCTAAGTATTTAACCTTCTTTACAATTTCAAATCCTGTTATTTCCTCTAGTTTTTCTTTCTGTTGTCTGACCATATTTTTTATTATCACTTTTGTCTTTTTCTGATTTACCTTAAACCCTGAAACCTTCCCATATTGATCAATTATTTCCAACAATGATTTACTAGAATTTATAGGGTTTGTTAAAGTAATCACCAGGTCATCTGCAAAAGCTCTCAGCTTATATTCATGTTGTCTAACTTTAATTCCCTCTATCTCCTTTACTTCTCGTATTTTATCCAATAATGGTTCTAGAGTTAAAATAAACAATAATGGTGATAAAGGACATCCCTGTCTTGTTCCTTTCGCAATCTTAAAAGGTTCTGTTAAGCTACCATTGATTATAATCTGTGCTGTTTGCTCTCCATAAATTGCCCTAATTATTCTTGTAAAACCATCTCCAAATTGCATCTTTTCTATTAATTTAAATAAAAAATCCCAATGCAATCGATCAAAAGCTTTCTCTGCATCGAGAAAAATAAATGCTGCTGGAATAAAATTTTTCTTTTCTAAATACTCCAGTAAATTAACAATCTGCCTAACATTATTCCTCATCTGTCTCCCTTTTATAAATCCAGATTGATCATTATGAATTCTTCGCTGCAAAATCAACATTAATCTATTAGCTTATTATTTTAACAAAAATCTTATAATTGCCTGCAATTTTCTTTTACAACAGTTATAGGCATAAATTTAAATTCAAATATTTCCCTGTGGCCGTGATGGTGAACCTATGGCACGCATGCTAGAAGTGGCACTCAGAGCCATCTCCCCGAGCATGTGAGCCATCACCCATTGCTCTTCTGGGTTCCAGCACACCAGCCAGCTGGTCTTCACGCATGCCTGAGTGCTGGAAACTGGAAGAGCAGCCACCCGGCGTGCATGCGCATGCCTGGAAGATGATCCTCCAGTGTTTGGCACACGCATGCGTACTGGCCACCTGGTCTTCTGGCTTTTGGTGTGCATGTGCATGCAAAGACCAGCTGATAGGTGCACCTGCACATCCACCTGCTGCTTAGACAGGTAAACAACTCACCTGCACTGCGCAACCTGTGGCTGCTGCCGAACCCCATCATCCCCCACACCCTCACCACCTCTGGTGCTGGACACACTCCCCCCTCCCCCCGGGCTTATGACAAACTTAACTAGGTCTTATTTTAGGAGTAATGCTTATAGTAGGCACATGCTTAAAAATCAGGGTAGGGCTTATTTTTGGGGTAGATCTTATTTTCAGGGAAACATAGTAGTTTTTGTGAAGCAACAAAATTGTTTTTGGGCAAATTGGATTTATATCTATTCTATAGCTTCACTATGATATCTCTAAACAAGTGATTTTTAAAATCTACATTATCTTAACTTTATTGTAGCATAAATATCCATGCCACCATTTCTTACACACAGAGAAAGTTTTTGACAATTTAAATTGGCCTTTTTTATTTTATTTTTTTGAAGATATGAATTTTGAATAGAAATTTATAAAATAGATAAAGTTGATGTCTACTTCGCAGAAAACACAAATGATTGCTAATGGAAATCTAATAAAACATTAGAAAAAGAACAAGACAAGCTTCTGTTTATTTTGGTTCTTAAAGTTTTGAATGCAAGATGAGAGCAGGTGCAAAGATTTTAAAAGAAAATACAAGTTGAAAGCTTTTGCAGTTCATTTTGAAGTATCTTTAAATGGGATTGAAGTACTAATGGGGAAATTAAAAGAATTTGTTATAGTAATTGGTTTTAAGATTAATAAACAAAAGATAAAGATGTTAACAAAATATGAAGATATAAAATCAAACAGAATTGATGAATAAAAGGGATTTCAAGGTTCAGAAAAAGGTAAAATATTTGAGTTTTAATTTGACACATATCAGTGTCTTATTATTTCAAGCTAATTATGTTAAGAAATGGAATAAAGTTTTTAAAAAGATATGTTAAGATGGGGAAAATTATAGTTGTCATTGTTGAGGAGAATATCTGTGATTAAGATTAATGTTTTGCCTAGAATGGCAGAAAGACTTATCTAAATTTGTATCACAGGGAAAAAAACCATGAATCAAATATAAAGTATTACAAGATGCTAAAAAAGAAGAGGTGAGGTTTATTTGATTTGAAATTATATTTTTCAGCTGGTTTAATTTTGATGAAATAGTCAGTGATGCTAAAAAAAATAGATTACTGAAATTAGAAGAACATGATTTGAGATTTGGGTGACATGGCTTTCTATGGTACAATAAAAAGCTAAGGTTTCAAAAATCATGTTATTATATGTGCCATATTGAGAACATGGAATAGATATAAACCCAGATTGCATCCAAAAATGCTCTTGTGGGTTTCACCTCGAATAGTGTTTTAATTTCATAAGTAATTCATGCCAGAGCATTTTTCAATATATGGTTAGTGAGGGAAAAATACGTTTCTCAGAAAGGCAAGTTGTTCACAGATGTCAAAGATACATTTTTTAAAAACACCTAAATGTAGCTCTAAGGATTAAAAAAAAGCCTTAAGGACAATAGGAGGTTTAGTATGACTGGAGAGTACCCTAGGGAAATTGAGTTGTCCTGCTCCTACAATTTCCTATCCAAGGTCAATTGTGGGGATGTTACTATACCATCCTAAATTACTGTATTATTGTGTGCTGTACACTACACACACACACACACACACACACAGAAATATAAATATATATGTGGGAAGGAGGGGGAGAGGGGGGAGAGAAAATGGAATGGAATGGAATGGAATGGAATAGAATAGAATAGAATAGAATAGAATAGAATAGAATAGAATAGAATAGAATAGAATAGAATAGAATTTTTTATTGGCCAAGTCTGATTGGACACACAAGGAATTTGTCTTGGTGCATATGCTCTCAGCCTACATAAAAGAAAAGATATCTTCATCAAGAATCATAAGGTACAACACAATGATAGTCATATGGTACAAATAAGCAATCAGGAAACAATCAATATCAATATAAATCATAAGGATACAAGCAACAAAGTTACAGTCATACAGTCATAAGTGGAAAGAGCTGGGAGAGAGAGGGGGGTATAAAATAACCCATTGACCAGAACTGCTAGCTAATACACTCAATTTTACACTCAACTGGGAAAACAGTGATGGCATACCTACCCAGAAACCTAGATTGATATAGGAAGCCAGTATTTCTCTGTAAATGGTTTTAGGAGAGCATACTGCAATCATTGCTGGTATGCACGCAATACATTTTAATGCAGGACAGATAAGCTTAGAGTGCCTTGGAGTGTTGCACTGAAATGTTGTGAGGAAGTGGAGCAAGGTGGAAGTGAGGTAGCAATACAGCAATACACAAGGGATGGGGGTAGGAGGGTTACACAGAAAGAGAGAGAGAAATGTAGCTAGGCTGTTTTTCGATTTAAAATAAATACATTCCAATCATAATTTTAAAATGCAGCATTCGGCCACTTTCTAGTTTAAAAATATGATTCTCTATCTTAAGATTTCTATAACTTTGCCACTTCAATTCTGTTGGATTTGAGTGGTCCTGTTTTACCATAAGCATTAGACTAAATACAGCCTTGACTCTTAAGGTCAATGATTTTGTGAAATTAGCTGTTTTATTTGATCATCCAGGCTAGTCAGTACATTGCGGCAAAAATTTACCTGAAATGTTTCCCCCGTTATCTTTCCAATTCAATTTAGCAGGAATTGCTATATTCATTTCTAGACTCCATTTTCTATGTTATTCAAGAGTCCAGGGACTCTTCCACCTATACTTATGTTTTTGCTGATGAAAATTATTTGATGTTTCTCTTGTATTCTGTTGCATGTGTAAAGATTTAGTTCAATAAATGTTCTAGTAGAACTCTCCAAGACATTCTCTATTCTAGTCATTTTCTTTTCCATTTAAATAATCAGCAATTTGAAGAGTCCTGGTCCCCTGTGTTGTGTAACTGGTGTTATGTTAATGGGGTGTGTTGATTCAGACAGGGCTGTAGTGACCCATGTTCATCTGTTGTCCACTGTCCAAATCATTTGCTTTCTTATATGCTTATTTGTTCTTTAAAATGATTGTGTGCACTTCATCATGCTGATGTCCAGTTTTGCATCATCAGTAAGCAAAGCAGCTATACATAAAAAATTAAGCAATGAAAAAAATTGAGCTCCTAACCTCATTCTGAGTCCTTCGGGAGAAGGACGGTATAAAAATTTGATTAAATAAATAAATAAATTCCCCCAAATCATTTTATCTGAAAATTAAATCTTATTAATAATCAAAGATCAGCAATATTTTTACCTGAAACTTTACAAGATTCAAGTTGAGTTGCAAAATAAACTCTCCATAGAGAGACAAAGGAATGGCTGCACCATTCTTATCCCAAATATTTTTGTACAGAAAATTACTATGTACCAAGTTAAGAAATAACAGCTCTGTTTAATTGGTGTATAAAGATCAGAGTGATCAATCTTCTATTACATGGTCAGTCTGTCTGTTTACCTATCTATCATCTATCTACAACCACCCACCCACACATACATACATGCTGAACAATTTAAGTATGACACCAACATCTAAATTAAGTTCCTCTAAGTTTCATTTAAAATATTAATAAAATAAAGCCTCCTATTAATTAGAAACAAACAGAGCTTATAGCTTTGGCAGTCTCAAAGTGCTTACTGCCTCTCTTGAATCTTGGCCAACTACTGTGTATATCATCAATCTTTTTGGTAACTTTTAGCACATTCTTGCAAAGTACAATCCATTCTTCTTTATATCTCAGTATTCCCAATTGCTCATATCCTGGTAGTTGAAAGCTAATTTTAATGTTTTCATGTGACTGTATTTTTCCACAATTTCTTTGCAATTTTATATCTCTGATTTTTGCCCATTCTTTTCCCTCTGGTCTATTTTTCCACTCGCTCTCCACTGATGCCCTAAAAAGCTTACATTGCAGTGAAGTTGCCTTAAAAATAAACTATATACTGTATTTTTTGGTGTATAAGATGCACCGGAGTATAAGACGCGGCTTAGTTTTTGGGGAGGAAAATAAGAAAAAAGCTGATTGGCAGGTGGATTGGCATCCCAGAATACCCCCAATCAGCTGTTCCCAGAGGTGAATTTTTTGGTTGTGAGCTCTGTGCCTTGCTTTTTTTTTTTTGTGCTTTTTTTTCTGCCTCAGAAACTTCTGAAACTCTGTTTCAGAAAAAACTTTTTTCTGCCTCTGAAAGCCTTCGAAACAGCTTCAGAAAAAAAGCCTCTGAAGCTCTGTTTGGGGCTTTTTTTTTTCTGAAGCTTAATTTCTGGTGCTTTTTCAGCCTCTGAAACCTCCATTTGAGAAGCTGGGCGGGGCTACATTTGGAATATAAGACGCAGCCAGATTTTCACCCTCTTTTTTTGGGGAAAAGGCTGTGTCTTATACTCCGAAAAATACGGTAGGTCTAATTTGTGAAGCAGTTTAGTGGAGTGACTAAGGTGCTGGCCTAGAAACTAGGAGACTGGCTTAAGCATGAAAGCCAGCTAGGACCAGTTACTCACTTTCAGCCCAAGTCACTACACAGGGTTGTTGTTCTGGAGAAAATAGGAGGAGGAAGGTGTATTAGGTATGCTCACTGCCTTGAGTGGACTTTCTGTTCTCTCTTTCTCTCTCTCCCTTCCTCCCTTCCTCCATTAATGGGATAAAAATATAATAATATTAATGAAATGTGGATATTATAATCTCCTTAATATTACAGAGAACACTTTTTGCAGAAAGTATTTTAGGCCACTAGGATCACAAACAGTATTTCAGGTATGACTTGAAATACTCGCAGAGACCAAACAGATCATGTGGTTCCCATCCTGTCAATAGGATTGTTAGTTCTTTCTTTCACTGAAGATTCTGACTTCACCCTGTTTCAAAAGTGAGATTTTGTTCGAAACAGGTGGGGAGGGTCTCTTTACACACATTTAAACTAACACAACATAGGAAGCTGCCACTGGTATGATGGAAAGAACCCACTGATGTCATAGCCTGACAGGCTGGAGTCTCAATTGACTTTCTTGTGCCCAAGGACTTAGAGGGACAATCTAGGCAACGATTATCTATTGCCTTTTTATCATCTAGATTCACTGCTGTATAAAAGAAAGCAATACAAGTGTGAGATTTCCCTCCCCCCCCCAGATTCTTTGTTCCCATCATTATTACTCAGATGGGGGATTTATACTGACCATAGTAGCAGGTGATTTATTACTTTGTTGGTGGAAGGGAAGACAGCTGAAAGTGGGGGGGGGGTTGTCGAAATGGAAATTGTGACATTCACTGAGTAATAATCTTACCCTACCATTTACAGGAAGCAGGTGGTAGCTATTTACCACTATAGACAGATGGAAGTCCTGCAGTGGAAGGTTTTTTCCCCCCCTTTTAGATAAATTAGCTTAAATAATTCAGCCTCTTCTCTGCCTGATGTGCTAATCGTGTGATCTTAAATATTAAAAGACTATTTTGCCAGAAAGAAACATGTGGATTATAGCATGATAGTTTAAAAGCTTTTTATTTTTGAAAAAGAAAATAAATCCATGTGTGAGATAGGGAGGCATTTTTACAAAAATATGAACAACAGTCATTAAATCTACATGAATGTTGGCAAGGATACAATGTTATCTAGTAAAAAGATCCATTGCAATTTAGAGTGCTTTGAAGTTTGGCTGAATGAATGTCAGAAAGATGTACAGCAATAGTCGCTACCCTTTGGTAACCCAGATGGTATTGGAATATAAACCACCCATATTATTGCTTAGAATTATGGGAGCTATAGTCCCACACAATCTAGATAATGTCTGGGACATCAATACAAACAAGAATTACAATGTCAATATTCTTCCCTATCACTCCATCCCGTGTTATGGCTCCACACATTCCACTTACAAGTTCACCATTTCCATTCCTAATCTCTGCAAAGCAGTTTGACATATTCCTGCTGATCATCCTCTTGCCTGCTGATATCAGAATGCTGAGAACACGCTGAGAAGACAATGAGCTAATCAGGTTCTCCTGCCAGCCAGCTAATAGGAATAGGCCCCCAAAAGTCATTCTATCAGAGCTTCACCTAAGTTGCTTCATATCCTGGCACAACAAAAAAATAAACTTCCCCCTGCTTTACAAAAAGGGAAATGAAATTAATTGCTGGCAGGCCCCATTCTTGTTTTTAGTACATGCTGTGTATCTAATACTATGCAAAAAAAAAAATACTCTCGCATATCTGAGCATTTGTAACAATGTAAACCTACCTTAATATCATGCTATCTATCATTCCTGTAATATTCAAATTCCACTGAAAGATGTGAATAAGGCAAGATACCATGTATTACCATCTGTAATACAATCTCATACTTTTCCCATGCGTTTAATGATTGTAAGCTAGAGTGGCAGTTGAAAAAGGAGGTGTTTTAAACAAAATGCCCCCTTTTTCAGCAGCAAGAACTCATTATTAGGACTATTTCCTGCCTACCACCATTTCTACTGTAGTAGAATTAGCAAAATCACACGCATACATATTCCACTCTAAAAGATGGGACAGGGAACAGAAATAAAAAGCCCAAGCAATTTTGTATTTTTTTCCAGGTGGAATAGAGGGATGCAACAGATGGGAACGATCATTTTTACTGCCAACAAATAAAGCTGGCATTTGTTTTGAAAGATCTGCTAGAACTGAGGTAAAACTTCAATCAAACAGAAATTGATCAGTTACAAATTCTGCAGAGCTACTTTGTCGCAGGAAAAGAAAACAAACATGTGTTTTTACATTTTTCATTACATCACAAAGCTCGCTTGATAGAAATTGCCAATGTTATTGGATCCTGAAGGCTTACAGCTGCTTAAAAATTGGTTTTTCAATCCTCATGTGGATATGTCTAGAAGCTGTATATAAAGGATTCTAGCCTCAGTCCTACAGAATGGAAAATGTCATTTGTTCAAGGCAGTATATCTTCATATTGAGATAAGAGCTTAACTCATGGTCTACAACATCCCTGATCTTATTAACTGGTGCTGATTTGGACTTGAAAGCAAGCCTTGACAGTATACAACAGAGAAGGGTTTTTCTCCATTTTGCTTTGAAATTAGCTCTTTAGTTTTCCTGCTAGTTCCATTTGCCATTTCTTGGCCATTGTACTGACATTCACCACTCTCGATTTCTATACTGCACTTACATGCAGCTATAAGCATATGAGCTTTAGCTGTTTAATATTAAATTAAATCTCACTTTTAATCAGATTTTTGTAGGCCTAACATGCCAAAACTAAACTATGGAAGTAATATGTTTTGATCCAGTAGAAGTATATTCATAAAATTATTTTTATAACTCAAGAGTTCAGAATTAAAATATTTGCACAATAAAATATTATAAAATCTGGACTATTCCAGATTATACTGACATAAGAGTAGGAGTGCATTTCTATCATTTGAAATATTCACGGTGTCATATTTCCTATGACTATTTTGTAAAGCTTTGAATTCAAAAGAAATGTGCTGGAACAAGCACATTTGCTAAAAATCTGATCATTTTTTATTCTCTTATCCCATTCTATGTTCATTTTTTGCCATGGATTTGACAATATTAACCTGGTTGACTCAATCATGTTATAACTGATGCTTATAATGAAACATACTGGTCTTTGTTGTATATCAGGGGGGTGAAACCCATGGCCTGCAAGCCAGATGTGTTACATGCGAGCCACGTCCACCCATTTTAGCAAAGGGGAGAAAAGTTGTGATATGTCACATGACAACGATGTGTCATTGCAAGTTTGATACTCATGTTGTAGATACTTCCTGCATTATTAGTTTGCATGCATTTTAAACCTGGACCTTTATATGTCTGCAATTCCTAAAACCCCTCCATTAGCACTTAGCGTACTTTCTACTTTAGAGAGCCAAAAAAATTCCTTGATATTCAATTTGTGTGGAAAGGGCAAATGGATATGTAACAATATGTAATTGTTACAATATGTAATTCTGTAATTCTGTAATTCTGAACCAAACAAACAAAGAGTGCATATCTCAAACACACTAATTAGCTATGTTTTGAAATATGGTTTTGGATCATAATTAAAACTGGAAAATTTCAAGCAGGAATAAGTTAAAAACAGCCAAAATTGCAATAAACTGATTTTTAGCAATTGTGTCCAAAAACAAAAATGCACTTTTTTAATGTGTAGGGAAAAAAGGCCATTTTAATCTCATCCTAAGTACCAATTTTAACAAACTTTGAAGCACAATTAAGAGGCAATTTTGATCCACTCAAAAAACAGTAAAAAGGATACTTTAGGATATAATGTCATGTCAAAGGATGGAAAATGTGTGGTCTTCCAGATTCCATGAAACTTCCAAATATACTGTTACCTTTAGAATTGCCATTGAGCTAAGCAGGTGTCACTTCAGTTTCCATTGCAAGATGCCAAACAAATGAGTCTACATGATCTACATCAATCAAGTGAATAAATAGAATAGCAATGTCCATGTGAAAGAAACACTTATCCTATTTCAAAGTAGTCAGGAAGGTGTTTCTGTTAATCCTCTCATTCTGTGCTGGTTATCTATCCTCTACCTCAGGGGTAGTCAACCTTTTTATACCTACCGCCCACTTTTGTATTTCTGTTAGTAGTAACATTTTCTAACCACCCATCAGTTCCACAGTAATGCGCCATGTATCTTCTGCGCATGCCTCTCGCGCATCGTGGATTGGGTTGGGGTGGGGCACCGGCTACCAGCTCTGCTTGTCTGTTACAGCTGGGTGGTGTGGGGGGAGATGAGCAAGCTATTCTGGGATGAGGCTTTTTTGTTTGTGGTCGTACTATAGTGCCATTTAGTTTCACTTATGTAACGTGAACTAAACTTATGCGCGGGTGATACAAATAGTAAATTTAAATTGTCACAGGGAATTTTATGAAAACCTAATGAAAATGTTTTTAAATAATGTTATGATTTTTTTTAAAAAAGTCAATTAAATTAAAAAAAAGGAAAGTGCTTCAGTATCAGACAAAACCCCTACCGCCCACCATGAAAGCTGGAACGCCCACTAGTGGGCGGTAGGGACCAGGTTGACTATTACTGCTCTACATCTAGCAAGATATACTGCTGTTTCAGTTATACTGGGATTCAGTCCCCTCCTTCCCTATTTTTCTGTAAAAGTAAACAATGAAAGCTTTGTTGCACTTAGAATAATGGTTCTAGAAACCTATGCTGCACTGAGACAATTTTGCATTGCAGCACTAAGAAAATATAATTTAATTACTACAAACTATGAATTACAATTAAGCCTTCTACCAGCTTCCCTGATAGAAGTCTAAACCTAAGGTCCAACCTTAATTATCACACTGGTAAAATATAAGCCTGCGGACCATTTAAATTGTTTTGTAGTAGTAAGTACTGTGAGTGCTCAGCAAACACTTTGGACAAACAGAAGCCAAATAGAAGCCAAATGCCTAGAAGAGAAGAAGGCATAAAACATTTTGGCAATTCTAGGTCACCCTTTTTAACCTATCTGTTCTTTGAGCAGTTGAAGGCCACAGTGACTGAGAAGGTGAGGATGTGCTGATCAAGATATTTTATTCTCTCTTGTCTTTGGTGAGGGGTTCAAATATTCCAATTTTCTTTTATTTCCTGCTGCTGAATTGGCTTGAAGTATCTGCTCATGTCAAATTCTTTTTAATATTTATTCTTAAATATGTAGCTGTTTTTACTTGGCACAGTGATTTCCATCTCATTTCTGCTAAATATGGCAGGGAGGAATGTATTAAGAGTACATTGAAAACTTCCAATGTACTCTTAATATAAATAAAAGCTTAAAAAACAAAACATCTTTTTTTTCCTGCTTTGTGGTAAGACAGCAAAAAAATTTCTTCTCACTATTGTTCAGATGTACAAGATTAAATCAGTTAGAACAAATGAGGCTGGCTTCTTTAAAACAAAAATACCGCAAAGATTATTTGATGGCAACTCTATGCCTAATCCCTGTCCTAATGTTCCCTTTGATTATATCAAATTCGTATAGTTATTTCATGCTTATGCTTATATATACTGTTGTGACAAATAAATAAATAAAATAAATAAATAAATATTTTGCTTAGAATATGCACTTCTGTGTTGCCATCAAAAGAGAATTTGCAGAGAAAGTAAAGTGGGAAACAGCATCTGTGATTAGTGAACCGATGCTCCCCAAAATACTTCCCTGTTTAAAGAAATTGTTCCTGAGTTTCTTTTGTTCTCAGTTCATGTTGCTCAGGCATGCAGATGCCTCTAGTGAGTCAGAGAAAACTGCTTAAAGTAAATGTGTGTTATGCACAAATGGTGTGTTATGCACAGATATGTAAAGGCCAAAAATCTATTTAAATTATTGTTTTCAAAAGTATAAATGCCTTGTTTTTGTCCAGCAATAAAACATTTTGGGCACTTGAATAATTTCAGTGTGTATTAGGTTCTTTCTCACTTTTCATTTTTCCTTTCTTTCCTTTTCCTTTTATTCACAAAAGTGCTAATTGGTCCTTTTTCGTTTATGTTTAAAAATAGCAAACAGACTAAATGGGCATGACTGCATTGTCAGGTATAAATAATATATATGTCATTCATGTACACATGTCATGATGGTTTATTTCTTCTGAGAATCAGCAGATTTTATCAGGGTGGCAGGAAATTAACTATGTAGCAGACAGAAGTAATGCAAATTAAAGTGACAAACTCTTGTAAACCACAAGTTTCCTGAACAGAAGGCTACCAATGTGGATAGCTGGCAAAACATCATAGTTTTAATAATGTAAGCATTGACTAGAAAGTATATTCAGTGAATCTTTTGTTGGTTTCAAATCCAATTTGAAACTAAATTAAATCATATTTATCTGCGGTATCTGGAAAGTTCTTCCTTGAGTGTTTTTGGATTGTGAGTATATCACATTATAGCTCTTAGTTCTGCAAGGAAAGACTGAAATGAAACTTTCTGTTTAACACTGTACATTCTATAAATGAGGAGGGAGTAGCTTTGAAGAAGAGGTGCACTGAAGTTTGCCCATCATCCCTATCATTATGTCTTTTGCTCATTGAGAAAGCATGAGACAACATCTGTGGTGGCCTCCATCTAGATTTACTTAGCCAGATTTTCATTAAAAGACTAGCTCAATAAAAGTGTTGCTTACCCTAATAAAGCTCTTTGGAGCTTTGCAAATTTGCATTTAATACTCCTTAATGTCATTATGGCATTAATAATCTGTGCCTAAAGACCAATAAAAACTCTACATTTTCACTTTAATGGAGAAAAGTCCATAAACTCATGCTTTTCTTGTGACTCAGCTTTTACAGTGTCATAAAAAAGCCATAGTCAAGGCTACTCACATGCTAGATAAGATCTGACAGCAGTGATTTGCAGTAGTTTAACAGGATTGTGTTTGCACAATGAGCAGCAGCCTTTTACAACCAATAAATAAATCAACAGGTCTTAGAAAATCAACACCAAATGGAATACATAGCAGCAGTTTGATGCTGACAATGTGTTCTTTATCATGATTACTAAGCCACACACAGGTGCAATATTGATATTAAAGAGTATTTGTATTTTCTTGTCTCACAATCAATGGAGCTTTTTTGCATAAGATTTTCGAGGAAAATTCTACCACGGCTGTGCTTTGTATCTCTTTTTCAGAAAAAGCCACTTTTATCATCAAATCAGCATTCAATTTAGCATATTTAATGTGACATATGTAGATAGCTATAAGTGTAGATACAGGCAACACATATGTTTATTGTGCAGACATACTGTGGAACGGTAAGCTGTTTAGTAAAATTGCAGGCACTGCGCTCCCTTTTTTTCTTCCCATTTCTTCCCCAGCATCAGCAGGCCAAAGCTGTCAATAAAGCTACAACCTTGACAAAAGCATTGGGGAGATGAAAGAAAATGGAGGATATATGTTTTGGACAAATCAAATCTGCAGAGTATAGCAGCAGAACAAAATAAAGTGTCTTTCCTTCAGAAAAAGAGGACAGTTCAATGGAGAGGAAAAGAAGTATAGCAACACAGCACGGCAAAGCACAACATAGAAAAGGTATGAGATCTCTATATGCTGACCATTAATAGAAAAAGAAGAAATCTTAGACAAAGGGGTCTTAGAACAAGTTTAAGAAAGAAACATTATGCATGCTATTAATACTATAGAGCAGGGGTGTTAAACTCGCATCATCACATGACGAATCGTGACTTTTTTCCCCTTCACTAAATTGGGTGTGGGCATGGCCAGTGCATGATGCATCCAACCCGCTGGTCGCAAGTTTGATACCTCTGTTATAGAGCATAGCGTAAAGCAGTAGCAATAGCACTTAGACTCATATACCGCTTTACAATGCTTTTACAGCCCTCTCTAAATGGTTTACAGAGTCAGCATATTGCCCCCAACAATCTGGGTCCTCATTTTACCGACCTTGGAAGGATGGAAGGCTGAGTCAACCTTGAGCCTGGTGAGATTCGAACTGTCAAATTGCAGGCAGCCGGCAGTCAGTAGAAGTGGCCTGAAGTACTGCATTCCAACCAGTGTGCCACAGCAGCTCCTATATAGGTAATTGTAGTAGAATAATAGGTAATATTCATTGAATATATAAAGTACAGTATATTTAATAGTAATAATATAGACCAGTGGTCCCCAACCTTTCTGGCTTTGCAGACTGGCGGCAGCGGTAGTGGTGGGGATGGGATGGTTTCATGTGAATTGTGGGGAAGTCCATGTACATGCACAGCTCCATTTGTGAAAGCAATGGGAGTATGTGCCAGCCACTCGCACAAATGGAGCTTCCCATGCATGCTCTTCTACCACTCACACAGCCCAGTTTCAGACCATGGCCTGGGGATTGGGGACCTCTGTTATAGACTATAGCAGTAATGATTAACCTTTTTGGTGCTGAGTGCCCAAAGGATGCACAAATGCACACATGCATGCCAGAAACCCCAAAATGCAATGCGAGCACTCCCCTGCGCATGCGCCACACTCCCATGCATTTGCCCCATCCCCCCATGCCCCATTTTGGGCTTGGAAAGCCTCCTGCACCAACCTGGGAGCCAAAACAGGGTGCAGGGGGGGCATGTGAGGGCCCCCACACCCCATTTTGGGACTGGAAAGCCTCCTGTACCAACCTGCACCCCCTCATGCATTTACCCCCTGCACATGTGTGCACACATTCCCCCATGCGCCCCACCCCTGCACATGTGCGGCAGAGACCTGAAGACCAGCTGGCCGGTGGGAGGCACTTGCATATGCGCGGTGGAGCTGGGCTGGGGCGACAGCTGGCATGCCTGCAGAGAGGGCTCTGCATGCCACCTCTGGCACGCATGCCCTAGGTTTGCCATCACGGGACTATAGCATAAGCATTACCATAGTAATAATATTCGAAGAGCAATAGTATTCTGTAAGAGTAATTATCATGGTAATATGGTACAGAGCAACAATTAAATAGAATACAGGAAACATTCACATATTGCTTTTATATATATATTTTTTTTACAAAGTAATACATCTCCCCAATCCTTTTAGGGAAGTATAAAGAAACCACTTGTCCAGGACCCTTTTCTTTTATGTCTCTCTTGTGTCTGGGTCAGCATAACTAGGTACAGTTTAAAAAAGAACCTGTGATGCATTCATACTTGTATACATGTAGAATGTTATATCTGGTGCATTAAAAAAAACCCACAATAAATTAACTTTATTTGTTGATATAAAGTTTCAGAAGTTGGGAATTGTCACGAACATTTTATTGTTTCTGCAAATAAACATTAATACTAGTAAAGCTTGTGAATCTATTGTTTTCAATATAATAAATAATATCTTGATATATCCTGTAGAAGAAGACATCTTAAGAATGGAGTACTGAGTCCAAATTATTTTTAAAAAGTCTCTAGCAGCTTATTAGTAATTTGAAATCAGGGGAGGGGGGAGGAATTTCATTAGAGCAGTAAAAAAAACCTAGCAAGTTAAAAAAATGTAGTTACAGTGGACAGAAACTCCAGCAAATATATTAGCTCAATTATAAAATATCTTACAATGATTGTGACATGATTGTTACACTAAAAATAATAATAACATAGTATAGAAGGATCATTACCCAAAAGGAGATAGTTCCCTTGAGAAATTTCTGGCATTGAGTTGCAAAGTAGCTTATTAAATTCATAAAATACTAATGTATTTGGCAGGCTGCTTGGGTTCATATAAGACAAGTTTAATGGGAAGTTATCGTAAAAATACTGTAAAGCAGGGATATCCAACCCTGACAATTTTAAGACTTATGGACTTGAACTCCCAGAATTCCCCAGCCACTATGACTGGTTGGGGAATTCAGAGAGTTGAAATCCACTGGTCAAAAGTTGACAATGTTAGACACTCTGCTGTAAAGTTTTATGAATAGCATTAATTAACTTCTGTCTGGTCTCTGGCTCATTGTTTAAAATAACAGAGTTTGGAGCTAAATCAGCATATCAACATATTCCTTCACTAAGTATATCCTTCTTTCTTCTCACCTTATGAATATAGATTATTTATATATATTTAAAACAGCTTAGATTTTTTTATGTCCAAGCACTCATACTGCAATGTTATCCATGTAAATCTAGAAATGCTATGCTGAAAGAACAATCATAAGCTAGCCGAAAATATCAAAATAGCATAAGAAGGATCAAAACAAATAAAAATGACAGATCCTAAGCAGAAGTCATAAGATGCTGCAATTTAGAAAATAGAAAATGGACCAAACATCGGAGCAATAACTGTTCAGGTTCAGGAAATATAGCACTTAGCATTAGCTTTTAAACTTATATACCACTTCACAGAGCTTTACAGCCCTGTCTAAGCAGTTTACAGAGTCACCATATTGCTCCCAACAATCTGGGTCTTCGTTTTACCAATCTTGAAAGGAGGGAAGGCTGAGTCAACCTTGAGCCAGTCATTTATTAATTATTTTCCAGGCTTTATTATTTTATAAGTAAGTCAAGGCAGTGAACATACATAGCACACCTTCTTCCTCCTATTTTACACACAATAACAATACTGTGGAGAGTTAGGCTGAGAGAGAATGATGGGCCTAAATTTATCCAGCTAACTTTCATGCCCAAGGCATGACAATCTTCTGATTTCTATATCAGCACCTTAATCAGTACACCAAATTATCTTTCCTAAGATTTGGCAAAAAATTTTTAAAAATGCAATCAATGTTTATTGCAGGTACAAGATTTCTGTTGGCACAATGATGATTGGGTGATTCTCTAAATCAGTGTTTGTCAACCTCAGCAACTTTAAGCTGAGGAATTCTGGGAGCTGAAGTCTTCATATCTTAAAATTGCTGAGGTTGAGAAATGCTGCTCTAAATCACTTGTGTTGAATCCTTGTGGAATGTGCTTTGAGATCGAATAATACCCATTGCTCTTCCTACTTGTGATTTTTCCTTGCAACCTTCCAGGCATCTGAGTGGCACCATTATGGGAAAGTCTGCCTTGAAAGAAATTGGTTAGGAAGAAATATAGGAAATAATAATGGGACATAAATTATGATGGAGAAATTATTTACTTTTCCAATATAGAAAACTCCAGTAATACTTTAACCCAATGAAAAAGAATAATTCAACAATGCATTAGACTGCATGCTATACAAGCCTTTTTTCTTGACATATTATGGCATAGTAAATATTCAAAGGCAGTGCAAGCTCTGAGATCTAGATAGATATTGGGATGATTAACCTGTTTGTGAATGTACATAAAACTTAACTAATGATTTTACATCCTAAGCTACTAATTAATTCATCTGTTCCACAATGACATTTTTTTTCTGTTCCTATCTCACACAATGTATTGTGTGAACCAAAAATGAAAAGTTCCAGGTTTTCAGCTTTCTTCCATGCAGAGGACAATATAATAGTAAGATCAATTTGGGAAACAATAGAAAATAAAATATCCATTGTCTTTCAAATCAATCAATCAAATCAAAAAGGGCCTCTGGTGGTGCAACAGGCTAATGCAGCCTATTATTAACAGCAACTGCTTGCAATAATGCAGGTTCAAGTCCCACCAGGCCCAAGGTTGACTCAGCCTTCCATCCTTTATAAGGTAGGTAAAATGAGGACCCAGATTGTTGGGGGGCAATAAGTTGACTTTGTATATAGTATACAAATGGATGAAGACTATTGCTTGACATAGTGTAAGCCGCCCTGAGTCTTCGGAGAAGGGCGGGATATAAATGCAAAAAAAAAAAAAAATCAAAAATTCCTCAGAATGAATGTATTCCATTGAGCAGCAGAATTTTGACAGTGAAAATTCTTTATTGTACATGTTTTCCTTGTACTGTAAAATGTCCATACTTCAAGTAATCTGTGTGTGGGGGTATTTATGTCTTCTTGAAAATCAGCAGTGTATCTTTTCTTTCATGTACACTGAGAGCATATGCACCAAGACAAATTCCTTGTGTGTCCAATCACACCTGAATATTTTAAAAATTCTTTCCTCACTATTGATTGAAATTGTTGTAATTGATTGCACAGTGAGCCATAGGTTTAGCCTTGGTTCTGCATTTCTATTTACCCATTAAGTTCTTTCCAAGGACCTGGGAGAGGCAGATGTTGGCTCTTCTGATGAGTCCATCCAGTATGATTGAACATCTGGCACACGTCTCATCTTTTTCAGAGCACACAAGCCCCACAACCACATCAGGATGGTGCAACATTACCATTGTTATGTGGAGGAGGGAATTTACACTAAGAGTACCAGTCTATGACTGGTGGAAAGTTAATTATTCAAGTCATAACCAAGAATCATAGAATTATTAAGGTAGTTTCTAAGAATATAAGCAATTCCAAGCAAGGTGGCTTTGTTTGTTTGTTCTAAAATTAGTTTGTTCAGGTTTAAAATGTAATGCTCGCAATAAATATTTCGAGGAAGACTTTATGTATCCAAGGACTCTAATTATAATTGATATTACAACAGATTTCTTTTTCCATAAGCTTCAACTTTCATCTTCAAATCCTGATATTTCATAATTTTTTCCAATTGTTTTTCCTCAATTTTAGCATTGCCCAGAACAGCAACATCAATGAACCAGATTTCCTTCTTTTCAATAACTATTATATCAAGCATGTTATGAACAGGATGCCTGTGTGTTTGGATCTTAAAGATCAATAAGATCTTAACCTGTTCATGTTGAGTTTTACAAAGAGCATAATATTATTTTACCATATTCAAGGAACGGAAATCATATTTGTCTCTCAAGACCAGCTGTAATAAAATAGATGTATATGAATACTTCGCCAAATAGGTAGTATTGTGTATTAATAATAAGAAAGACAAAAAAGGCTAGTGAGTGGACTTTATAATTTCTGGAAGGAACAGAAGAAAAGAGAAAGAACTGGAGAAAATCACAAAATATAAAGTTCTGCAAATAGAATCGGAACAATGATTGTAAAAAGAAAGCCAAGATAGTGCCAATAGTAATAGGTATCTTGGTACAATTCCAGAACTTGTGGAAGTGGCCAGATGACACTTTAATGTCATCAGTATTAACAAAACCATAATTAATTGTAAAAAGTAGTTTTACGTGGAACAGCTCACATCCTGCAATGATACTTTTAACAACATCGAACAACATCTGCCTATCCCGGGTCCTTGGGAAAGATTTCAAGATGCATAAAAATGCCACTTTCAGTCTAAAGAGTCTGGATTCTTACTGACTGGCTGATCGTGTGACAAACCATAATAATAACAAAACAATAAGCAATACAAATAAAAAACAACAAAAACATACAAAACTATTATTAAAAGCATATTTAATGATGGCCAAGTGCAATCAAAACATCATATTTAATGATGGCCAAGTGCAATCAAAACATCATATTTAATGAAACCACTGAAAAGGCTGTTCAGCACAAACAATTCAGAGCCGTTCAGAAGGACAAGACCAATCTATGTTACAGGGGGATGAAGTTCCTAAAGGTGGGCACCATGTTGAAAAGGGCCTCTTCCTGGGTCTCAATATTGCAATATTGTACAATACAATTTCTTTAAGGAGCAGCTTTCTTTAATCTCACCCCGCCTGTCTTTACAAACAAGTGCTGGATTCACTTAACAGTAAGTAGATAATCACAAAAACACCATATGGTTTCACTTTTGTTCACTAGATACCAGCATGAAATAAATATGCTACAAAACTGGAGTAATTTTATGGACACATATTAGAAGCAGTCAGCTGCATGATTTCTGTTGGAAAAGGCTGAGAGATTAGCCAAGTAAAATTAATTATCAAAGCTATTAAAGTTTGCACCTTTCAATAATATAAGTGGAGCAAAAACTATTGCATTTCTGGTGCCTTTATAATCCAGAATGTTCAAGAGTTGTAGTAGTTTAAATATATAATTTTAATATTCACACTTGGATAATTCTGAAATAAAGGTACACTTGCTTACCCTAGAGCATGGTTTTTAAAAACTTATATTTCTTTTTTTTAGTTTCCAGTTCAACAAAACTACCAGAAATATTGCAAACCATTTTACGACAAAATTTTATGCATAGCCATAGGATGTTAGTTAAGGATGAACAGAATGTGCATACTTTTCAGACAACACTCCAGACAATGTATTTGTAATTCAAATTTGGCTCACAATGCATGCATTTACATTTTATAATGACTTTCAGAGCCTAAGAAAAACCTTGGAGGAAGCAGATTTTACCCAGTTACTGAAACGTAAAAAAGATAGAGTCAGTAGCCTCATATTAAATACAACTTCTATTTTCAACTTCATCATTTACAATGAAAAATAGTGACAGTGAGATTATGCTTCAGGCATTTTATAAAATGAAGAACACTTTCCTCCTCCCCCATCCATGCTATGCATCTATCTCCCCCTGTGCCCAATCCTGAAGCTGAAATTTTATTATAGTCTCAAATGCAAGGGACAGAGCTAGGAAGGTAGTAGAAATTGCATGTATTTTAATACAAAATTGACCTAAACTCATTAAAAATGTGAAGATATTTTTAAAAAATCTAAAGGAAGCCCAACAAGGTATTTAGAATGTCTTTGACTTGTGACTTACATTTCTAAATCTCTCTTCCTAACAAGACCAGGTAGAACCTAAAAGTCCATAAATCTTCTCCAATCACACCTGAATATTTTTAAAAATTCTTTCCTCACTATTGATTGAAATTGTTGTAATTGATTGCACAGTGAGCCATAGGTTTAGCCTTGGTTCTGCATTTCTATTTACCCATTAAGTTCTTTCCAAGGACCTGGGAGAGGCAGATGTTGGCTCTTCTGATGAGTCCATCCAGTATGATTGAACATCTGGCACACGTCTCATCTTTTTCAGAGCACACAAGCCCCACAACCACATCAGGATGGTGCAACATTACCATTGTTATGTGGAGGAGGGAATTTACACTAAGAGTACCAGTCTATGACTGGTGGAAAGTTAATTATTCAAGTCATAACCAAGAATCATAGAATTATTAAGGTAGTTTCTAAGAATATAAGCAATTCCAAGCAAGGTGGCTTTGTTTGTTTGTTTGTTTGTTTGTTTGTTCTAAAATTAGTTTGTTCAGGTTTAAAAAATTTAATGCTCGCAATAAATATTTCGAGGAAGACTTTATGTATCCAAGGACTCTAATTATAATTGATATTACAACAGATTTCTTTTTCCATAAGCTTCAACTTTCATCTTCAAATCCTGATATTTCATAATTTTTTCCAATTGTTTTTCCTCAATTTTAGCATTGCCCAGAACAGCAACATCAATGAACCAGATTTCCTTCTTTTCAATAACTATTATATCAAGCATGTTATGAACAGGATGCCTGTGTGTTTGGATCTTAAAGATCAATAAGATCTTAACCTGTTCATGTTGAGTTTTACAAAGAGCATAATATTATTTTACCATATTCAAGGAACGGAAATCATATTTGTCTCTCAAGACCAGCTGTAATAAAATAGATGTATATGAATACTTCGCCAAATAGGTAGTATTGTGTATTAATAATAAGAAAGACAAAAAAGGCTAGTGAGTGGACTTTATAATTTCTGGAAGGAACAGAAGAAAAGAGAAAGAACTGGAGAAAATCACAAAATATAAAGTTCTGCAAATAGAATCGGAACAATGA
Organism: Ahaetulla prasina; assembly: GCF_028640845.1. Taxonomy (NCBI): domain Eukaryota; kingdom Metazoa; phylum Chordata; class Lepidosauria; order Squamata; family Colubridae; genus Ahaetulla; species Ahaetulla prasina. The sequence goes on from NC_080543.1 coordinate 53,365,707, forward strand.
TTGTAAAAAGAAAGCCAAGATAGTGCCAATAGTAATAGGTATCTTGGTACAATTCCAGAACTTGTGGAAGTGGCCAGATGACACTTTAATGTCATCAGTATTAACAAAACCATAATTAATTGTAAAAAGTAGTTTTACGTGGAACAGCTCACATCCTGCAATGATACTTTTAACAACATCGAACAACATCTGCCTATCCCGGGTCCTTGGGAAAGATTTCAAGATGCATAAAAATGCCACTTTCAGTCTAAAGAGTCTGGATTCTTACTGACTGGCTGATCGTGTGACAAACCATAATAATAACAAAACAATAAGCAATACAAATAAAAAACAACAAAAACATACAAAACTATTATTAAAAGCATATTGACACAGATGGCCAAGTGCAATCAAAACATCATATTTAATGAAACCACTGAAAAGGCTGTTCAGCACAAACAATTCAGAGCTGTTCAGAAGGACAAGACCAATCTATGTTACAGGGGGATGAAGTTCCTAAAGGTGGGCACCATGTTGAAAAGGGCCTCTTCCTGGGTCTCAATATTGCAATATTGTACAATACAATTTCTTTAAGGAGCAGCTTTCTTTAATCTCACCCCCGCCTGTCTTTACAAACACGGAGGAGATTCTAACACAGGAGGAGGCAATTCCCATGGAGCCATGGATTACTAAAAAAACCAAACGATGGAAACGAAGGAAAAGAGGTAATCGATCTGGGATCTTAATCAGGCTAAGAACTCGCATTAAAACTCCTCTGCCTTCAATTTTCCTAACAAATATACGCTCACTTGCAAATAAGATGGATGAAATACTCCTCTTAAACAAATACTATTCTGATTTTCGCAATTCAGCAGTCCTATGCTTCTCTGAAACCTGGTTAAATGAATCAATTGAAAATAGCAGCCTGAACATTCCAGGATTTCAAATTGAACGATCAGACAGGATTCCAGAAACATCTGGTAAAAAGAAAGGAGGAGGCTTATGCCTATATATTAATAGAAACTGGTGTCAAGATTTTAATATAATTTACAAATTCTGTGACAACAATTTAGAGACTCTAATTATCAACTGCAAACCTTACTATTCGCCTTGTGAATTTTCCTCATTTCTTCTAATTGCTGTTTATGTCCCACCACAAGCCTGTGTAAAAAAGGCATTACGAACTCTAGCTGACCAAATCATGGAGGCTGAAGCCAAACACCCTGATTCACTGGCCATTGTTTTGGGAGACCTAAACAAGGCAAACTTAAGGAAAGAGCTACCAAAATACTTTCAGCATGTCAATTGTCCCACCAGAGGCAAGAATACTCTAGACCATTGCTACACAACACTAAAAGATGCCTATCGGTCTTTACCACGTGCAGCTGTAGGACACTCTGATCATTGCATGATTCACCTTGTACCTGCTTACAGGCAAAGACTTAAAGCCACAAAACCAATAATTAAATCAGTGAAAACCTGGACGGAGGAATCAGAATTAAAGCTACAGGCATGTTTTGACTGCACTGATTGGAATATTTTTAAAGATACCTCTGCAGACCTGGATGAACTCACAGATACTGTAACATCATATGTCAGCTTCTGTGAAGATCTATGTACCTACAAGGAACTTGCGAATACACAGTAACAACAAACCTTGGTTTACACCTAAACTTAAGCAGCTACGACATTCCAAAGAGGAAGCCTACAGAAAAGGTGATAAAATGCTGTACAATCAGGCCAGAAATGCACTAACAAGGAGATAAGAGCAGCAAAAGAAGCTACTCTGAAAAGCTAAAGAATCAATTTTCAGCAAATGAACCAGCAAACATGTGGAAAACTCTTAAAAATATCACCGGCTATGGCAAACCTCCTTCCCAGGCTGAAGGTAATCAACAACTGGCAGATGACCTGAATGAGTTTTACTGCAGGTTTGAAAGGAAACTACAGCTACCTATCTCCACAACCCCATCTCAGACACACCAACAACAGCCAAGCCTCCTACAACTGACCCCATTTCATTGGGTTCACAACCCCTAGTGATCACAGAAAAGAAGTGCAGGACCTATTTCACAGACAAAAGCCAGGAAAAGCTCCAGGCCCAGACAAGATAACTCCTTCTTGCTTAAAAGTCTGTGCTGACCAATTGGCCCCATCTTCACCCATATTTTCAATAAATCACTAGAGATGTGTTATGTTCCTTCTTGCTTCAAATGCTCTACCATCATCCCAGTGCCAAGAAGCCCACCATCAAGGAACTGAATGACTACAGACCAGTTGCTCTAACATCTGTAGTCATGAAAACCTTTGAAAGGCTAGTGCTTTCCTACCTGAAAACCATCACGGATCCGCTGTTAGACCCTTGCAATTTGCATACCGAGCAAATAGATCAACAGATGATGCTGTTAATATGGCTCTGCACTACATCCTACAACATCTTGAGTCTCCAAAGACCTATGCAAGGGTCCTTTTGTAGACTTTAGTTCAGCATTCAATACCATCATTCCAGACATTCTTCTAACTAAGCTAAACCAGCTACAGGTACCGGAACAGACTTGTAAGTGGATCACAAGCTTCCTAACAAACAGGAAGCAGCAGGTGAAGCTAAGCAAGATCACATCAAATACCTGTACAATTAGCACAGGGGCCCCCAAGGCTGTGTGCTCTCCCCACTTCTCTTCTCTCTGTATACCAATGACTGCATCTCCAATGATCCATCTGTTAAGCTACTGAAGTTCGCAGATGACACAACAGTGATTGGTCTCATTCGAGACAATGACGAATCCGCATATAGACAAGAGGTCGAACGACTAGCCTTGTGGTGCAACCAAAACAATCTGGAACTGAACACACTCAAAACCGTAGAAATGGTGGTAGACTTTAGGAAAAACCCTTCCATACTTCCACCTCTCACAATACTTGACAACACAGTATCAACAGTAGAAACCTTCAAATTTCTGGGTTCTATCATATCGCAAGATCTCAAATGGACAGCTAATATCAAAACATCATTAAAAAGGACAACAAAGAATGTCCTTTCTGCGCCAACTCAGTAAGCCCAAACTGCCCAAGGAGCTGCTGATCCAATTCTACAGAGGAATTATTGAGTCTGTCATTTGCACCTCTATAACTGTCTGGTTCGGTTCTGCAACCCAACAAGAAAAACACAGACTTCAGAGGATAATTAGAACTGCAGAAAAATAATTGCTACCAACTTGCCTTCCATTGAGGACCTGTATACTGCACGAATCAAGAAGAGGGCCGTGAAAATATTTGCAGATCCCTCGCATCCTGGACATAAACTGTTTCAACTCCTACCCTCAAAACGACGCTATAGAGCACTGCACACCAGAACAACTAGATACAAGAACAGTTTTTTCCCGAAGGCCATCACTCTGCTAAACAAATAATTCCCTCAACACTGTCAGACTATTTACTGAATCTGCACTACTATTAATCGTTTCATAGTTCCCATCACCAATCTCTTTCCACTTATGACTGTATGACTATAACTTGTTGCTGGCAATCCTTATGATTTATATTGATATATTGACCACCAATTGTGTTGTAAATGTTGTACCTTGATGAACGTATCTTTTCTTTTATGTACACTGAGAGCATATGCACCAAGACAAATTCCTTGTGTGTCCAATCACACTTGGCCAATAAAAATTCTATTCTATTCTATTCTATTCTATTCTATATTGCAAATTGTAAGATGATTCTGTCATATGGTTGGGTGGATATTCTGACAATGTCCTCATTTTAATAGACTATTTTATTGCAGTTTCAAACCCACAAAAATATTAAAGTGAGTCTTAACAGTTATAAGAGCTAAAATAATTGCTTTCAAAGTGGAAACAATGTCAGCCAATATGGAATTAACCAACTCATTATAAAGTGATAGTTTTCATAACCAAGTTTGAATAGATGCCTCTACAGTTATTTCAATTTTAACAAATAAATGTAATCCAATAATGTAAGTCAGTTTCAATGTTTACCAATCTGTAATACATTAATTTCATTAACCACATATTAATTAACCAGCAGCTACAAACATTTATGATGCATTTTACATGTGAAAATGTATGATATAATTGGAGGGAAGAGATACAGAATGGGATTCCTAACACATCCCCCTGTACTTACCTTTCTTATCACAATCTTGAGAGAGCAGTGAACTTTTGCATTTTATGTTTTCCAAACATATGTTACTTAAACACAGTTTCTACACAATAAGGGCTTAGGTATTTGAATGGTTGCATAGAAAGTTAATCAGTGGTGGGATTCTGTCGGTTCTACCCGGTTTGGGCGAATCGGTAACTGGGGCTACGGGAGGCTCCGCCCACCCACCCAGACATCATCATGTCCTTTTTTTATGTTCTCTGCATGTGCAGGTCCTGCGCATGCATGGAGATGGCGTGCACGTTCACATTTGCGAACCGGTAGTTAAGATCGTCAATACCACTCCTAAAGTTAGTTCGTTTAAAATCTTACAATAATTTGTAAGATACAATTAATGGTTTGTAAAAATGTTGAGTACTGATCTTGGATCTCAAAATATTGGGAGTCATTCTTAGCCACCCCATGCGGACTATTGTATGCTGTTATCTATGCTGCTTCTTATTTAAAATATTATTTTTTCATTATTCCTATTTCTACCTTAATTCCTACTTCCCCTTCTTTTTTTTTCCCTTTACATGTTACTTCTCCCTGTATGCTTCATGAATACTTTTCAAATTCTGATTTATTTATCCTTCAATATTGTTAATGTATTTAATGGTTATTTATTCTTTTAACTAATTTAATTGTGATTTTATTAGACTATTTTATTGCAGTTTCAAACCCACAAAAATATTAAAGTGAGTCTTAACAGTTATAAGAGCTAAAATAATTGCTTTCAAAGTGGAAACAATGTCAGCCAATATGGAATTAACCAACTCATTATAAAGTGATAGTTTTCATAACCAAGTTTGAATAGATGCCTCTACAGTTATTTCAATTTTAACAAATAAATGTAATCCAATAATGTAAGTCAGTTTCAATGTTTACCAATCTGTAATACATTAATTTCATTAACCACATATTAATTAACCAGCAGCTACAAACATTTATGATGCATTTTACATGTGAAAATGTATGATATAATTGGAGGGAAGAGATACAGAATGGGATTCCTAACACATCCCCCTGTACTTACCTTTCTTATCACAATCTTGAGAGAGCAGTGAACTTTTGCATTTTATGTTTTCCAAACATATGTTACTTAAACACAGTTTCTACACAATAAGGGCTTAGGTATTTGAATGGTTGCATAGAAAGTTAATCAGTGGTGGGATTCTGTCGGTTCTACCCGGTTTGGGCGAATCGGTAACTGGGGCTACGGGAGGCTCCGCCCACCCACCCAGACATCATCATGTCCTTTTTTTATGTTCTCTGCATGTGCAGGTCCTGCGCATGCATGGAGATGGCGTGCACGTTCACATTTGCGAACCGGTAGTTAAGATACGTCAATACCACTCCTAAAGTTAGTTACGTTTAAAATCTTACAATAATTTGTAAGATACAATTAATGGTTTGTAAAAATGTTGAGTACTGATCTTGGATCTCAAAATATTGGGAGTCATTCTTAGCCACCCCATGCGGACTATTGTATGCTGTTATCTATGCTGCTTCTTATTTAAAATATTATTTTTTCATTATTCCTATTTCTACCTTAATTCCTACTTCCCCTTCTTTTTTTTTCCCTTTACATGTTACTTCTCCCTGTATGCTTCATGAATACTTTTCAAATTCTGATTTATTTATCCTTCAATATTGTTAATGTATTTAATGGTTATTTATTCTTTTAACTAATTTAATTGTGATTTTATTAAAATTACTATGTTAAAAGTGAATATAAACAAACGAAAGAATAAAAAAAAGAAAGGAACAGAAAATAGAAAGAAATAGTAAAGGAAGAAAAGTGAATTATAGTAAAGAAAAAGAAAACAATATATATTAAGAAATGACTCCCACCTTTAATCCAACAACTATAAACAATTTTAGTAACATTATTTTCTTGTAAAATGCAACAAATTATCTCTTCTTCCAATCCTATCTCTTATCTGTAAAGAAATCAATGCTTTTAGTTCTGATCAGTAAAAATCCATTAAAAATTGTCAGAGATAATAACATATCTATTTTAACCTTGACAAAATCAACTTTATATTTTGTCCTTTTATTTTTAATAATCTTGATCTTTAGCCCCTTTGAGTAATATCTCAGAACTGTATTTCTTTTCATGTTTTCTTTATCCCTTTTCATAAAATTCTTCAAAGCTATAACAAGTCTGTTATAAAACCAATATAGGAAAATTATCCAGATCACTTTTCTGGTTTGTTATTTGTATATTCCTTTTAATTATTAAGACGTTCACTAGCTTCTTTTATACATCCAATATATTATGTTTTTCTATATCATGTTTATAGCTTGTCATTTTTAAATCCACTTTCATATCAGTCTGTCTTTTATGATAAAAGTTATTTTTTTACATAACACCTTTAAACACAATATAATTATAGATACATACTAAACTTAAAATTAATTCTGGATTCATTGCTCAAAAGTATCTTTAATATGTCCACTGCTAAAATATTTTGCTTCATGCTACATTAGTAAATCAAATTGAAGCTTTTTTCTCCTTTAATTGCAGTCTTCCTTTCTTTCTAGTTCCCTCTAGTGCCCAATCTTCAAAGTTCTATCCTATCACATTTTTTTAAAAAATCAAACAAAAGCATTTTCCCATCAGAAGAATTATATTTAATTCTGAAGCCTTATTTCAAACCCATCCGGATTCTTAGTTGGTTTGTAACTTTGTAAAATCAAAGGTCTAATCTTCCTTTCGCGGTGTTTTTTTTTAAAAGTCCTTAAACGTGTTTAAAGGTTGTTTTCACTAGGGATCGAGGGAAACTCATCTGGTGTTTTCAGACTTGTCAATCTAAAGGTTCCTAATGACTGAAAAGCAGTTAACAAGCAATTTTGAAAGTGATCAGAAAAGGAAGTATGCAAACAGAGTCCTTTAAAAGGTGCTAACCAGAGTTTGGATGAGATGGCTATTCCCTCATCTCCCACACCTCTAACCTCACTAAAAACTGCTGTCTTGTAGTCTCCTGGAGAGCAGAAACTGTTTGAAGCACTTGTGAGTAACCTCAAGTCCTCTACTTTTTTGGAGAGGAATTACAAAAAGCTGGTCTACTCACTGGCACATCATTCTGTTGTGGTCATTGTCTCTGCTTTGTGGAGTCATTTTCAGTCTGTCATTTCTTCGCTGAAAGTTTGTTTGCTCAGCTTGTGAAGCTAGCCAATTCTATCACTTCTAAGTGGTGTAACATTCTCTTTTGAATCCTCTTTTCCTTGTTATTTCCTTGTTATCTCCTTTCCTATTATTTCCTATCTTTTCCCACTCTTTCAATTTTTCACACCTCATTTTACACAATTTTACTGTATATATTTGCCACTCAATAACATTCAAACTTTTTCCCTGAGATGTGTGTGGTCACCATTACTGAAATTCAAATTCACTCTGGGATGTATAGTTTTTAAATATTCTTGGTTAAACTATTTTGCTTCATGCTACATTAGTAAATCAAATTGAAGCTTTTTTCTCCTTTAATTGCAGTCTTCCTTTCTTTCTAGTTCCCTCTAGTGCCCAATCTTCAAAGTTCTATCCTATCACATTTTTTAAAAAAATCAAACAAAAGCATTTTCCCATCAGAAGAATTATATTTAATTCTGAAGCCTTATTTCAAACCCATCCGGATTCTTAATTGGTTTGTAACTTTGTAAAATCAAAGGTCTAATCTTCCTTTCGCGGTGTTTTTTTTAAAAAGTCCTTAAACGTGTTTAAAGGTTGTTTTCACTAGGGATCGAGGGAAACTCATCTGGTGTTTTCAGACTTGTCAATCTAAAGGTTCCTAATGACTGAAAAGCAGTTAACAAGCAATTTTGAAAGTGATCAGAAAAGGAAGTATGCAAACAGAGTCCTTTAAAAGGTGCTAACCAGAGTTTGGATGAGATGGCTATTCCCTCATCTCCCACACCTCTAACCTCACTAAAAACTGCTGTCTTGTGGTCTCCTGGAGAGCAGAAACTGTTTGAAGCACTTGTGAGTAACCTCAAGTCCTCTACTTTTTTGGAGAGGAATTACAAAAAGCTGGTCTACTCACTGGCACATCATTCTGTTGTGGTCATTGTCTCTGCTTTGTGGAGTCATTTTCAGTCTGTCATTTCTTCGCTGAAAGTTTGTTTGCTCAGCTTGTGAAGCTAGCCAATTCTATCACTTCTAAGTGGTGTAACATTCTCTTTTGAATCCTCTTTTCCTTGTTATTTCCTTGTTATCTCCTTTCCTATTATTTCCTATCTTTTCCCACTCTTTCAATTTTTCACACCTCATTTTACACAATTTTACTGTATATATTTGCCACTCAATAACATTCAAACTTTTTCCCTGAGATGTGTGTGGTCACCATTACTGAAATTCAAATTCACTCTGGGATGTATAGTTTTTAAATATTCTTGGTTAAACTATTCTGCTTGGTTACTGGTCCTTGCTAAAGAGTCCTTGAATAAGAACATCACACATGCATGCATAAACACACACACATTCACACAGAGACATTCACATATATAACATTTTCTCATGTATTCTTAGACAAAAATCTGGCTACCTTGAATAAAATTATAACCAAAGTTCACATTCTGAAGTTGAAATATTTCAATACTGAATAAGTTTTAATGTTAAATGTAAAAGATTTTCAGAATCTCATTCTACCTACAGTGTGATTATTTTAAAAGCGAAATTCAATAGGGATATATGGTTGGGAAGGACAATAGCCTTGCTGTGGGATTTTTTAAAAATCTAGTTGTATTAATGTGTATGGCTTTTGAAATGTCACATTTTGCAAATAGATCTAAGTTTCTTGCTCTTCTTTTACTTATGACAATCAGAACCTTAAATTACTTTTCAAGCACAGCCTATCTAAAGCTGTAATATATTACGTGGCCATGAAAAGCAAGAAGGAGTATAACTTTCAGAGCTAATATGATCCATTTATCTGAAGAGCTACACACAGTGTCTGTAAGTATAATGACTTTTTTCTCTTCAAGTGTGATATCATCTGGAAGTCTGCATGAAATTCAAAGGTAGAATTTCCTGGAAGCTTTAAAGTCTTTTATTTTAAACTTCACTTTCATTTTTTTTCAAAAAAAAGCATGTTTACATTCAAAAATACGGAAAATATTTTTTCTATTGTAAGTAAATAATATCAACAATATCTATCATTTTTACATTTCAAAGTTTGAGTTGATGTAATATAATATTCATCTTAATGTACAGCAACCTGATTTTAAATGCCTGAATATAGCATTTGCTACATTAGTAAATTTCCCACACATACAGGGGCATTTGCATGATGTCAAAATGGGGATACAACTGGGCAATTGATGCCCTGCCACTTTTTATTAGCATATTATGTATATTAAAAAAGGAATGGAACTACAGTTACCTAGTTGCACCTACTATTTTGTCATTGTTGATGATTCTTATAAAAACTCTTTTACCAGAACTATATGGACCTATAATTTATGTTTTAATGAATGCATCATTGATGAATGCCATTGCTGTACATAAGAATAGGAAAATCTAGTAAGGTGTCCATTCACACAGAACAATACTATGATTATTGGGATAGAGGATTTATCACAAGAAGATGTGGAAAATCTTAGGAATGTATACACTGGTTCACTTTCAAATGCAAAAACAAAATGCTTTGGATCATGCAGGAACGTTCACGTAACAGCTCATTTCAGTTCATTAAAATAGTCACATCTGTTTTGGAAACCAAGCAACTGCATTCACTAATTGCAGCACTATTCAAGAGAGAATGTGTGAGGTAAACAGGTGCTATGCACACTGTGAAGCATTTTATCCTTGAATCAAAAGCACAAGAAAATATAATATCTACAGTAGTTTGAGCTAAAAATAGTAGCCTTCACTGATTTCACAATAAAAACATAGCCCTTTCATCATTTACTTCATCTTTTGTGTCTCTCCGACAAGATCAAACCAAACAACTCAAATGTTTTCTCACCTCAACCTTCTCAACTATTTTTTTTTATGAACTGCAATTACATTTATATCTGTGAGGCACCTGCTTTCTGTCATAGGGTCTCAATGGAACTTCATGTAGCTATGTGTCTATGTGGATACCTAAACAAAATAGTTTTTACTTGTTTTGCTGATAAGGAGCTTAGCATAAGGGTTAGCTTAAATTCTCATAAGAAAAATCTCATCAGAGGGCTGCAGATGGGGAGATATCATTTGTCATGGTGATATTAGAGAATGGGTTTTAAACAATATCTGGGAAGGATAAACTTTGTGAGGAAAATACTGGCAATGGAAATGAGGGTTGGCAGCTAAAATGGTTAAAATCGGCTTTGATAGCAACTAGCTATTAAAGTTGGGTTTTTGATTTAGTGAAATTCTATACACATTAGATTAATTTGTGGGCAGGCTAGAGAAAAGAATTGTTCAGACATTAATCAAAGAAGTATGTTGAACAACTGGAAGTGTCACAAGACTTTTTAACATAGAAAGCTTTTGGTGGGGCTGAAGATGACCGAGGAGAATATTAAAGATTTCCTTGCCAGAGAGAAAATCCAACAAACTACAAGTATGATTAATTGATTAAGTTAATAACACACCAAGGTAAAATATTGCTTTAGGATACTTATACCAGCCAGCAGAATATTAAGTTCTTTATTAATTCTACATGGAAATAATAGTAATCTTCGGAGAAGGGCGGGATATAAATGCAAAACAAAAAAAAGTTTGATTGATTGATTGTATGCCATCAAGTCATTTTCAACTCCCAGGCACTACATAGATAGATTCTCCATGAAGAACTATCACTTACCTGTGCTTTCAAGTAACAGTATACAACCACCTTGCTGCTGGTCATCATCTTCCTCTCTTGTCTTCCACGTTTCCTAGTATGAGAACCTTTTCCAAAGAGTTGGATATTTGCATAATGTGTCTGAAGTAAGATAATTTGAGCCTGGTCAATTCTGCTTCAAATGATTTAAACTGAAAGGAAAAAAAACTTGTTTGCTCTTTTCGCAAAAACTATGTCAAGTACATCTAGAAAAAGTAGAGAACTGCATGCAAAATAATGCAAAACCATTAGGAGGGTTTGGAGCTGTATAAATGAAATTCTTTGATCGGTCAAGCTTGGCTGAAATTGTTTCTTACTACAGTATCATGACAATGAATGTTAAAAAAAGGAAGGAGGAGTAAAATTGGAAGACCATGTGGTGCTGCCTCTTTCAGTCATATCTGTTATTCTCTTAACATAGCCTTTCACAAATACTTTGACAAATATTATATACAATGAAATATACAGAGGCCTTAAAAGTATGTTCATCAAGTACACATGTTTTATGGCTCTTTCTCCTCTGCAATTTAGGATTCTCCGTTTAGATGTTTCTCAGTTTAGAAAAAATAACTGCCAAATAATCCACTCATATTTTTTTCCTGTAATTGCCAATAGAATTAGCTAACTGTATTTAAATAGCTAAAAGGTGCAAAGAATACATTAACTCTTAAAGAAAGTTGCAAAAGACTTGAAGAATGAACAGCTGGTAAATATAAAAGTAAGATATAGATATTTTCAAATTGTAATATTACATCGTTGATCTACCCTATGGTTTAAAAACACTTGTAATACTTACAGTACTTGAAAGTTTATCCATGTATGCAGAGGTTCAAAGTGATTTTAAAAAGTACAATCTCTTTTAGAGGACTGCCCAAATTTGGTATCCTACATAAATTCAGAAAGAATAATCTCTAAAAATCATGACATTAGCACTTCACCAAACTGAAATAGAGAGCAATATCTATTGTGTCTGTTATGGGGTGACAACTGATGGAGCAAACCTATAGACTCTGGAAAATTTGTTGAGAAAGCATGTTTCATAATATTTTCCAACATATCACAAAGTTCCTAATGACTGTTGGAACATTATTCTTGGGATGACAACAATGGGGTAGCTTTCTGCACCCATTTTAGGCATATTTATGTGATGCTTTGCTTTCTTGTACAATATTCTAAATGTTTCTTAAATAAGTTACAGTAGTTTCAATCTGCTTAAATGTGTTAGTAATTTATTTGAGACTATGAGCTGTATAAAACATAGCTTGCTTTGGTAGGTTGATCAGTGGTTTGACATGACTATGTTCATTCATAAAAGTAACTATTCGTTTCGTGTTATTTTCCTTTTTCTCAATACATGAAAGAAATTATGCTAAACAAACAAATCTTAAAATGAAGGAATAAAATGTTTATGGTAATTAGAAAAATGACTGATGAATGTAAAATAGAGTCTTTTTCTAAATAAATGTAGTAAAATTGAGGTAATTTATATGTTTTCTACCTTATTTTTTTCAGGTTTTTGAAACCATCAGTGAAAATATGAAAATATAATAATACTGTACCTAAATATTACATTTATTTTCTATTCAAATAAGGAAAACATATTTTGCATTTGAAATTATAAAAGCCAACATTATCATAGGTATAATAGGCAGTTGTACATCCTCTAGGTTAAGGGGCTCCAACCTTGGCAACTTTATGAGTTGTGGAGGTCAACTCCCAGAATTCCTCAGTCAACATGACTGTTCTTCTGTTTCAAATTTCAATTTAAAAAATCATACATTTTACTCATTGCATGTTCATCATTTGCACACAGTTCTGTTTTAGTCTTACAGTGTTGAAAACCATAAACTTTTTTGTTTGCCTTAAATCTTTCCACTAATTATAAATAAGAAAACTAAATACTACTAAAACTCTTGCTGTTACAAACTTTTAACAGTTTTTGAACTAAGGTACCTGAAATGAGCTATCTTACAGAATAGATCTAAAATCTGGGACCCATGACTCTCAAGAGAATGAAATTTGGGATAGTTGTGGCTATTTCAGTGCTATTAGCTACTGCTATGATGCTGGGCTGCTGCAGTCATGGGATCTTCATTCTCAGTGTTCCATTACAGTTTCCAGGCTTGTCTTGCAATCCCTTCTTCCTCCACCACATGTTGTTGTTGTTGTTAGTCACAAAGTCACGTCTGACCCATCATGACCCTATGGACAACATTCCTCCAGTCCTTCCTATCCTCTACCATCCCCCATAGTCCATTTAACTCACACCAACTGCTTCAGTGACTCCATCCAGCCACCTCGTTCTCTGCTGTCCCCTTCTTCTTTTGCCCTCAATTGTTCCCACCATTAGGTTCTTCTCCAGTGAGTCCTTCCTTCTCATTAGGTGGCCAAAGTATTTGAGTTTCATCTTCAGGATCTGGCCTCCTAAAGAGCAGTCAGGACTGATCTCCTTTAGGACTGACCAGTTTGTTCGCCTTGCAGTCCAAGAGACTTGTAGGAGTCTTCTCCAGCACAATAGTTCAAAGGCCTCAATTCTTTGCTGCTCAGCTTTCTTATGGTCCAACTTTCACAGCCATACATTGCAACTGGGAAAACCATAGCCTTGACTATACGCACTTTTGTTGGCAGAGTGATGTCTCTGCTTTTTAGTTTGCTGTCTAGATTTGCCATAGCTTTCCTCCCCAAAAGCAAGCATCTTTTAATTTCTTGGCTGTAGTCCCCATCTGCAGTGATCTTGGAGTCCAGGAAAATAAAATCTGTCACTGCCTTCAATTCTTCCCCATCTATTTGCCAGGAATTGAGAGGGCCAGATGCCATAATCTTAGTTTTCTTAATGTTGAGTTTCAAGCCAACTTTTGCACTCTCCTCCTTTACCCGCATCAAGAGGCTCTTTAGTTCCTCTTCACTTTCTGCCATTAGAGAGTGGTATCATCTGCATATCTGAGGTTGTTAATATTTCTCCCAGAAATCTTAATTCCAACTTGTGATTCATCTAGCCCCACCTTTCTCATGATGTGCTCTGCTACATATAAGTTAAATAGGCTTCTTATACTGAGACCCAAAAACGTGTTTTTGGGCACAATCTAAACTTGTAACTATTCCATATTGTCAATATGGCATATCTAAAATAATGATTTTTAAAATCCACATTAACCTTAACTCGTTGCACCACCAATATCCATGCCACCCAAATATCATCTCATGTCCTTCTATCTCCAAGAGCCTTTGATTTCCTAGCTACACCCACTCTTTCATCAAAACCAAATAGTACACTGCAAAATAAAATTTCAAATCAGGTGGACTCAATCGTCCTCTTTCCCTTGCATCTTGTAAAACCTTATATTTAACTTGTGGTTATTTTTTCTCCTGCCACACAAATTTAGATAAATCCTTCTGCCATTGTTTAAGTGGTACATCAGTTTTATTTATTTATTTATTTATTAGATTTCTAGACCGCCCTTCTCCCGAAGGACTCAGGGCGGTGTACAGCCTTATTTAAAACACATAGGTACACAATACAAATCCCAAATTTAAAATACATTTAAAATGAAATATTTAACCAGCCAATTTAAAACTAAAACGGTCAAAAGACCGATATAAAACCCTAAAATATAAAATTATAAATAGATTAATACAATTAAAATTCAATTAAAATTAAGTTAAACTAAAATATTAAATTAAAATAATATTTAGGCTAGTCCCGCCCGATTAAATAGCAGAGTCTTCAGTTCCCGCTTGAAGGTACGGAGGTCAGGAAGTTGGCGTAACCCTGGAGGTAACTCATTCCATAGGGTCGGTGCTGGCACAGAGAAGGCTCTCCCCCTGGGGGTCACCAGCCGGCACTGTTTGGCTGATGGCACCCGGAGCAGGCCCGCTCTGTGGGAGCGCACAGGTCGTTGGGAGGCTATCGTTGTCAAAAAGTATTGTCTTAAACAAAAACATCACTCTAGGAAAGACATTCTTCTTTTTTTCATACACATTCTCCCCAGCAAAGCCAGTTGTAGTTTCTCCATCTTACTATGTCTTTTTTAATATTATTCCATGCAGTGGGGGCTGCTGCCGGTTGTAACAACCGGTTCACCCAGCACTGAAAATGTGAGCGTGTGTGTCCTTCCGCACATGCATGCAGCTTCAAAATCACAGCGCTATAGGACAGGATAGCACCAAAGCGGCTGGTCGCAACTACTGATTCATCCGAACTGGCAGCAGCCCCATTTTTGATTCCATGTCTACATAGTTACTTTAAAACAACATGCAGTTCATTTGTCGTGGTGATTCCAAAATATTTTGCCTTCTTCATCATCATTTACAAGAACAGCATAGTAGAACAATGAAACATCATACCTTATAAAATCAAATGTTATTAGGAAGTCAACATTACATCATCTTGAATTGGTAATTCAAGGAATCTTTTAAAAATACTGTAAATCATTAACAAATCCCTGATCAACCTTATTTATAAAGAAGTTTGGTGTAACTGAACTGAACTGCACCAACACATTTTTAATCATACTGTTCAGATATAGGCATTACTATCTCCAGATTGAGAACAAATGAATGTAATCCATATACACAAAATATAAAGATAAAGTAGGATACAACTATACAATACCTTCAAAGCAAAACATATTCTGCTGATATCTATATATTTACTGTGTCTGCAGGAAACCCTGATGATGCCCAAATTATGACATGTGCTCAGTAGCAATCATGTAAGTATGATCCAAGTAGATAAGTCAAAGATTTGTATTATGACATCATCAAGCATGTCCTCTCTTCCCTTTGTCCTTCTGATGGTATGAAAATGAAAATAAAGAGACTACATAGGTAGTAATGCTCAAGAACATACTTCCTGAAGCTAGTTTCTTCTTAGTGGAACTTTCTTCTTTCTGTCATTTTTTGAGGGAAGGGGGTTAGAAATGTTTAGAATGATTTGGTTTTTTTAAATGTAAGTTAATATAGTTTTAAATTTCAATGAGTTTAACTTTCCTTTTATGAGTATTTTGCAGCTGAAAGTATACTTCTGAGTTTTACCTTAATTCTAGTAACACAAATGAGAGTGAGATTGACCTGGACCAGATGTAAAATTGGTCTCCAGTCTCTGTGTAAGAAGTAACCCAATTGATTGAATCACTTAATGTGAACAAAGCTCAAGATGTTGTGTTTCGCCTGCAATAATCAAAAAGAAACCCAGCTGTTAACTGTCTCAACTAGCATCACTATTTACATTCATAGATTACAAATATACTGCATTTATAGAATATCCCAGATCATAGATCAACCCTGTTTACATTCACACATCAGACCAATCATATACAAAAAATAGAGGGCAGGCAATAATAGTACAATTTTCAAAATGGGAATAACAATCCATGCAAATCATATTTCTGAGTATTATTAGCAAATGTTATGCTAAACTTTTAAATGACAAAGGACCAAGACTGGTTAGAAGCAAAGGATATAATCCAAGATGAGCAGGCAGGATTCAAAGAAGTGAGGTCAACAGCAGACCACGTTCTAATACTCTACCATCCTGCACCAAAATACAGCCATAAAAAGAAATTGTGCCTCTTTATGGTCTTTCTAGATTTATAAGATGCCTTTGACTCAATTTCTAGAAATGCTCCTTGGGGGGAAAAAATTACAAAACCCAACTATTGACAGATGCCTCTTTTTCTGATAGAAATTATATTCCAGCACCCAAGAGTAAGGTGTTATCCCTAAGAATCCCTCCCTGAAACACTAAATCACAGGTGTCAAACTCGTGGCATCACATTGCTGTCACATGATGTTTTGCAATGTGTTTTTCCCTTCACAGAGCTGGACATGGTCTGAGTGTGACACATCCAGCCCGCAGGCCTGGCAGTTTGACACCCCTGCACTAAATGTTCAGAAAGGAGTGCAACAGGATATATTCTTGGCCTATTTCTCTAAAACATATATGTCAATTAAATGGTGGCTCTTCTTCATAACCCAGACATTTATCCTTCTAAACTACCAGGGTACAAAATATACTTCTCTATGCTGGTGATGCTGCCATCATTTCAAAAACCCTTAAGGGACTGAAAAATTGCAATGGCAGCAATGTTTTGGTAGTGCGGGGGGGGGGGGGGAATCACTTGGTACTTAATTTTGAAATATCTATAATTTTGGTCTTTGCTAAGATAGCCACCCAGCAATCCTGGACAGTAGAAGGGCACACATTAGAGCAAATCACTGCTTTTAAACATCTTAGAGTGGTTTTCCTGGAATGCAAACCGAAATCTTGTAGTATGGCTACCTTAGATCTACAGGTGTTATTAAGCACTTCTTTTACACAAGCAAAGACTAATTAGTCCTTGCAGCATTAAAACGTTTTGAGGCCAAATTACTGGTCCAAATTCTTTACAGATTTACAGTGCATAAGTAGGAATTTATGTAAAGGATACACTGGAACAGTGGTGGTATTCAGCTGGTTTTATCCGGTTCAGGTTAACCAGTAGTGGTGGCTGCAGGAGGCTCCTCCCACCCACCCGGATGCCATCATGTCCTCTTTAGTTAACAATGCTCTTGCTTAGCAACCAAAATTTGGGGCACAATTGTGATCATAAGCTTTCTTTCTTTCTTTCTTTCTTTCTTTCTTTCTTTCTTTCTTTCTTTCTCTTCTCTCTCTCCTTTCCTCTTTCTTTCTCTTTCTCTCTTTCTGTCTCTCTTACGCTCTCACACACACACACCTGGTCTGGGCACATAGACAGAGACCTTCCCGGGAAGTTTTCCTGCCTGGACACTCTTGGCAGCCACGACAGTGGTGGTGGCGGCATCAGCAGAGCTCGCCTGAGCTCCCCCGCCATCCCAGAACTGTGCTGTGCTGGGGAGTTTTGCCATGTGGACAATCCCAGCAGCAGTGGTGGTGGCGGCACACCTTGCCTGGGCTCTCCCGCCATTCCAGAACTGCGCTGCGTTGGGGAGTTTTTCTGTGCAGCTACAGTGCTGACGACAGCAGTGGCGGCAAAGCACACTGTGCCCTTCAGAGACCCGAAGGTGGGTGGCCCGGCCTAGATGCAGTGCGTTCCCCATCATGGGCTGGCTCCAGGGAGGAAGGCAAGCAGGCAGCAGGCAGCCAAAGGCCCTGTGAAGCCAAGCACAAAAGCTGAGCACACCATGCCCAAAAGGTGAGCAAACCTTGCCAGGTCCCCCTGAGGCTGAGCACAGTGGGTCTCCCTCCCCCCACCACTGCCAGCATTGGCTTACCTTCTAGATCCTCTCCCTGCAGCCCTGCCATGCTTTCCTCAGTTTCCTGCCTTCCGCGTGGCCTTCCGCTTGCCTGCCTTCACACATGGCTATGGGCCGCAGACTGGTTTGGGGGCATGGCCAGCCAGTGATTCTCCGAACCAGCCCCAATCTCCACTACCTACTCACCCGATCCAGTCTGATCCAATAGCATTTCACCCCTGAGTGTAACCAAGCCAAACAATACTCATTCAAAGAATAAGGAATAGGGAGTTCTAGGCTTAAGCTAATAGATTGCTCCAACGTGGCAGAAATTGGATAAATAAGGGAACTTAGAAATCAGCAAAATACCTACAAATTTTAACTTTCTCCAAGCTAAGAACACCATTTTTCAAAGTCAGGCATAACATTTTACCATCTGTATTGCTGAATAGCATATTAAGTTGCACAACATGCTTATGCATGTTTGTATTAATCTTTCATATTTATATTTGTAAACCATAATGATATCATTGCCTATATATAAAAAACTCTCAGACCCTAAAACAAAAGCGATTCTATCATGAAATGGCTAAAGTCATCAGAAGCTAAAAATGCAGCTGCCAAGGATGGTATTAACTTTCTGCTGTGAAAATAAATAGTATTAAGACCATTCATCATTTTTCATGTATTTGAAAACTGAAGTTCTATTCAGGACTGATCATTTGCCACCTAAGAAGAGACAGCAAATATATCACCCTGAGGAAAAGTACATATTACTAAAGAATATTCAAGTTATTTTGGCACATAAAATCCTATGAGCAACTCTCTCATAGGAGATAAAAAATATGCTAACCAAATAGCTAAAAATAACTGCCTACAAAACTAAACTGTGCCTAACAGTAGAGCCAACCTACTGAAATCTGTTAGTTAAGCTGATAACTTGACAACCCTCAATATAAGAGGGACATGCCCAATTAACATTCTTTTCAGAGTACCTATAAATCTGCAGTAGAAGATTAGAATCAAAGGAAAATAATAGGCAAAATCAAGTTTGCAAATGTTGACGTTGAGTGCATTGATTGGCTAATCTCAAAATAGAATGATCCAGGTAATATTTGGGGTTTGAGGTTATTACCTAGTTCAACAGTAGTAACTATGAGAGGGATCTTGGAGTCTCAGTAGACGATCATTTAAATATGAGCCAGCAGTGTGCTGCAGCTGCCAAAAAAGCCAACACAGTACTAGGCTGCATTAACAAATAGAATCAAGATCACGTGAAGTGTTTTTTTTTTAAGTTTTATTGGACTTTATTTTTAAATATACATCAATATCAATACATGAATCTGGCTCCTGGGTATAATTCATTTTGATACAAACAGGAATGATAATAATAATAGTTGTTACATTAATCAAACTTATGTAATCCTGGTTATAGACTGGTTATTCAATATTTCAATGTTCCATTTTAATGTCAATGATGGTATTAAGCATACATAGTATTACCATCTTTCAACCTCTAATCTTTCCATCTAATTATTACTTATATTCTATTATATCTGCTAATATTCCCCCATTTTTTATTTCTACCTCTATTCTAACTTCTAGTTAGGCCACTACTACTAATCCTAATGTTAATACATTTGTTTATATTAAGACATAGTCCTTCATTATTTGGTTGTTCAAAGTCACAATACTCCAAGTACCAGTTATCCTATTATTTAAAAATACCTAATAATACCATCTTTCAACCTCTAATCTTTCCATCTAACTATTGCTCTTTATAAAGGTGTGTATTCTTTTTTCTATCTCTATTCTAGTTTTTAATCAGGCCATCATTATATTAGAACAAGTTTTAAAAAAGTAATAATTCCTTTCTATCCTACTTGTTTTAATACTTCAGTTCTTATTTGTTTTTTGGCTTGCCTACCACACTCCTATCTTGGATCTTTGTCTCTATCAGCATCTGTGTCTTCACCATTTAGTCTGAATATTTCTCCCATTTCTATCCTCCTAAGCTGCCAGGTCTCCAAACTGTCCACCCAAACCCCTATCTCCCTTTCAAAAGTATCTTCCAGGTTATCCAATTCCATTTTTAAATCTCTTAAAGTACTTTTCCCTTGGTTTATTTCATCTGTCATTATTATCTTTATTGTCTCCTTCTCATCGTCTTGCTTTGTTTGCTGGTTTGTCTGTTCTATCTTTTCCTCCATTCTTTCTTCTGCCTCTTCTCTTTCCTGGGCACTTTGATCTTTGTTCATTATCAGTTGTAGCATATTTTATATTTTCCCATTTATGTCTTGCATTAGGTTTTTTATTTCTCTGTGATTCTTTGTCATAGTGTCAAGGTTCCAGAAAAACCTCTTCTGCATAAAAAGAAAAAAACCTCTGAAGCCATTGTCTTTCAAAGTTCTTTACTAGGATAAGGAAACTGGCACACGATGAGTGAAATTCCAAAACTGAAACTTCTGGATTCTTTTCTCAGTTATACAAACCCCAAGAGTCCCACCCCGCTAACCCCTTTGCCGGTCACATGGTCCAACGTTCTTCCACTTTATTCAAAACCTCCTCTTGCCACTCCTTCTGCAGATGCAAACACA
Organism: Ahaetulla prasina; assembly: GCF_028640845.1. NCBI lineage: Eukaryota > Metazoa > Chordata > Lepidosauria > Squamata > Colubridae > Ahaetulla > Ahaetulla prasina. The sequence continues at coordinate 53,386,447 of NC_080543.1, forward strand.
ACCCAACCTTGACCGCTCAAAGAATGTAACCATACCCATCACCTCCCCCTTCTTCCCCTCAGGGGAGAAATGTGGCAGTGTCTGGAAACCTACGACCTAGTATAGTTTCCAGGCCTGACATATAGTACCCCTAATGCTTTGAAACATCAGACCATTTCTCTTGAAATCTCACTCATTTCCCCCTGATGGAGCATCTTGTCTTATTTTAATAAGTCCTGCACTTACTCAAGTCCAAAAAACAATATATTCAAGTCCAACGTTGCTCCACAGAAAGTTCAATAATCATAGTTCTTTACAACTCAGGATTATTAATCAGTTACATTTAAGTAGTCCAGGCAGCTTCCACAAATCAAGAGTTACTTTACTTTACTTAAGAGTCTTCCTTATTCTCACAATAGAGTCTCCAATAATCATAATGTAGATAGTTATAGAGCAGTAAGTATCACCAAAGTCCTCCAGATAAATCTTGTTTATTTCTCTTATCAAAAATTTTTCTAATCTTGTAGCAGTATGATATATTTTCCATTCACCAGTAGATGGCACCCTCAGCTTAGGTTTCAGGTTGTTTCAAGTCTGATAAATTGATTAATCCAAATTTAGTTCAATTTATGGAAGCAAAGTCAGCTATTCAAGTAGATTCAAGTAGATAGTTCCAGCATTTTATAATGTCTTTCCAAAACAATGCCTAACCAGTTTAAAAATCCAATTTTCTATGTCTTTGGCTTTCCTCCCCTTAGTTTCTCTCTTTTGGGTCTAGGATTTTTCTCCCTATGGTTGTTCACCACTTTAAGAAATAGTTCTAAGAGTCTCTTTTCCTAGATTTGCCTCTCTTTTTTTCATTTAAGGTTAGGGTCTAAATAAAAAAGGAATCTTCTCACCCAGCTCCAGTCACTGTTCATCTACACTGCTACTGCACATTTCTTTGTTGCCTCAGCTGTCCCAGCTTCATTATGGCTGCCTCTTCTCCTCATTGTGGATGAGAGGGAAGAATCCCTGGGTTAAGCAGGAGAGTTGCTGCTCTCCACAACTTGCAGGGCACTCCTCTTTTCTTCACTACTCCTACAGTGTGACTTTAGCTCCTTTCGGAGCCCTCCAATGGTGACAACTCAGTGCGGGAGCATGGAGACCCACTACTCATGTCTGATCTCGCTGTGACTTCAGCCGGAAGTCCAAGATTACATGAAATGTTAATACCAAATTATAATGCCTTTGTAAGACTGCATTTGGAATACTGCATTCAGTTTTGGTCACCATGATGTAAAAAAGATGTTGAGACTCTCGAAAGAGTGCAGAGAAGAGCAACAAAGAGGATTAGGGGACTGGAGGCTAAAACATATAAAGAATGGTTGCTGGAATTGGATACATCTAGTTTAATGAAAAGAAGGACTAGGGTTGACATGATAGTAGTATTCCAATATCCAGGGGTTGCCAAAAAGAAGAGGGAGTCAAGCTATTTTCCAAAGCACCTGAAGGCAAGACATGAAGCAACGGATGGAAACTAATCAAGGAGAGAAGCAATCTAGAACTAAGGAGAAATTTTCTGACAGAACAATTAATCAGTGGAACAAATTGCCTCCAGAAGTTGTGAATGCTCCAACACTGGAAGTTTTGAAGAAGACAACCATTTGTCTGAAATGGTATAGAGTTTCCTGCCTGAGCAAGGGGTTGGACTAGAAGATCTTCAAGGTCATTCCAACTCTGTTATGCTATTGTTGTGTCTGCACTCCCCGAGCGGGCCCCCTGCCAGAAAGTGACTCAGAAAGTGAGGGGGAAGGGCCATCAGGACTTACCTCTGGAGCACCGGCTTCCCTGGCTCAGCTCCAGGAGCCAGCTGCAGGCCAGGTGAAGGAGATAATGAGGCCTCCATCCCCTGACTCTCCCCCCCAGGCCACGCCTCCAGACCTGGCTGATGGCAACCAGACCTGGCTAGATCCCAGGTTTCGGAGATATGAGAGGCGGCTACAACAAAGGAATGGGTGGGGCAGACCTAGAGAGTGCTGAGTCATGGAACCACACCCCACAGAGTATAAAAGCAGCCCTGGCTGCTCTTCTGCTCCGTGACGAGCAAAAAATTGAGCTGAACTCTTTGACTTGTGGAGAAGTGAGCTGAACTCTTTGACTTGTGGAGAATTGAGCTGAACATTCGGCCTGGATTGCTGACTTCCTGGTTCCCCAGCAACCCCAAGATAAGGGAGACTTTGGCAGGCAGCTGCAGATTCCCTGCCAGGACTGATAGCAGCCGTGAGCTCAATTACTGGCTCGTTTATCCAGCTCGTGTGGCTGAGGCCAGGAGGGGACAGAACATCTATATTCTATGTTAAAAATTGTAGAATTATGTCCCTAGCAAACATTTCCCCCATCTTCTCAAAAATTGTTATTCTCAGCCACACAGATGAGAAGTCAAGCAGATAAATTTAAAAGTGATAAGCGGTAAAGCAACACATTTGTCTGTCAAATCATTTGGATTCACCTTTCCATCACAAAGTTTCCTGCCCTGTGGTGCAAAAGAAAAAATCTGTTACTTCAATCACTTTTCTCATTTTTCTTCATGTGGAAATTCATTTTGCAAGATATAGTTAATTAATTTCTCTCCTCCCCCATCCATAATATCTCAAGTTTCTTCTCTAAATGACTAACTGTAAAGTCTCCCCAAGTTTCTTTTTTTTAAAGTTTTAAAAATAAATTCTACAGCATGCACTGAGTGTATTACTGATATTTGAAATACAAAATGATTCCAATTTAGAGAAACATGTTTATACAAATTTGCTGACACTGTAGAACTACTAGAAGAGAAAATAATGTGGATGATTGTATTTTCAGACAAGAAAACTAAAAAAATAAACTCTGTGAGTCTGTTTAAAAAGTACTGCTAGCTTTTTTAAAAAAAAGTTGTTGAAAAGGCAATTGTTTAGTTATTTTTAATTTATTGATTTTAATTTATTATTATTATTTTATTTTTTGTTTATTTTTAAATTTTTGTCAGATACTAGTAAAGGTAAAGGTTCCCCCTGCACATACGTACTAATCATTGCTGACTCTAGGGGGCGGTGCTCATCTCCGTTTCAAAGCTGAAAAGCCAGCGCTGTCCAAAGATGTCTCGTGGTCATGTGGCCAGCATGACTCAATGCCAAAGGTGCATGGAACACTGTTACCTTCCCACCAAAGGTGGTCCCTATTTTTTCTATTTGCATTTTTACGTGCTTTTGAAACTGCTGAGTGGCAGAAGCTGGGACAAGTAACAGGATTCGAACCACTGAGCTGCCGACCTTTCAATCAACAAGCTCAACGTCCTAGCCCCTGAGCCACTGCGTCAGATACTAGACATGTGTTTATCCCAACCATGTTTAAACCCACTACCTCCACTAAGTTAATTCCAAGTTTCCACTGCTCTTTCTGTGAAGTAATACTTTCTAACTTTACTTTTGAACTTCCCTCCTGTCATGCCCCCATGTCTTTGATTTTTCCTTAATATTGAAAATATGGCCTTCTAGAACCTTATTCTCACCCTTAATAAATGTAAATGTTTCAATTATGTCCCCCATTTCCCTTCTGTCCTCCAGGTTATACATATTCAGTTCTTCCAATTTCTCCTCAGATAGGATACTGAGATGGAAAATATCAGCTTACTAAGGCTACCTAGTGAGTTCCAAGTTCAAACTAAGAATTGAACAGATTTCTTGATAGGTCTATCACTTTGCCAGGTATGTTTTGTACTTCAGACCATGCACCATTTTTGTTGCCTGTCTGAACTCTCTCAATATTACCAATATCTTTTTTTTAAAAAGTGAGGTCTCCAGAACTGGACACAGTATTCCAAATGGGGTCTGACTAAAGGCCTATATAGTGGGATTAGGACCCTTTTTTTCCTGCTGGTGATCTCTCTAATGATTCATCCCAGAATTATCAATTATAAGTAAATTAATACAGGAAGCAAGATTTTTAATTACAAAGAGTTGTTTATGTGCTAGATATAAAAACAGGCTAATATTTGGACAAACTACTTGGAGACTATAATGCATGAAATCTTCTGTAAGGTCTGTTCCTTCTAATTCCCTTCCCATCAGGTAATTAAGATGCTCTTCATAAATGGCTTCCGGTTTGGCACCGTAGGTGATGGCGGTGATCTTTACGATCACCAACCTCTGGATTTTGTGGAATCGCTAGGACAGCTTAAATCTGCTGTCCAGCGGTTCGGAAAACCCTCTTCGGGAGAAGAGGAGGGGTGAGCTGAGGCAGAGGTTGAATTTCCTAAAGCCCCTGAGAAAAAGGGGTTTGAAGGGTTAAGTTCCTCCAGCAACCCGAGCTCCAGATCCGAGGATTCTTCTGCTTGGCGGAACCAATCACCACGACCAAACGCCGAGATTTATTTTGGACAATAAAGGATTATACCGACAGAACGAAAGTGGAGAACTTTATGCAAGTAGCCAAGCCGATTCCCGATACTTTGTAACAAGTTTGAAAACAGCAAGAAAATGGAGGCGAATTGTTAACAAGTTAACGAGTGGAAAGCGAAAGTGATACTTTCAGCGTGCCTGCTCTTGGTAAATTGCATGTTATTTGCTACTTCAACTCTTTAACTCTTTGCTGCCTAGAATCTAGGAGATTTTCTTTAAATATTGCTTTAAAAAGCTTTAAAGGACTGTGTTTCTCAGAGGTTAAGAAGATTTAAAGTGAATATTAAGTTGGAAATAAATAAATAATTTTATAGAAGATGGCAGCCAAACAATTAAAGTCTACTGTAACAAAGGGCTCTGGAATCTCCTCAGCTGGTGCCTCTCCAGCTCATACAGCAGAGACTAGAACATTGAACTTAGAGGCGGTACAAGAGAATTTAAAAGACTTTATGCAAGAAAAATTTAAAGTAATAACTGATGAGATGTCTGAAATGAAAGAGCAGATATCAGAAATTCAAGTGGGAAATAAAGAAGTTAAGAAGGATTTGTAATTGCAGTACAAAGTTTGGCAAATAATGTGATTTTATTAGAAGAGGAGGTTGAAGAAATTAAGCAACATAATTCAAAATTAGATAATAAAATGGCTGAATTTCAAAGTAAAATGGAAAAACAGATGATGAAATAGTTTTGATACAATATAGAAATATGGAATTTGCTCTAAGAATTCGTGGTCTGAAAGAGAATAAAGAAGAGGATTTAAGGAAATTTTTCTGAAGTATTTGCTGAGATATTAGCAGCTCGTCCAGCAGATGTGGCTTATCAAATTGATAAAATATATCGTGTGAATTCTTGGATAGCAAGGCAAAAAAGTTGCCAAGGGATGTTGTTATTTATTTTACAAATAGAACAGTGAGAAATCAGATTTTGCAAGCCTCATATAAGGGGAGAAGATTCAGATTGCTGGTCAGGATATTTTAATATTAAAGGAAATTCCACCAAAATGTTAAGGGCTAGAAAGGAATTTGCCTTCCTGGTGAATGAACTTAAAAACGTCAGATTGAATATAGATGGGATATTCCAACTGGTATAATAGTATATTATGCAGGAAAGTACATCGTCTCAATACAGTTGGAAAAGAGAGAATTTTATGTTGAGGCATTAAAAGTTGGAAGTCTTTCTCCACTGGATGCTAGAAGAAAGGAGACTGAAGTGAAGGAAAGAGAAGTGAAGCAGGTTCAAGAACAGATTGCGATGGAAGAAGATTTATTACAAGTGTTGGAAATACCTACGACGGGTCCAGATTCAAAAGAACAAAGGCTGACAAGAGCTGCTGCTAAACGCAAGGAACAAGAGATGAAGGCACAACAACAACTGGCAACTACTACAACGGAAACAGTGGGAGGAGCAAGGCCTAAAGCAAAATGTGATTTATGTTAGTGTTCCAAAAGTTTCCTTTGGCCGATAATGGCAATTAAACTATTATCTTGGAATGTTAATGGTTTGAATTCACCGCAGAAGAGAAGGAAAGTATTTCACTATTTGAAACAATTTAAAAATGACATTACTTGTTTACAAGAAACACATATTAGATCTTTAGACCAGAAATATTTGATAAATTCAAAACTGGGAGTACATTTTGTTGCCTCCTCTTTGGAGAAAAAAAATGGTTTAGTTATATATATAAAGAAGGATATATCAGCAAAATTAATTGAGGTGGATAAGCAAGGAAGATACATTGCTATTGAACTCTTGTTGGAGGAAAGAAGACATTATTAATAGGAGTTTATGCTCCGAATCAACAACAAGAAAATTTTTCAAGTTTTACATAAAAGAATAGTATTTTGGGATTATAAATCATATATATTAATGGGTGATTGGAATGGTGTGTTGGATACTCAAAAGACAAAAAGTTTAAGGAAGATATCAAGCCGTAAATTACCAAAGGCTTTTTGAAATGATGGAGGACTTGGAATTAAGAGATATTTGGAGAGAACATAATACAGAAGAGAGGGATTTTACCTTCTTTTCTGATAGGCACCAATCATTTTCGAGGATTGATTTTATTTTGATTACTAATGACTTGTATTCTAGAGTGAAGAAGACGAAGATTTGTTCAAGAACTTTATCTGATCATAGTCCAGTTTGGATTGAATTTGATCGGGAAAAGGAGGCTAGGAGATCATGGAGGTTGAATGAGAATTTGTTTAAATATGAACAAAATGTAAATGAATGTAAAAACAAATGAAAGAATTTTTATTATGAATATGAAAAAGAGACATCTATAGAGATGATTTGGGACCAGTAAGGCTTATATGAGAGGAAATCTTATACAAATGAATATTAAATACAAAAATAAATTGCAGAAAAGAAAAAGGAACTGGAAGAGGAAATTAAAAGAAAGAACAATTATTGATAAATAGCCCAGGAAATAGTAAAATAAAAGAATCAATAAATATATTGAGAGGTCAGTTTAATATGTTGATGGCAGATCAAGTAGCAATTAATTTACAATATGTAAAACATAATACGTTTAATAATGCCAATAAGCCAGGAAGATGGCTTGCCTATTTAATAAGGAAAAACAGAAAATCACGAACGATTGATAAAATAGAATATAGGGGTAAGGAAGTTTATCAAAAGAACTTGATTAAAAAGCATTTTAGAGTATTATAGTAAGTTATATTCTAGGGATATGGTTGATGATACAGAGATAGAAAGATATTTACAACAACAAAATATTTGTGAGCTTACAGAAAATCAAAGAGAAGAATTGAATCAATTAATTACTTCAGAGGAAATTTTCTTAGCAATTAAACAACTTAAAATCGGTAAAGCACCAGGAACAGATGGTTTAACAGCTGTTTATTATAAAATTTACAAAATGAGATGGTTGAACCACTTAAAGAGTTATTTAATAAAATTCAAATGGGAGGAGATGTTCCCCCTTCATGGAGGACAGCCTTTATTTCGTTAATACCGAAGGAAGATCAAGATGGTATTAAAGCAGAGAATTATAGGCCTATATCACTTTTAAATACTGATTACAAGATATTTACCAAGATATTGGCTAATAGATTAATGCCAGTGATGAATCAAATAATTCATAATGATCAGTCAGGATTTATTAAGGGTAGGCAGATGAGATATAATGTGAGGCAAATCGTAAATTTACTTGAATATTTGGAACGAAACAACCAAGTATCAGCGGCACTCCTTTTTGAATGCTGAAAAGCTTTTGATAGATTGGATTGGCAGTTTTGTTTAAAGTAATAGAAAAATGCAATTTGGGATTATTTTATTCGTGCAATTAAAGCAATATATCAGAAGCAAACAGCACAAATAATAGTAAATGGTGGGTTAACAGAAACTTTTAAAATTGAGAAAGGGACGAGACAGGGATGTCCCTTGTCCCCATTACTATTTATTTTAACTTTAGAAATTCTTCTGAATAACATACGTGGTTCCGATCGAATAAAGGGAATTAGAGTTAAACATCAAGATTATAGATTAAGAGCTTTTGCAGATGACCTGGTTGTTACTGTATCTCAACCAATATACTCAGTAACTGGTTTAAAAGATATAATTGGTCAGTATGGTAAAGTATCTGGATTTAAGGTGAATCAGCAAAAGACAAAGATGATAACTAAAAATATGAATATACAACAAAAAGAAGAGTTAGAAAGAACTTCAGGTTTTGAAATCGTTAAAAAGGTTAAATATTTAGGAATATATATTACAGCTTCAAATGTTAAATTATACAAAAATAATTATGAGGTATTGTGGCAGAAGGTATGGAAAGAAATGGAGAGTTGGAAGAAGTTACAACTATCTTTGCTGGGAAGAATAGCGGCTATAAAAATGAATGTTTTGCCCAGGTTTTTAGTTTTTGTTTCAAATGATACCGGTGTTTAAGAATGATATTAAATTACAGGAATGGCAAAAGGGGATTAGTAAATTTGTATGGATGGGCAAAAAACCAAGAATAAAATTAAAAGTAATGCAGGATATAAGGGAAAGGGGGGGTCTTAAAATGCCTAATTTAAAATTGTATTATGAAGCAGTTGTTTTATCATTAATTACTGATTGGATTAATTTAACTGAGGAAAGAGTTCTGAATATAGAAGGTTATGGTTTGTTATATGGGTGGCATGCCTATTTATTATATGATAAGAAAGTTGATAAAATATTTAAAAATAATATAATTAGAAATGCATTATTGAGGGTTTGGAGGAAATATCAATATAAATTAGATGGAAAGATTCCAATATGGGCAAACCCGAGACACATGATAGAAAATATAAATATATATCAAAAGATGGAGGTAGTTACTTATAAAGAACTTCTTTGTATGGAAAAGGGGGAGTTACAATTAAAATCTAGAGAAAAGATGGGGGAAGAAGGGAAAAATTATACATGGTTCCAATATGGACAACTACAAGCTAGATGGAAATTAGATCAAAAAATAGGTGTTAAGCAAATTGAGGATAATTTGTTAAAACAAATGAGAGATCAAGGTCAACAGCATATTAAGAGGTTGTATAATGTATTAGTAGAAATAGATTCAGAGACTGATTTGGTTAAGGATTGTATGATTAAGTGGGCACAAAATTTTCAGCAACCAATAATGTTGGAAACTTGGGAAAGAATTTGGGTGAGGAATGCTAAATTTACACAAGCGCAAAATATGAGAGAAAATTTTTATAAGATGTTTTATAGATGGCATTTAGACCCCAAAAAATTGTCATGTATGTATCCTAATGTACAGGCTAAATGCTGGAGATGTGATTGTGAAGATGCTACTTATTATCATATATGGTGGACTTGCAAAAAAGTTAAAGCATTTTGGATTAAAGTATGGTGGATCATGCAGAATATTTTGAAAAGAAGATTAAGTTTACCCCGCAGTTCTTTTTACTAGGAATAATTATGGATTGTACAGCTATAGAGACTAAATTGATTCTGAACTTAATAACAGCCGCAAGACTTTTGATTGCTCAATATTGGAAGAAAGAAGAATTACCTACAATTGAAGAATGGACTCTTAAAGTATCAAATCTGGCAGAAATGGCAAAAATCTCTGCTTACTTGAAAGACTATACACAAGAAAAATATATTTTAGAATGGAAAATGTGGATTGATTATATTCAAAATAAGTATCAGATAAAAAAATATCAAATAGCATATGAGTAAATTTAGGAATAATTTGTATTAGATATATTTTTGAAGGAGAGGGAATTGAGAGTGTGAATAAGCGTGAGAGACTAGAGATTATAATTTAGGAATTATTTTAGATTATGATTGTTAGTTTTGATACCCTGCATTTTGTTCTGGGAAGTCGGGTGGGGGTGGGGGTAAAGGGAAGGAATTGGGGGTTGAGGTTAGTGATGGAGTGATGGTTAATGTACAGGGATTATTGAAGATGTATAAATATAATTAATGTAGGGTCGGGTCTGACCAGTTGCCATTTTAGAACGGTGGGGAGGGAAAAAGAGAGTAGGAGGTAGGAAAGAGGAGAAGAGGAAGGAAGAGGGGTAGAAGAGGGAGAAGAGTGTAGGGTGGAGGGAGGAGAGGAGGTAGATAAGAGAAGGAGAGGAAGGTTTGGAAAGTAAAAGAAGGTAGAAGAGGGAAGAAGGTTAAAAAGGGGGGTGGTGACTGGGCAGGCCCGACTAATTGTATATAACTGTACATTGGATGAATTATTTGATATGATTGTAAAAATAAAACTTTTTTATAAAAAAAAAAAAAAAAGATGCTCTTCATAAATGGGTGTAAATTTGGCCTGCTAGTAATCAAAAGCCCTATCAATTCTAAACATAATATATTACCTTTTGCATTATAGTTTCATCTAACTATTAGAAGAAATATAAATCTCAATATGATTCTGCTGGCAACAGCAAGATTATGGCATAAAAAAAAATTGAATAAGCATGATTATAATTATTGTTGATTTGGTATGACCTTATTAAGCACTTAAAAGTATACTGATGAGTAATTCCCAAAAGTGAGTGCTTACTAATTTTAATTGGAAGTACCTTTGGAAATTGGAACTAGCACCTGGAGTTGGAAAGGGTGTGTGTGTGTATGTGTGTAGTAGATATCCTTTATGAAACCGAAGAGGTTAATTAAGTAGGATGAAAACCACAAAGAAATTCAATGCAGATGGAATTTAGTTTCTTCAAATGTATTGCCTGTACCTTATCCCTCTACTACATGGCAAAGTAGACTTCCTTCATCTTTTACTGGCATTATGAAAATTCTGAAATGAAAAGTACAAATATTTTAAATACCCAGTATAAAGTTAAAATTATATATGCAAGTTGCTATTCACCTATGGCAAATATACCAACAGGACATTTAACAACTCTAATTTAAATTAGTATAGTAATCTGAATCTGATTCGTCTCATCAGTTCAACAAAATGCTATTTTAGCCATTTATTCATTCATTCATTCATCTTATATGCTGCCCATCTGACCTGGAAGCAACTCTAGGCAATCATTAAAAACCATAAAAACATTCAAATAAATAATAACTTAAATTAGCTTAAACTTGGCAAAGATGAGGAGGAAGGGAGCACATGGGTGAGAAGTGGTGTCTAGTTTATTATCTAGTCTATTAACCACCTCCAGAATGATGTGTCCCCATTGAGGCCCCAGGCCAATTGGAAGAACCAGATCTTCAGGAGGCCAAAAGGATGGGTACAGATCTCACCCCAGAGGGCACAATGTTCCAAAGAGCAGGAGCCAGAGCAGGAAAGGCTCTGCTCTGGTAGCTGGAATTTCTTGACCAATAGGATCTGCAGCATGCCTTTTCTGCCAGTACAGATAGGGCAGGCCACTCCCATTGGGTTGAGATGGCTCCTCGGATACCATGAACCTATGCCATGAAGGGCTTTAAATGTGATAATAACACTTTGAATTGGACCTGGAAACAAACCGGCAACCAATGCAGCTCATGAAACAGTGGTGTAACATGGACCATCCTAGGGGCCTCAAGAATTGCCTGAGCAGCTGCATTCTGCACCAGCTGAAGCTTCTAAATACTCTTCAAGAGTAGCCCCATGTATAGCAAATATATTCACAATAGTCCAAGCATGAGATGACCATTGGACTCCCAATCCATGAAGAAGTATAACTGATATACATCACACAGTTGCATGACTCTCCTAGCCATGTCTGCCACCTGCTCTTCAAACCGGAGTTGTGAGCCTAGAAGAACCCCCAAGTTACACAAACTTTCTATCTGGGTTGCTGCAACCCCATATGAAGATATTAAAGTCACAGCTCCTGAAGCTCCATGCACCATAATCCACTTGGTCTTACCAGGGTTCATCAACAGTCTGTTGTCCTCTATACAGATCCCCACTGTCTCCGGACACTATGAGAGGACAGGGACAGCATCACTTGGTCATGGGGATGGAGATTTAAAGTTGAGTATCATCAGCATACTAATAGTACCTCATCCTGTGGTGGTAGATTATCTCACCCAATGACTTCCTGTAGATCAGGAGTGTCAAATTCACATCATCATGGTGGCATCACATGATGTATCGGGACTTTTTTCCCCTTCACTAAACCAGGGGTGGATATGGCCAGCACATGACGCATCCCGCCCATGGGCTGGGACTTTGACAGCCCTGATGTAGATATTAAAATGGAGAATACTGATGCCAGCAGGACTCAGTATTACAGCCATGAACTGGATCTCTCACTCCCTATCAACAATGTTAATAATATTTAGGGCAATGTTAACTTGCCCTAAAGTAAATATGACTTTAAGGCAAAATATTTAGAGAAAAATGTATCCATCTGTGAAGAGTTGTCAATCAAAGTTTAATCAAAGAATACCAGAAATTATTCTTGCTAGCATCACAATAATACATCTTGTATTTACGCTGCCCTTGCTTGCATAAATTGACTACTTTATAGAGTCAGTAATTGTGGTGCAGATAGTCATAACCTAGTTTGCAAAGAACACAAATATAAGATACAAAAGCAAATGGACTATTTTTGTTAATAAAATATAAGAGAACAAAAGGGAAAAAAGCTTAGGAAACAAAGCTGCTAAGTGACTTAATAATGAATGAATGAAAAAAGCAGCCTTCAAAGGGCAATGAACTTCAAATGTATCAATGCAATATGGCTTTAGCAAACACGAAAGAAATGTTTCTTATCCGTAGCAGCTTTACAGCATGATAAAGTGCATCCAAGATACAATAGGCTACAAAAGCTCACTGAGCCATCTCAATCCATCTCGAGATAATGTCCTTTCAAGTGATCCAGAATGAACTATGCGGGAACAAATATACCTCCTTGCCCTCCCCCCATCCCACAAAAAAGGGAGGAGGGATTTAAGAACTATAAAATGAGCTCCATTTAGTTTATACTGCAAAAATAAAAGAGCAACAGAATTTCCCGCACTGGAGGAAGAAACTGCCATTGTTATTGCTCAGAAATCATGGGAGGCCGAAGAAAACCAGTCTGAAAGCAGATTAAATAAGAATAATCAGAATGAAAGATCATAAACAAAACTAGTACTAAATCGTTTAATAATTTGTTATCTGTTTGCTTCCCCTCTTACACTTTTGTATAAGTTTATCACTCTTTTGTTATTATTAATGAGTAATGTAGAATATATTGTAGTTTTAGATTCTTAACATAGCCTCTCTTATCGACAAATCATTATCCATTTAATTGCTTTTTCCCTTTCAGCCAAAACTACATCTTATCTTAAAAAAAAGCACAAGGCAAATGAACAGAACAAGGAATGAACAGAACAAGGAATGAAGGGAAAACATCAGAGAGGAAGGAAAACAGGGTCTAAAAGCTGCCAATGGCTACCCACTGGAGTCTGGGTTTTTACAGAGATCCAATATGCCTAATTTTGAATGTGAGATCTAAAAGGTTACATTGGGACATCGAGTATGAATCATTACTGTTACTGTTTTAAATTGGCCAGCCATAGAGCTGTTGCAGCATTTAACTTGCTTTCAGCATTGGGAGAAACAATATTTGCCTTTCTGTCTGATCGGCTTTGATATTTAAATTTCATATTTCTCATCTGAAATCCAAAGAATTCAACTATTTACAAAATGCACTAGCAGTCTTTGAAAACAAAACTTATATTTCACTGATTTTCTTCTCATAATAAAAAATGGATGCAGAGAAACAAGCATAGTTTCTCTTTCCATCTTCACCTAACTTTCTATCACCTGGTTTCTTTTGCAGTTAGAGGTTTATGATTTATTGTGTCTGGGTTGTATTGGCAGCAGTGGTCAGCTGAGCCAAGAGTTTATTTTAGGATTTGGTGCAATAACCATACTTAGTATGGCTATTGTATGGCCGATGCAATAAGTTTATTTGCTATAGCTATATGGTTTAAAGTACAATAAGAAGCGTAAGAGATATTATATAAATATACATTGGTTCTGCTGCCAGAAGTTCCTTCAAGACAGCAGACAACACTCCAGCTGGTCTGATAAAGGATAGTAAGCATTGGTTAGTCTATGACAAAGCTGCCAAAAATGTAAATGTCTCTTACTGCCTTTTCTATCTTAACACAACATATTTTGTTCTGACCATAAACTTGGCATTGGGCCAAGGTTAAGGACATCCTAATCTGAGTATGTCTGGGTCTTTGCAGATGTGCTTGGTAGAGAGTAGCCTAGTCCTTGGGCACTGATACAGGTCCATATTATGTAAGTTTTTCTACATTGGAAAAGTATGAATAGGTATACTTTCAACCTATGCAGATGAGATGAAAAATCTAACACCCCACTATATTCTCCCAACCAAGAGAGCCAAGAGAGTAATTAGGCACACATTACTGGTGAAACAGTCTTCAGGGGCCACTTTAGCTGTTTGAGAAATGTATTATTATATATACACATGATAATTATATTAGATTTTTAAATCCTCGTTAGTTGTCAGGAATTAAATTTGTAAGATAGGTGGCCAAATACATTTATTTAAATAAATAAGATATGTAAATTATCAGACTCCATTATTAAAACAAAATAATCAGGCTCCATTACCACTTTTTGGGAAGCATTACTGTGATCATTACACCAGGAGATCTGATTTTTTTGTCCTATGCACGTGTAAATTGCTAATTTAGGGTAGCTAATTAGCAAAAGTGACTAACATACAAAAAGTATATGGAGCTGTTAGGAAAACAAAGGTGACATTTTGGCCCACAGACAGTGAAAACATAGGTATCATCAGGTGCACACACAAAGATATGAAATATAACAAGTAACTTCAGAATAGCAAAAAATATTATCCCAGATAAGATGGCATTTCCATAACCTTTCATGGCTCAATCGTTTCTACATTAATATGCTACCTTAATTGGGATGAGGGAGGGGGGAAAGTAAGTTTAGGTATAAAGCAGAAAGGAACTGATTTAAAATTAGAGAGCTTTAAATAAATTGAAAAATAAATTGGAGTCCATAGTAAATTAGAGTAATTGGGCAATGAACTCTGATATTTCTTTCCTAGAATATTCATTTAAAAATACACATACACTTTTCTAATTTTAAGTTTAATGATAATACAGGACTTTGATAAGATACATTCTGCTTACACTAAATTAAAAATAGACTGTTATAAAAAAATTCTGACAAATTAACATTCATATAATGTATTTCCTAGGGCAACATTAGAAATTAAATGAAATTAAATTGGTAAAGAAAAGTTTGTGTTATTAAATTAACCATTATTTTATTAAATTGATTCTTGGTTGTCTATTCCCAATTGCAAATTTATTTTCTAGGAGCTATATTCTAAAAGAATGAATGTTATTTTAACACTATATTCCCATAATTAATTAGAATATTTATTATTTATCTTCTTGCTCATTGGAACATATTTATAGATAGATGTAAATTGCTTTACATTGGCTTTATATGGCTCTGGGATCAGAACATTTAAAGCAAGCAATATGAAGGGATAATTATGTAAATTATAGAAGAGAATCTGAATCCAGGTTTGTAAATCAATTGGGGTTTTTTCATACAGTATATATCAAAACAAAAATCCTTCATCTCCTTACTAGCTGAGGCTGCTGAGAATGGTTGAAGGGTCATATAGACCATATTTGTAATGTATCTTTAAGAGTTTGGAGGGAAAACTGAGCGGGAAAAGCACGTTGCTGATTGGACGAAGCCTCTGGCTAAACTGTATATAAAGAGAGGGTTTTCCCAGCCCGGGTTGCTGGGTTCACCATATAGTAAAGAGCTGTTGTCACTATCCTGGTCTCCTGCCTCGTTATTGCCCGAATCTAACACTGGCGACGAAGGTGGGATCTCGAGGCTAAGAGCGCCAGGAAAAAAGCTGAAGTCACCAGGAAGACGCGAACCCAGCAAACAAGGGGCGGAAAGCAGCGATGTCCAGCTACACACCGCCAGCGCCATTCGACCCAGCCAAGGAAAAATGGGGGTCATACATGGCTCGTTTCGAGTGCTTCCTCGAGGCGAATGAACTTCAAGGAGTCTCAGACAACAGGAAGCGAGCGTATTTCCTGAGCCACTGCGGTCCAGAGGTTTTCGATACCGCAGAATCGTTGGCGGAGCCAACGCCGGTACAATCGGTGCCGTGGCAGACTCTACAGACCGTATTGAAAGCCCATTATGCACCAACGCCGTCCAAGTATGTGCGTACGAATTCAGGAGCGAGGCAACAAGAGGGCGAGTCCATCAGCGTATACATGGCAGCCCTGAGGAAAGCCACGAACCATTGCGAGTTCCGAGACTTGGAAGAGGCATTGCTGGAGCAACTCATTCGTGGGGTCAGGGACATCCGTTTGCGACGGCGGCGGCTGTCCAAAAGCAACTTAACGCTGGCAAACGCCTTGGACGAAGCCAGGGCTAATGAGATGTCTACCCAAGCGGCGGAAACCCTACAAAAGCAGGTCGCACCAACGGCTGGTGCGAAATCAATCCCGGTCCACAATGAAGAGGTCCAGGCCGAGTCGGACGGTGAGGAGGAGGAAGGAGTCTTCCACACCGGGAGGCCGGAGAAAGAAGACCGGGGTGACTGCGCGAGTTGTGGAGGGCAACACCAACGACAACAATGCAAATTT